>NC_081369.1:38955962-39267629 GCF_030684315.1 Stegostoma tigrinum
CTTCTGTTTAAACAAAAGTTGTAAACATTTAATTTGATTTTTAATTTACTTTTCAGACTTCCACTTTTTCTTGAGGACTGCCCACATCAGTAACATTGAGCAGCATTCTGGGACAAAGAATTGGCTCTGTCTGCCAATGTCATTACTACTTCCAAGTGGTATTCCTGGTAGGTAATGTGACACAGTCACCCAGAAGGGCCTGATCAGAATAATGCAGAATTATTCTTTGTCTGTATGCTTTGCCATGATCCCTTGTTTGGTTGCTTTCTCCAGAGAGTCCTTGTGTGTATTTTTGTTAGGTTTGATGCAGTGATGTGAGCAAAGGTTGAGCCAAACACTGTTCCTTCCCTACCAGACTATCAGACTGGATTTTCCAAGGCTGCATTCCTGGTTCCATGATCTCCTTTGTTTTACAGGAGATTCCCTTACAGAAATCTCTACACGTGGATAAAGAGCCTGGATTCAAGGCCCATCTCTCTAGTGTTTTATCAGAACACGCCTCAATGGGTTATTTAAAAATATGCATAGTGCCTATAAGAGGGAAAATGGAAATTGTCTTGAGAAAAGGGGTAAAAGAACACAAGAAGCAGGAATAAGCAATTCAAGCCCTAAAGCCTGCTCCACCTTCCAATAAGACCCCTGATGATCTCAACTCCACTTTCTTGCCTGCCCGCCATAAACCCTTAACACAGTACTAACTAAAAATCTGTCTGTCTCCTGCTTAAATTTACTCAATACCCTGGCATCTATCACACTGTGGGTGATGAATTTCATTAAGAAGTAATTTCTCCTCATCTCTGTTTTAAATCTGCTACCTATTATCCCAAAAATATGACCGTTCATTCTAGATTGCCTGACAAAAAAAACATTTTCTGTATGTCTGTTTCGTCAATCCCCTTTAGCGTCATATGTACCTTAATTAGATCTTTCTCATTCTTCTAAACTGTAGCAAATATAGGCCCAAACTGCTCTCCAGGTGCATAATGGCCTGGAATGGCAACGGGTCTGCCCAGGACTGTACGATGCTAAAGAAGGTGGTGTGCACAGCCCAGACCATCATGGAAGGCAATCTTCCATCAATGGACTCCATTTACATGGCTCGTTTGATCTGTACATCCCTTGCTATGATCTGCCAGTACTGCTTGTAGTTTCACTGTGTTTTGGTACGCATGACAATAAATCAATCAGAAAGACAAATGAGAAGAAGTTGCACTGTGTGATGGTGAAGCAGTTCTAAAGCAAAGGATACCTTGTTGTACAGTGATAGTGCCCCTGCCCGTACAATCAGGAGGCCTTGGTTCAAATCCCACTTAGTCCAGAGATATATCTTAACATCCTTGAACAGGTTGTTTAGCAAAATATCTACAAAGCTTTTCTTCATGCCAAGCCCACCCAATAGCAATTGATGACATGCAAGTTCACCCCATTTAGTTTGTGAGAAGTGTGTTAGATTTGCCAGCTTAGTTTGGGCACTTGCGTGGTGTCTCTTGTGTTGGTGCGGTGGTAGTATTCCTACTGCTGAACCAGGAGGCCTGAATTCAAGTCCTACTTGTCCCACTGATGTGTAACAACATCCCTGAACAGGTTTATCAGAAAAGTATCTGATAGTTTGTGTGTTTGCTTCCACAGTTCTGTAAGAATAGCAAATTGCTTGCTGATGGGACTTAATGTTAAGCCTTCAAGTTAATTCAAAATCATTTCCTTAAAGACTTTGAAAAGCATTTTTGCTGCATATTATTACTGGGAAAATTCAAAGTAATTCTAATGATTATCCACAATCTCACCCAAAGTGAAATTCCTGTCTACAGCTCTCATACATTTTCTAAATGCACCTTCTTGGTACTTGGTGAATTTAATGAAATGTGGGGAAATTATAACATGATGTCGTATCCATTATATATAGTTTTGGGAAAAGACATTTGGTTAACTGAGATAACAAGGTGCAGAGCTGGATGAACACAGCAGGCCAAGCAGCATCAGAGGAGCAGGAAGGCTGACGTTTTGGGCCTAGACCCTTCTTCAGAAAAAAAAGCAGATGTGTTTTCTTTCTGGCACCTAGGGCTTTCGGCTAGAATGCAACCCAATAATTGGCCTAAATATATGTTAATGAGACTGAACCCAGAAATTGAGTTGAATTCCTTAATTAGCAACTGGAATGGCCACTTTAGGAGTGATTTATCCCTGTTATTCTTTAGATACTGGATATGCTAATGACTAAATTAGGGGACCCTCATGTGGCACAACGGTAGTGTTCCTAACCCTCAATGGGGGAGACCTGAGTTCAAATCCCCTCTGTTCCAGAGTTCATGGAATCATGCAGCACACAATACAGACCCTTTAGTCCAAACAATAATCCAAAACTAAACTATATCTTCCTGCTTCTGGTCCAGACCTTTCCTATTCAAACATCTTTTAAACATTGTACCCACAACCACCATTTCCTCAGGAAGTTCATTTCACTTGGAAACCACTCTGTGTTAAAAAAAAACGCCTGTCATGTCTTTTTTTAATGTCTGACCACTCACCTTAAAAATTGTGTGACAACATCTCTGAACAGATTGATTAGGAAAAATATATTAATAAAAGAAATTAACGGATGAATACTGCAGGTCTGTTTTCATTGATTTGCATTACATCTTTTCCTTTCTTCATTAATCTTTTTTTAGCAGGAATGGCAAGTTTCATGGTTGCATTCCAATTATTAGTTATTAATGAAAAATGCATATTTCATGAAGTTAGAAATTTCATGCCCTGGATTGGATACACATCTCAATTTAGCTTTGCTTGATGTAAATTAGTAATGCTTTGAAAATAAAATAAGTAATTTCCATCTATGTAAGTTCTCCTTTCGTACAGAATCTTTAGATTAGAGAAGATAGGACTCTTTTGAGAAGGCTGAGACCAAGTTTAATCTTTGTACTCAAAATTATGAGGAGTCTGGACAGAATAGGTAAGTTTCTACTTATGAAGGATTGAGAGCAAGAGAACACCAATTTGAAGTCATTGACCAAAGAAGCACTGAGTATCCTGAATACCTGAATGTGTGGGAGAAACAGGTCCCAGTTGAGTCCTATTTCCTTCAAAAGGACTATCATTCAAAAATGAGCAAAGTAAAGGGTTACAGGGAAAAGGCAACTATGGCAGTAAGTGAAATGATGCCTTGAAGAGCTGGTGCAGACTTGAAGGGCTTTATAATGTTAATTTTTCATTTCTGCAAATACCGTTCTGACCCACAATGAGTAAACTAACAACTTCAATTATAATGATGTAACTGGGTTCAGTTTGATCAAATCCAACTGAACACTTCAAACCTATTTTCACCGCACCCATTTTAGTCATTAATGTCAGTGCGTAGAGCAATTTAATGTATATAGGAGACTACAGTAATAGTTCTATCTTCACATAATGCATTACCATCATAAAGACCTGTCCATTAGAGCCCAAGTTTCTGGCAGGTAAGACTCCTCATTGAGTAGACCAACACATTATATTTACAACGGCAGCAGGATTGTGGAATTCTGTGCATCGTTTTGAAAGGTTGACTTCTTGCATTTTGATGCTTGTAATATGTCAATCACATTACAACAATAATGCTTAAATGAGGCTGGGGCCACTGTTTCTCCACCATCTGACATTGTACCTCTGAGTAAAACCATACCTGGACAAAATCAAAATATCATGGAGATTGAAAATTTGAAATAGAAACGGAAGATATTGGAAATATTCAACAGCTCTGACTGTATCTGTGGAGAAAGGAGCAGAGTTAATGTTTCAAGTCAGTAACTTTCCATCAGAACTCCCTCTCTCCACAGATGCTGCCAGGGTTGCTGAGTATTTCAAACTTTCTTATTTTTAAAAAGAAATGCATCGTTGGCAGAATGTTTTGATTAAGGAATAGAATGATAGAGGGGAACTACTTCTGGTCAACTGTCCCTTTCCAGAATCTGGCAATATCCAAGTAATTTCAGATAAATATGTTTGGCATCTTCGGGAGGCTTCAGTCTCCCTTAAATCAAACTGCAGTTGCTTATGCAGCTGCAGTTATCTTACAGGCACACTCTGCTCTGAAGAGCAAGGACCCTGCTGCACCTTTAGTAAGACCTGACCCGGGAAAATAGATCACGGCCATTGTGAGTTTGGGATGGCTGATGGACATGTGATTCCCTAATGACCCTGAAGGAATTTCCAGCCTTCTGTTCCTTTAGATTAGATTCCCTACAGTGTGGAAACAGGCCCTTCGGCCCAACAAGTCCACACCGCCCCTTGAAGCATCCCACCCAGACCCATTCCCTTATAACCCACATGCCTCTGAACACTACGGGCAATTTAGCATAGCCGATCCACCTAACCTGCACATTTTTGGATTGTGGGAGGAAACCAGAGCACCTGGAGGAAACCCACACAGGCACCAGGAGAATGTGCAAACTCCACACAGACAGTTGCCTGAGGCTGGAATCAAACCTCGGTCCCTGGTGCTGTGAGGCTGCAGTGCTAACCACTGAGCCACCGTGCCACCCAATTTAATTCCAACAGCTAATTCAGTCACTGGGTGCTTACGATCTAAAGTGAAACAACACTTGCTCAGAACACTGGCTGGAAAGTCTGTGCATTCTCAATATCTTAGTTTCTATTCATTTAAATTAATGAGAAGAAAATGAGACTAATGATTTCTGTAAAAGCTGCTCTGCACCAGAAGTGTCAATAACTCATGTTCCACAAAACAACAACCTTATTCATAACTGAATAAATGTAGTGTTCACATATAAGAATGTATTCACACGAAGTGCAGTTACAATCCAGGCAGTGTTGCCAGTGGATATCAGTCTTTCCGTGCTGTTAAATTCAGAAGTATACAGATACAGTGGTCATAGTGCTGACACTATGTACAGGCATTCCTGTCAGAAATAATTTTATCACTTTCAGAGAGGTAATCTAAGGTCTGAGCCTGTCAGTAGCAAATCTTCCATGGTGGATAGTCTATAGCACATGAATGCTTTCAGCTTATGGGCTTGGCTGCTCAGGAGGCTGAAGGTGCCTGAAGGTGATGAAATCTGATCTCCTATTTCCTGTCATACTGGCTTGCCAAATATCATGAAGTAATAGAGGGTCAGCCAGAGCCAACACTAGTCATCTCTGGAGTGCACAAGGGATGACATATGTCACTGCAGGAAAGGACGTCGTATTGAATACATTGTACCTCATTTTGTCAATGTTACTGAAGTCGTGCCATGGGCCATTGTTGATTATGTCAAGACAGGTTTCACTAGTCACACTCCATTTGGCAGACAGCCTTTACTCGCGATGAATACAATTTTCTCTTCACACGGTGGCACCAATAACCCTCATCATAGCAGAGCCTGACAGTCTGCCAATTACATTTGTCCAAAAAGAACTTTGAGCTGATGTCTAAAAATGTATGATTTCATCCTCACTAGCTGGATGGTTACATATGAGTAGCAGCAATGAAGTCTCAGCCTGAAGTGACCATCAGTAAGTACGTGTTAGTGATGAATTAAATTTATCATTTCTATGCTCGCTGACTGATACTGCAGAGATAATAGCCCTTGTGCAAGACTCGTCCAGTGATTTGAGTTGAGAAATCAGTTTGGCAGTGTTATGTTCCATAATTTCACAGCTTGGAAAAATATCAGGTTAAGGAAATTTGTTCTGGTAGTAAGTACAGTATAATGACATTGTTATGCATGATCAAAATGAAATGGAAAAGACATACTTGAAAATCTCTGGTGGGTTTATTAATAGCTAAACTAGGATGTAAAACATAGACAAATCTACAGAAATAGCCTGTGCCCAGAGTACCACAGAGCAGAGCGTTATCTGGCCGCCACAAGTGGCTCATTTTGCATATCAGCCCAAAGATGATAACTGAATCAAAGGTATCAATCTCAATGTAGTATTCTAATTATGGGAATTGGGCCTTATGCTGAATTTTAGGGTCAGCTTTACATTCCTGGTGTAAGTCATGTAATTCTAAAATGTGTCCATTTAGGGTAAATAGTTTGCTACTTTTTTAATTAGGGACTGTTGTTACACTAACATTGATGGTCACCAATATCTCTAATTTTCCATTTTGATGCCCAGACCTTTGAGTGGTGTCAGCTTCTGAAAGTCAATGCATTGGCCCAGCAGTTGACATGCGTGGAATCTTGGAGTAACTGTGCAATTTAAAACAAATATTAGTGGTTACACTGTCAGCTGCCTGGCTAATCTGAACTCAGAAATTGCATCCTTACATCTTTCTATCTCTCTCTTCCCTTTTCAGACACTCTTTAATGTCTACCACTCTGACCAAGCTTTTTGTTACCTGTCCCAATTTCTCACTATGTGATTTGGCATTCTTTCATCTGATTAATGCTCCTAGGAACCGTATTGGACAGTTTGATCATGTTAAAGGCACTATATAAATGCAAGCTCTTGTGCAGCCTCCTGTTGTTGTTGCTGAATACTTACTAAGATAAGGAGTACCAACCCCATCACTGTTGGGCCAGAGCTGCAGAGTTTGTGTTCCATAGATTATCAACAAAAGCTGTTGTGTAAATGTATCTATGACTTTGTGAATTAATTCCTGTTACTGTGAATGAGACTGTTTTTACATACCTTCTCATACTCTTGCTGTTGTTTGATATTGTAGCCAATAAAATGCAATGGATACTCATTCCTTTCAAGATTTGCTTAGTGCTTCAGAATGCTGATGTGGAAGAGCGGTTTTGGAAGGAATGTTAATACCGCTACAAGTACCTCTATGTCCATATTCTTTAGTACATCATAAATCATGTTCATCAACCTCAACAATCCATCCTAGTACTACAGTAAAGAACCAATCTACAATCTATAAATACATCAACCCAAGACACAAGGCATCCTTGTTTTCATTGCTACCTGCAACATTATTCCAACAGAAAAGGCATCCGCCAAATACATCTTAATCAAAGAAATGCTGCCCATATGACTATTGGGCTTTCCATATCAGTATTACTCTTTATATGAACAGAAATCACTTATAATCAATTCAAATTTAAGTTTTGTGCCTAAGTGTTTTATGACTGAAAATCATAATGCCAATGAAAATCTGTTAAAAGGACCTTACATGTATTTTCGTTAGACACAGTTTACTCTTTCTCCAGTTACTTGGAGGCTCGTGTAGGCAGATTGTTGCTGGCCAATTAAGGTTATTGATGCAGTCATGGCTAATTTACATTTAGAGACCATCTAACTGCACTGAAAGATGAATGCCATTCTATGGCAACCAATTTGTATTTCTGATCCATCACTGCTGTTGTGCTAACATTATTCACATAGAAAATTCATGCTACAATGTGTAGCTCTGACTTTCTGTTGCTAAAGTTTCCCTGCAGAGAGTGAATTTGTTATGTGTTCATACTGACAGGGTAGAAGTGTACTTCGATACAGTACTGAGTGCAATTTGGAAAGGTACAATTATTGACTCTTAAATTCCTCTTGCTCATCTCCATTTTGGGAAATCTTGCTTTAATTATCACCAAGGGACATAGTAACTGATTAACAGCAGATCAAGCTCACTTCAGAAATTCCAGGTTAAAGCTCTATAACTCATCTCACAATATAATAATGTATAACTGACAGGGAATACATTTTTTGGTGTACCTTGGAGAATTGGGATACGCTAACAGATGAGATGAAAATTATTAATGTTTTGGTGCAAAAGGTGCAATGTGACATCACTTTGCAGTCAATATTTTGAGTAATGAGTTTTTCTAACCTTATCCAGCTTCAATAGTAAAGATAAAGGTCTTTGCCTGTGATGTAATTATTCATGATAATGCTCTTGATTTCTTTATAAAGGTTTCTTCAGACTGCATATTGATGCAGTAATTGTGAAAGGTGTAAATAAGATGATATAAAGGAAAAATACGAAACTTAAGTTGTTACTTTTGAGCTATCAATGTGATGTTTCAACCAGTGTTGTTTAAATTCTGTCCAAATTCTGGCTGTCTCGCAGGAAAATATATTTTTTAAGAAAGGAATATTCCCAGTATGCGAATGGGTAACTGGCCAGTAAAGCACTAAGATATCTGTTTGTAATTTAGTACATAGTATATTAGCTAGCTGGCCATAGTTATGTGACTTCTCCCTCTGTTAGAATTTGCTTTCGTGTTAATTGTGGCAGACATTAAATACATTGCCTGAAAAATGACATAATTTTTCAAAGCTGTGAGAGAAACAGCTTCTGTAAGACACAAAGCCCAATTAAAAAAAAGAGCAGTCTGCTACTTTGTAGTACTGTGCGAGACAGGTTGATTGTGCGTTTTGTACTTCTTGCTGCTGTGGAAATGAAAGGAGATGTAGGGTAGAATTGGAATTTTTTAAACTCTTAGAGGCAAATCCAAGAAGCAACTATAAAATTAAATAAAATAGCAGAACAAACAGGAGTAGTAACCTGGTTATTAACCCTGATGAAAGACTGCTAGAAGCCATATTGCACCCTAAATCTCACTGAGGAACACACAATCCAGACATATGTGCAGATATATGTGGGACCCATATTATTGTTACATCAGAACTCAGGGGAAGAGGAAATTGTTGATCAGCACATGTCAACATGGATACATATAGCTAATTGTTTTTAATTGGAAGAACTGAAAGATAATCTCATCAGAGATAGGACTGTCTTTGACAATCATGATAACATGTCTGCAAAAAAAGGAACAACTTCTTTCAATAAAGCCATCGACGAATGTAGAAGCTCTGAGATCATTAATCACCAGTCATGGCATATTAATGGGAGAACAGAGGAATTTATGTACTATATTGAAACATTCCAGGCTGAATGGAGCAATCTTTTCGTGGGATATAAAGGAAGAAGTTTTGATGTAGAGCCAGCAGAAAAGTTAAGGCTAAAGAGCAGGATGCATAGGGCATCACAAAGGAAAGTAGGCATAGCTGGAGTCGGGAAAGTAGTGCTGTAACTGCAGGTAAGTGTTCAGGGCGAAGCAAAGTAAGCGTATAAAAGTAGTTGTTGGAGAGATGTCAGTCCATGATTCTGATGAATCACTCTGCAACATACCATGAATTGTAAGGTGATAAATGGTTTATGATTGTTAGTGTAACGACTGCAGAAGAAGAGCATCAAGTGAATGAGAAATGTCAGACATTCATACTTTGTGCAATGTCATGAGTTTCGGTGTAAAAATAAAGGTAAAAGGTGGGGCTACATGATGGAATGATATTCATCCAAAGAAGAAAAATGAAGCTGAAAGCCTAATACAATGAAGAGATCAAGGATCTGTAATTTCAGATAGTAGACATTTAAGCATAATCTGATAAACTGAGTAGAAGTGTGTCTTTCTTGGAATAGTATCTTTTCATGTACCAATAGAGATTTGCTGCGTTTTTCAGGATAGCAGGCAATTGACTGCTTATCAGATACTAGAAGATTAAGAAGATGTTCTGATGTTGCATTTCCCTTCAAACATTTCACAAATTTGCAATTAATCTTCCTTTTGCAAAATTTAACAGTCCAAAGATATACAGGTTAGGTGGCCATGGTAAATTGCTCTGTAGTGTCCAGGGATATGCAGGCTAGTTAGGTTAGCCATAGGAAATTAGGGTGGGGTGGGGTGGTTGCAGAGAAAGAGTAGGGTCTGTGTTTGAATAGGATTTCTTCAGACGGTCAGTACAGACTCAATGGGCCAAATAACCTTTTTCCTCACTGCAGGGATTCTATGATTCTACTAAATTTATAGCTTGTAAGCTAGTGGCAGAAGATAGACTCTCATTGACACCTTTGCATTTATTCCTCCCTTTAATATGTAAGCATTGCAGGAAAGGTTGGCATTTATTTCCCAACCTGAAGTGCCCTTTGGAAGGTGATGAGCTGCCTTCTTGAACTTCTACAGTGTACATAGTGTGGATTCATGAATTAGATTGGGAGTTTCAGATTTCTTAATTAGTGAAAGCAAAATTCGTTCTTTGCTGTGGACATTAAAATGAAATTTCAAGAGGAAAGACTAAACAACAAATCTGAGAATACATAGAAACTTGAGAATACCACAAGTTCTTATCGGATACCTGCACCCAGCTCAAAAAGATGAATGAGGATCTGAAAGTGAAATAAGGACACAGGGTGGCTACAAGCTTTGTATCATGAATTTATTGAAAAGGTTGATTTACATGTTTCCAGGAAAATCTATAACAATTTGAATGTAAAACAGACCAGGCTCAGCAGGAGCAGCTATAGAAACAGCAATTTGACTTCAAAGCACTGCTGTATAAAATATCAGATCTGTAAAAACAGATAGAGATGCACAATGCACACAACAGGAAGCTGAAAATCACTCATGAAATAATCTTGATTGCAAAAAGGTAAAAAGAAGAAAAAAAGTTGTAGGAACACCAGAGGAATTAGAAGAATCAAGGTGTGAAATGAAAATGTTTTTATATCGGTAAATGCCATGAAGATTTGAATCATTTCAAACACCTTGAGGAATGAGTTACGTGTTAATCTGGAACAAAAATGTGGCAGTGGTGTATTCGGAAAAGCAAATTATGGAAAAGCAAAGAATAACAACAACACAAACAAGAACGATAGACAATATCACAGACCAGTAAGAATTAATAACCTGCAGATAAAGTCACCTTTACAAGATCTGAGCATAACAGCAAATTACCTATACATGATTGAGACTTGAATGTTCATTGTTGTTATGAATTATTAAATTTCTTTGGGAAAGGGGGACTTTGTTGTACATGTATCTTCTGTTTAAGAGTTTAACTTTAGGGTCTCTATGTGCTATATACAATGTTGCAACTCTGCCTGGCAATTAGCCTAGAGGATGATGCGTTGTATTCTTGGGTGGTGGGGTCATCCTCTGACACTTCCACCATCTACAATCCGACCCCACCACCCAAGACATTTTTCCATCCCCACCCCTGTCGGCTTTCCGGATAGACCACTCTCTCCATGACTCCCTTGTTCTCTCCACACTGCCCTCCAACCCCACCACACCCGGCACCTTCCCCTGCAACCACAGGAAATACTACACTTGCCCCCACACCTCCTCCCTCACCCCTATCCCAGGCCCCAAGACGACATTCCACATTAAGCAGAGGTTCACCTGCACATCTGCCAATGTGGTATACTGCATCCACTGTACCCGGTGCGGCTTCCTCTACATTGGGGAAACCAAGCGGAGGCTTGGGGACCGCTTTGCAGAACACCTCCGCTCGTTCGCAATAAACAACTGCACCTCCCAGTTGCAAACCATTTCCACTCCCCCTCCCATTCTTTAGACGACATGTCCATCATGGGCCTCCTGCAGTGCCACAATGAGGCCACCCGAAGGTTGCAGGAACAGCAACTCATATTCCGCTTGGGAACCCTGCAGCCCAATGGTATCAATGTGGACTTCACCAGCTTCAAAATCTCCCCTTCCCCCACCGCATCCCAAAACCAGCCCAGTTCATCCCATCCCCCCACTGCACCACACGACCAGCCCAGCTCTTCCCCTCCACCCACTGCATCCCAATATCAGTCCAACCTGTCCTTGCCTCCCTAACCTGTTCTTCCTCTCACCATCCGTTCCTCCCACCCCAAGCCGCACCTCCGTCTCCTACCTACTAACCTCATCCCACCTCCTTGACCTGTCCGTCTTCCCTGGACTGACCTATCCCCTCCCTACCTCCCCACCTATACTCTCCTCTCCACCTATCTTCTTTTCTCTCCATCTTCGGTCCGCCTCCCCCTCGCTCCCTATTCATTCCAGAACCCTCACCCCATCCCCCTCTCTGATGAAGGGTCTAGGCCCGAAACGTCAGCTTTTGTGCTCCTGAGATGCTGCTGGGCCTGCTGTGTTCATCCAGCCTCACATTTTATTATCCTGGATTCTCCAGCATCTGCAGTTCCCATTATCACAAATGGTATATTGCACTGAGATAAAAATGAACAGTATAACATGTTAGTGACAGCTAAGTGGAAACTCTTCAGGTTGTGAAGCAGCAAAGGAGGGATGGCCTGTTGAGTGTTCATGGAGGAAAACCAAAGTGCAAAATGAAATGATGAGGTGAGCCTGGTTACTAGAATGCCTCAGAAGAGTTTTCTCCATGTTGTTATGTCAAAAATGTGCATCTTTGTATTCAGAAAATTGCTGGAGCTTTCCCATCCTGAATTTACCCATCTCATGGTTTCCACCCATTCATTTCAACGAGGAGGTTATTGTTGGCTGTCTGTGAAGTGGGAAGCAATGATCAATGTTTAACCTCATATCATATGGGACCAAAATAATACAATTATGTCTGTCACAAATAATTATTAAGGACAACAAAATAAGTAATCGTTTGAAAATACTTTTTATGTTTTAAATAACACTGATGTGCAGGTTCCATAGGCATTAATAGTAAACTCCAAGTAATGATCAAAATTGCTGGTAAGATTTATTTCACAGCATGTACTACCTATACCAGAACATTTTTTTTTATGCTTTACATCTCTGACAAATAAATGCACTTGGAAACATTTCAAAATAAAGAAGTAATATTTAAATTATGTCCAATTTGATACTTGAAATGATGCCCCAGCAACATGTTAGCATGGATCCAGCAACAATAATATTCCAGTAAATAGATTTTGATAGAGCCTGATAATTGATGCCCTGTTTTAATATTACATGACTTGCCACCAAGGAAAACTGTGATTATCTTAATTGAAACTCTCTTGTACAACCTGATTGAACATCCTCAGGTATCTTAAATATGTTTGTTTCTCCTCTTTGCAGTTAATTCGATCATCTTTTCAAAAACACAGTGCTAATTGAATCCCAAGTACATTTATAGCCAGAAGAAGAACATAAACCTGAAAGGGTGAAGAGTAATCTCTTGCATTGACAGTGGATCATTTTATGCATAGATATTAGAATATTTGTCTAATTAATTGTTTTATCTTCTGGAATTTCTCTTGAAGTTTATCTTTATAATGAATTCAGGGCAAAACCTGTGGATCTGGAATGAAGAGGGCAATCAGATGTGGTTCTAAGGAGAAGGATAATGATTGAGGAATAGTTGAAGGTGTGGAATGGGAGGGCTGACTTAGGCGAAGTGTAGTCATGATCGTAAATCTGGGTTGGAGAGTTTGAAAGCGCTGGCAGGTAGGGGCATTGGTGGTCACTGCTTTTGTTCGTTCCTCTTTCTCGTTTTCTTTTTATAGAAATGTCCGTGTTCCTCTTGCCATAGTGAACCTGGGTGATTTACTCGCTGCATCTGTCTACTGAAAATCATGACATGTGGTTCATGGAGTTCATGGTAAATGGGAACAGTAGTGACCTTGACAACCTTGGGAGCACTGCTCATGCTAGAAGGCAGCCAGCTTTTAGTGAAGAAAATGTTCCTTCCTACAGTGTTCTCCATATGTTTCATGTGGATGTGGCCCCCTGAAGTGACCTCCTTCTTCTTCAGACAGCCACTCCCTTTATGTAGTTTTCCCTTTCTGCTCTTCTTTGTTTTCAAAATTCACCAGTTCTCAAAATTTGGGTGGCTCAGTGGTTAGCATTGCTCCCTCACAGCACCCGGGACAGGGATTTGAATCTATCCTCAGGCAACTGTCTGTGGGGAGTTTGCACATTCTCCCCGTCTCTGTGTGGGTTTCCTCCATATGCTCCAGTTTCCTTCAACAGTCTAAAGATGTGCAGGTTAGGTGGATTGGCCAGGCTAAATTTCCTATAGGAAATCCCAGGATGTGCAAGCCAGGTAGGTTATCCATAGGAAATAAAGGATTACAGAAGGTGGGTCTGGGTGAGACGCTCTTCTTTGCAGCAGTGTGGACTCGATGGGCCAAATGGCCTGTTTCCAACCTGTATGGATTCTATATGTAACTTTATAAGTACAGCAACTGGGCCTGAGCTCACCAGTCTTCCATCAGAACTGGGCTGGATCTCTGATGGTTTCACTGTGTTCTATTCTATTGTAGTTCCCTACCATCAACATTCAAAGTCTCCTTTAATCAGACATCCAACTATAGTGGCAGCGAGAACAGGTCAAAAGTTGGGTAGTTTGCAGCAAGGGCTCAGCTCCTGACAATTCAAGCCCTTGTCATTAGCTACACAGCTCAAGGAAGGAGTGTGGTGAAATGCACCCCTCATGCCTGGAACCTGTTACTTTCTTCAGAACTTCTAGATCCTTTTTCACTGCTTCAAACACTTTTGGACCAGATTTGAATCAACTTTTCACTATTAACACCCCTAGATCCTGTAGGCTGTCATTTTTTTCGGACCTATACTGGGTCTCAGGAATTTTCGTTCATGGGGGCGTGGACTGTGTGGGTTGGGCCATCTTTTAGTGATCATTATCAGTTTTTCTTGAGAAGGGAACAGTGAGCTGCCTTCTCGAATCTTGCATCCAATTTGGTGAACTTTCATAATGCTGTTGGGAAGAATACTCCAGAATTTTGACCCAGAAACATTGCAGGAGCAGTGACATTATTTCCAAGTCAGGGTTGGTGAGTGGCTTGCAGGGAAACTTGCAGCTGGTGGTAGAATTGAATCATAGAATTGACATGGTGCAGAGGAGGCCAACCAGCTCATTGTGTCTGCACTCTCTCTCTAAACATTTTAACTTAGTGCCAATCTCTGGGCTTTTCCCTGTGACTCCGCACATTATTTAAATAGAATCAAGCAATCATCCAACAGCCTCTTGAATGCTTCATTTGAACTTGTGTTCAATGCACTTGCAGGCAGTGCATTCCAGACCCTAACTTCTCACTGTGTGAGGACAGAATTCTCACCACGTTTACTTCTTCTGCAAAACGCTTTAAACCGGTGCCCTCTGATTTTCAATCTGTATACCAGTTTCTCCTTATTCACTCTATCGACACCCCTTTATGATATGAAAACATCTATCAAATCTCTTAGTCTTTTCCGAAAGGAAAATACTTCCAACTTTGCTCATCCTGCCTCGTAACTGAAATATCGCGTTCCTGGAAACATTCCCATAAACCTCTTTTGCATATTGGTTCGATTTCCAGCTGAGGTCTTGCCAGTGTCTTATATGAGTTCATCACAACCTCTTGTACTCTATGTTCCTCTCATGGAGCCAAGAATACTTATGCTTTAAAATCTGAAAGAACTGAGCAAGGTCTGAGGAAGGGTCATCGGACCAGAAATGTTGACTCTTTTTCTTCTTTCACAGACGTTGCCAGACCTGCTGAGCTTTTCCAGCAACTTTGTTTTTGTTCCTGTTGAATACTTATGCTTTATCTACCAGTAGCGCTTTCTCCCTTTCCTGCACTTTTATTGATACATGTATATATTTATACACAGCTCTCTCTATTCCAGCACAAACTTGAAAATAATATCTATTATTTCATACTGTTCTTCCATGTCCTTTGAAACTAAGTACATCAGTTCACCACTTGCCTACATTGAACTCTGCATCTGCCACTCTCTGCCAACACCACTGTATAAATGTTCTTTTGAAATCCTGTACTGTCCTCTTCACAGTTTGCAATTCTCCCAAGTTTTGTGTAATCCACTAACTCTCCCCAAATTCTCTCCAAAATCTTGATAAATTTATATATATAAGAATAAGCAAGGGCTCAAATACTGATGCTTGAAGAACTCCACTACAAACCTTTTTCTAGCCCAAAAATAACCCATTAACCTTTAGCCTGTTTCCTATTCCTCAGCGAATTTTCAGTATCCAGGTTGCTACTGACTTTTTTAGACCTTGACTTCTCACTTTCCTCACAAGTTTAGTGTATGGCACCATACTGAAGTCTATGTGCAGCGCGTCAACAGTGTTTCTCTTATCAGCCCTCACTGATACCTTTTCAAAAACCCCTGCACTTTAGTTAGACTCAAATTTCCCTTGACAAATTCTTGCTTACTCTTCCAAATGAATGCACATTTTTCCATGTGACTATTAATTCTATCCCAATTAATTGTTTGTAGGGGTTTTCTTCCTTCACCAAAACTAAACTAACTGGCCTGTAATTGACAAAACAACCTTTGCAACCTTTTTTCTCAACAAGGCTGTAATATTTGACAGTCACCAATTTCAGGGAGAATTGAAATGTTACTACAAATCTGTGCCTTTCTAATTTCCTTTGTTTTAATAATCTCCTTGGTTTCCTATCTCATTCATCTCTCTCTCTTTCTCTCTCTGGGCTTTGGAGCCCTTCTCAATCTCAGCCTCACGTAAATACTACTTTTTCCCAACTACCATCAGGGTCTGAAGACGGGTCACTGGACCTAAAACTCTGCTTTCTCCCCGTAGGTGCAGCTAGACCCATTGAGGTTCACTAGCAATTTCTGACCTTGTTTCACGCCCACCTCCTTCAATATCCTTGATACATCTCATCTGCTTTCAGTCCCTCTCAAATTTAAATACCAACAGTCTATCCAATAACTTCTCCCAAACAATTTTAAACGCTTTTAGTGACTGAGTTTCCTCCTCTGTTACCATACTAAGATTGCGCCTACATTTTAGGTAGAGAGAAATGCAAAGTATTAATTTAACACCTCAGCCATGCCTCTCACCTATGAGTGTAATTCAACATTTTGGTCCTGAATCATCCCTACATCTCTTTTCACTGCCCTTTTTACTATTAGCATGCTTATCAAAAATTTTAGGATTTACTTTTATGTTGGTTGCATATCTTTTTCACATACCCTCTTGCTTCTTATATTTGCTTTTCACCTACCTTCTGAAGAATTTATATTCAGCTTGGTTCTACGACTTGAAACTTGTCATAGGCATACTTTTCATTTTAAAATTAATTATGTCTTCTTTGACATCCATGGAGATCTGAATTCATTTGTCCTGTCTTTCCCTTTTCAGGGTATGTATCTTGACAGTACCCAGCCATCAACTCTTTGGAAATAGTCCATTTTTCAGCTATTGGCATTACTGCTAACCTTTGGTTCAAGCCAATCCAACCCAGCCACGTTCTTGGTCCATTGAAGTCCACTCTTCACCTGTTGATTATTGTTGAAGAGTCTGCAACTCCCCACATTCCACAGGATAGGCATTCTGCTTGAACGAGCTACCCTGCTATACCTTAAATTATACTCTTAAGTTCCTTTTATTTCACACAACTTCAATTATTTTAACTTTATCTTGTATTACTAACCAAAGCCTGGAGATTGGTGGAATGCAAAATTTTTTCACCCTAATCAACAAATCAACTCCTCTGTTGTGCCTATCCATTCTTTCTTTCCATGTGCCAATTTAGAAATTTTCTCTGCTTCTCACATTGATTTATCTGATGTCCACTCTCTTTTATGTTCATTTAGGTCCTGGTGACCTAATCCTAAATCCTCCTTTCCAGCTGGTTTAGGTGCTAGTGACTGCCTTCAAATCTTCACCTGCCTCATGCTTTTAGGTGCTGGAGACTATCTCCAGGTCTTGCCCTCTCTGGCATTTCATACCTGAAGACCATTGCTAATTTCTGCAGTACATTTTTTTGATGGTACTCAATGTTGATACTGAGAATTAATGGTGGAGGGAGTGAATGTTTGTGAATGGTGCACCAAATCTGTGGTGTAAAACCTTGCTGTTATCCAGGTAAGAGGGAAATATTCTATCACACTCCTCACTTGTACCGTGTAGATGTTGGACAGGCTTTGGTGCATCAGGAAGTAAGTTCCTTACTGCAGGATTCTAAGATGCTGACCTGCCCTGGCCACAGCACTGTGTCAAGTTCATTTCAGTTTCTGCTCAATGGTAACCCCAGGATGGTGATAGTGGGAGATTCAACAATGGTAAAGCCAAAGAATGTCAAGGGGCAATGGTTAAAATCAGTTGGAGATGGTCATTGCCTAGCATTTGTATGGTGCAAACGTTGCTTGTGACCTGTTAGCCCAAACTTAGAATTTGTCTAGATCTTGCTGCATTTGAGTACAGGCTTTGTTAACACCTGAGGAGTGTGAATGGTCTTGGCAATTGTGCAATCATCAGTGAAGGTCCCTCCTTCTAACCTTCTGATGGAGGGAAAGGCATAGACAATGCAACTGAATATGCTTGGACCAAGGACGTTGCCCTAAGGAACTCCTACAGTGATATTTTTTGAGCTAAGCTCCTGGATTCTGTGCTGAATCAGCCCATTCTCAACATTGCAGATGACTGAGCCCTTAAAAAATGTTTGTAAGGAACACTGGACTGCTGGTAAGTGGAATTCTTAACCCCAGAGAACAAGTTATGTTAGTTTCATACGCTCAACGCCAACCAAGGCACTTGATCAGTACCATGTCCACCAGCCTAAACATCCACCTCCTCTATCACTGAACGCCCCAACTCCACTCCCCACACCAAGCTCCTGGCTTACAGGTCAGCAGTGTTATCAGCCTATTGTACAGACAAAATACAGCAGACACTGCAAATCCATTGAGTATTATCACGAGTGATATCTCAAAAAGTCCTGCAAATCTCTGGCAGGATTGACACTCCAAATCAACATCCTCTGTCAGGCCAACATTCTCAGCAGCGTGGCACTATTTCCTGTCAATCAGGTGCATCTGACAGGCTGCATTGCCTACATGCCTGATACAAAATTTCTGAAACCAGGGCCTCTTACAGGAAGCCGTTATGTGGAGGGTACAGGAAGTACCTCGTAATGTCCTTAACAGCCTGTGACAGCATGTAATAAACCCACTGAGAATCTCCACCCCAAAGCTGTCCAGCCTGGAGAAGAGGATCTGAGGAAGTGCTCATCATCTGTGATGGAGCTTGGTGGTTGAATGTAAACTGTGGAAGGAGGAGAGAAATCCTGAGTATCCCACCAACCTGCCACTCAAACACCATTTACCCAACTGTGGCAGAGTTTGCAGGTCCAGCCAATGGATTGTTTCACCATCACAGGACTCACAGCACAAATGGAAGGCAGTCATCCCCAGTCCCAAGGGACTGTCTGAGAAAATGTTAAGCGCTGCAGTGTTTACTATTCACAGGATACACTGCATCTCCTTGCTAGAGCTTTTTTAGCAGCACAATTCAAACCCACTACCTCTTCCACTTAGAAGGACAAGGACAGTTGAAGAATAGAAATGACAGCGCCCCAAGTTCCCCTCCAAGATGTTACACGGTCTGGATGCATCACAGTTTCTTTATCACCGTTGGGCCAAAATGCTAGAACTCCCAACCTAACAGCACGGTGGCAAAATTATGGCTACAGATTCCATACCCACCTCATCACAAAAATGAGGGATTGGCAACAAGTATCTGCCTTTCCAGCCCCACTCATATTACAAAACTTAATTAAAAAACCGCAAAAGCTGAATTCCATCAGTGGGACCATTCACATTGTTGTGAGCGAAAGCAATATAGTTTACAATGACAGTGTCTTCAATATGCTTGCTTCATAGTTGCAGAGATAAAACCTAAAACCAATTTTGAAAGCAATTTTGCGAAAATTGTTCTATTTTTTGGTTCTGCAACTGTAATAAATTCACTGACTTTTAGGCCCATTAGTGATGGGTCTAATATGATCTGACACAGTCCTATAATCCACTAAAGTAAGACTCAAATCTACTTTACAAATTGAATTCCATAAAATATATTCATGCACTGTCAAGTGTAAACATTTGATGCTAAATTATTTATCTTTCTTCCTTCTTACCATTCTGTCTTCTGTGTGCAGCATTCGCAACATTGAGTTGGTGAAAATTTCCATAAAGAGAATCGATAATAGAATGGTTTATAGATGAATAATTAGAAATATAGATGGAGGAATTGAGGATTGTGTCTAAACTAGAGCTCAGTCCTGTTTCAGTCTATGCCAATCAACAGATGAAGCTGACAGCATTGAGGATATTAATTTGGTCCACTGACCCCCTTCAAATAAACCTGCTGGACTATAACCTGGTGGTTTATTTTATTTTATCTGCCCCAGTCCAACACTGGCACCTCCATGTCATTACTACCAGCAAGCTGTAAGTACCAACTACAGCCATAGGTACAGGGAATAGCAACAAGATCAGCCAAATCAAATTTCAGACCAGGATGGAATGTCGAAGAACATGAGAGAAGGAAGGGAGTCCTCCTGCCAGAAGCTGGCAGTTGGAGGCACAGTTGTTGTTGTTTCTGCTTTGTTAGTCTATTTGTCCTGTATAAATGATGACACTTTAAATTGGTCTGTGCAGGTTTAAGTGGTATGAGATGATGAAGTGTAAAATGGGCCTCCAGGATGTGGACAAAGCCTTGGGACAGATTTGCTGCTTTAACTGTTGCTCGAGCTGTATTTTCCCTACATGTGATAACCCAGAATTGCCACATGCCCCTCTGTGTCACGCCTTCAGCCTAAGTGAGAGGACTTTAGTTGAAGTATTTGAGTCAGGAGCTCTCCGACATTCGTGGCATCCTCACAAACCAATCATCTCATTATGCAGCAAACCTCTCAGTTTGCACCATTGTCTTTGCCTCCAATTCCTTACTCTCTTTCACGTCGTCTCCTGCTTGTCTCCCAATGAACTGTCAGCCTCCAGGATCTTATGGTTCTATAAGTACACATGCTTCTGGACAGCCATGTTACAGAGACTACAGCAGGCCACCACAATGACTGAGGTCTATGAAGGAACATACTATTCAGAATCTGACTGCTCCAAGTGCTGAAGGTGCATCTCCATAAGCCCAAAGGGCTACTCAGTAGTTGTCCTACTGAGCAGGTGGCATTGTTGTATTGCCTATGTGCCTATGACCTTCTCGTAGATCACTGAGTAGCCACTTTTGAGAGATATTTATTGTTCCCTAGGATGCATCGCATACTTTTTTGGAAGTTTGAGTGAAGATCTGAGTGAAGACGTGGATTGCTGAGAGAATTATGGCTATTGCCAGGAAAGCAATCACCAAATGGTGGAAGTTTTTGTTGTAGTTGCAGACCAGCTGGCCTTTGGGGTGGGTGCAGTCACAGAGATACAGCAAGTTTGAGGAATCAGAGAGGAGATGGTGGTGCTTAAATTGGCAGGATGCAGAAAGACATTTCTGTATGCTGCCATTCCTCCAGATGCTTTGACTGCTGTAACTCAGGTGGCAATCTCAGACCAGGCTGGCATAGTCTGGTGCCATGCCCTCCAGTGGTGGTCCTGGAGGAAGAGGAAGTCCTGCTTCTGCAGCAGTCCATCCAGCAGTACCTTACCCACACTGCAGGGCACCGATTTCCCCATCTGCCATGCCTGGGACATATGTCAGTAACCATGCAGTGCAGCTTAGGCCTGAATGCATTATGGGCCTTTAACCTGGCAGACGGGATGATGGTGAATTCCAGGCTGTCTGTTATGGGCATGTTGTTCTGTGAATGGTGCATGGTAAAATATGATGGAAATGTGATGTGAGAAAGGGTATATAATTAATGATAAGATAGGGCAAGGGAAGAAACCCTTCAAAAAACTTAAACCAAGTTGGACACAGTGCATAAAAGTAACATTCAACCCAGAGTATTAATAATTTAACTTGTAGAAATTAATAAAAATAGACATTTTATTCACTGCTAATTACAAGTTAATTAATCTTTGATTACAGTACATATGAGGTGCTTTCTCTAATACTGCTGCTGACTGATTTCTGTCAGAATGGTTCCTGTATTAGTTCAAAATAGCTTCTTGACTTTGTTCAACTGGCAGAAGACATTTGTTTGTAAAAAGTCTCTAAAAACTGTCAGATTAAGCAAAGTAAGTGTTAAGTCTAAAATCTAAAACCCAGGCTTATTACAAGGGCTCACCTCACAGATCACTGGGGCCTACCGGATCCCCCCAGAGGCCCAAGGTTGCAGACTTTCATATTGAGCCAGCAAGTCAGAGGAATAGGTTCCCATCCTTAATGGAATAATGGTCTTTGCAGCTATTTCATAATTGACTGCTGCCAGTAAAATCTCTTCCCAATTCAGTCAGCTCCCACTCCAGGTTCACGTGCTGACCCATGCTGTCCTGATAGGATTCTGACTGTTGTATCATTTCAGGTCAGGACTAATTACATTCCATTCATCATGATAATCAAAAAGACCTAAAATGATCAGCAGTTTAATAGGCCTCAGAGAGGGGATATGCTTACAGAGCTCATGACATATTTTGGATGAAAAACTAGAGATAGATATAGATTTGGGGCTTGAGCAGTAAGAAATTTAGACAATGTTTGGCTTAATGAGTTAAAGTTAAATAGGAGATAACATAAAGGCAAATGACTGAATGGTCTCAATCTGTGTGACAAAGAAATGAGACAGTTCTCTGCACTTGCTGGAGATGATTTTGGTGGGGCAATGGAAAAAAAAATCTTGTCTTATCTTTGCATTCTAGGATCATTTCGCACTAGCTCTCAGTTTTGACAGAGGACAGATAGATCTGGATCCATTAGTACTGTTCAACTGAATGCAATGACTGATGGCTAATTCAGTTGAGCTATATACATTTGAACCCGAGATGTTTGGAGTTAACGGGTTGAGAATGGAGTCTGTTAGTAAAGGGCATAACTAGATTGGAGAGATTAAGGGTTTTACTGAAGATAAAGGCACATTGAAGAGGATGCATGTGGGCATTTGAGCAGATGGAGAGAGACACAGGAATTGTGGTGAATGGATGCCTATAGGCAATATAGTCAGGAGTTCAAAAATGCTGCTAGAAGTGACTTGAAACAAACACAAAATGCGCACCCCTTGATTGAATGACAAATGCAAATTAAACCATGAAACAAAATAACATGAGGTTGCAGAGGGACTTTGCTATATATGTGGGAATCTTTTCCAACTCATAGGTTGTTGACAAATTCAGAATGAAAATTAAGATGAACAATGAAACATCATTATGAATGAAGATATGTCCAGCATAAACTTTCAGATCTCTGTGGTCAATAACTTTAGATGCAAGCCATTACTTACCTAGTTTGATGGAGTTTTATAATTAATCCATTACACATTAATACTGTCAAAATCTATATTGTTTGAACATCTTAGGCTAACTGTCCAGACAATAGTGTTGTCAGCGTTCATATTTGGTTATAGATCAGGTTCTGTGTTGTAGTGGGAAACAGAGTGATGGATGGTGTATTGAAACTTGTATTTATCAAACACCTTTAATAGAATAGAAAGTTTCCCAGTATTTCACAGGAATTTAACTTACCACAAATCAAATAAGGGGATATTGGGGCAGATTATCAAAAGCTTCATCACAGTAGTGGGTTTTAAGGACTGTATTATAAGAGGAAAGTGAAGGGGACGAGAGTTTCGAATTTTGGGCCTTCGGAAAGCAAAATTAATGGTGCAGGTGTAGAGAGAGAGGCCACAGTCATTTGTGACTTTGTTAAGAGTTGTTTTGATACTGTCACAGGGGCAGAAATCTGATTGGAAAGAAGTCTGGGAAAGATGGAAATGAATTTGGGAGATAACAACACTCTCAAAGACTTTGGAAAAGAAAAGACAAAAGATTGGGATTTTAATTACATCATGAGAATCAAACATTAGCTAATATATCCAGTTAATATAGAAATGTAAATGACGTCTGATCTAAAACTCAAATATCTACTCCTTTAATGTACATTTATATTATATTGTTATAAATCTACACTTTATAGCTGCAAATTTAGTTCCATGGAGAGCGTACATTCCCAGTCAACAATGGATGAATTGATTGATGTTTTGAATGATAGATTTTAAATTACTATGTATTTATGAAAGATATTTGTCCACAGTGTGACACAGGCCTGCGTTATACAACAGTACTGAAAGTTTGAACAGCTCGGTTTTGCTGCTAAGCAACATTGAAACTCAGTTGCTTCATTCACGGTTGATTTTGTCAGTCCTCAGCTGGTAAGGGTCCTGCCACCCAGGGAAAATGTGATATCCTGAACATTTCATCCATGGCAGGGTATCTGCTGCAGACTGATACATAAAGCAGCATTGCTCATAAATATGCAATTTGCTTTGATCTTCTTTATCCTGTAATCTCCATCGGAGGGCTATGAAATGGAATTGTAGAAAAATAGAGTTACAGGTTGTTAAAAATATGCCCCCGATAATTCAGTATTTATTTTACCATTAAAACCTAATAAAGCCTAATTAGAAAGAAAGAGAGAATGTGAGAAAGGAAGGGAAGAAAAACAGAAATTGCAGGAAAAACTCAACAGGTCTGGCAGCATCTGATTTTGTTTCTGATTTCTAGCATCTGCAGTTCTTTTGGTTGTTTTGTTTTTAGAAAAAATGACTTGCAGACATACCAAAATGTAATACAAACAATGAACAGCTTTAAATTGTCGTCACTGTTGTAATGTATGAAGCAGGGCAGTAAATTGTGTGCAGTAAACTCCTCCAGACAGAAATGTGATAATGATTAGATAATTAGTCAGATTCTCATAATTTATTAAAATCATCAACACTACAAATGATGTACATTGAATCTGGCCACTATTAGCTAGACCTTTTATTCTGCGCTTGAATAAGTAAGGATGATATAAACCAGCCCCTTTATATTTTTATTACTTGGTGAAAGATAATGAATATGTTACCCATTTTACCCTCACCTGTTTTTTTTTGTATCTTCATTTGAAAGCAAGTAAAAATGTTCCCTGGTCACCTTTATATTCTCTTCTCCTAGTTCTTCTGCTTTCAGTTGTCTTAAATAATGACGAGCCAAGACAGCTGTAACTGAAATAAAACAGAAAAAAAATGATAGCACAATTCACAAATAGAGGACAGAAAGTAGGCAGTAAAATGTCCAGGCATTAACCAACAACCTGATATTTTTAATGCAAAAATATTTGTTATTCATAAAAAAGTTATCTTCATGTGCATGCGCAGGTGCTACAGCAGCTCTGTACAGTCATGGTATATAAAGAAGAAAGAAACACGAAAATTAAACATTCCCTGCAATTGCAAAGGACCAAAGACATTTCTTACTCATGTGGGACATTTTCATACAATGGAGCAAAGGGAGAGTCTGATAACTGATAGGGCCCTCATTATAGCTTGACAGAAGGACCTTAGGTGGTGGTCTTTCCCCACTGCACTTTGGTGGAAGCTGTCCCAAGCTTTAGCACATCCTTCAGCACGTAGTCCTAGACCTTTTAAAGTGCCTTTCTGCAACACTTGGTCGATATCAAATATTTGCACTGGAAGACCAGCAAGTTTCAGGCAGACCAAAGATGCATCTTTCAACAAGTTGTTGGTCCTCCTGATGTAGTCAATGTTTCTGTTGCTGTGGATCCCAGGGAACAGCCCTTACACCAGAGTCTGGCAACATGGAGCTGCTTGGCACCAACCTCAGTAAAAACCACTACATGTCTCGCCAGACCTTCTTTGCAAGGCTCATTTCAGAAGGAAATGTGTGACAGTCTCATACCCAACCCCGTAGTGGAGGCAGTCCAGGCACACAAAAGTGTTGGTGCTGGAACCACAACGCTTCACTTTGTCGTTTGCATACAATACAAAGATAGGTGGAGGGGCAGGTAGCATTGAGGAGGAGGCTGCAGAGGGATTTGGACAGGTTAGGAAAGTGGACAAAGAACTGGAAGATTGAGTACAACGTTGGAAAACGTGAGGTCATGCACTTTGGTAAGAAGAACAAAAGCATGGACTATTTTCTAAATGGGGAGAAAATTCAGAAATCTGAAGTGGAAAGAGACATGTGAGTTCTAATCCAGGATTCCCTCAAGGTAAACTTGCAGTTTGAGTCAGTAGTCAGTAAGGCAAATGCAATGTTGACATTTATTTTGACAGGATTTGAATATAAAAGCAGGGATGTACTACTGAGGCTTTATAAGCGTCCGGCCACATTTGGAGTATTGCATGCAGTTTTGAACCCCATATCTCAGGAATGAAGTATTGGCCCTGGAGCGGTTTCAGAGGAGGTTCACAAGAATGGTCCCAGGAATGAAAAGCTTAACATATGAGGAACGTTTGAGGACTCTGGGACTATACTCTTTGGAGTTTAGAAGGATGAGGAGGGATCTAATTGAAACTTACAGAATACTGAATGGCCTGAACAGTGTGGATGTTGGGAAGATGCTTCCATCGGTAGGAGAAGGTAGGACCTGAGGGCAGAATCTTAAAGTAAAGGCCTTTTAGAACGGAGATAAGGAGAAACTTCTTCAGCCAGAGAGTGGTGAATCTATGGAAAAAGGCCTGCTGTGTTCCTGCAGCTCCACGCTGTGTTATCTCTGACCCCAACATCGGCAGTTCTTACTATCTCAGAGGTCCATCCTGCATGTCGTGTTGCTACAATTTTACCATGTAGCAAGTGCTAAGGCAGATTGTTTTCTGATTTACATATTGTAACGAGACTTTTCAATGTTATCAGCACTACCCTGGGTACCCATGGATAGGGCAAATTTAACATGCTGAGCAAGTGCATTTATGGTGCAGAATGAGCTTGTGATTATCTCCACCATTGGACCCTTTGAAGCCTATTTTATACCAACAAAATAAACACTGCTCCATTGGTCATTTTGTAATGGAGACAAGGAATAATTATATGTAGTTCGGTTACAGGGCAGCCATGATCTCATTCAATGACAGAACAAAGTTGAGGTGCTAAATATGCTTGTTCATATTTATATGGCAGGCATTAGCGTAGTAGAGAAAAAAATATCAAATGACACAAACCGAGCAAACACAAACATTCCAAATATGAATGAATAATATTTTTATGAGCATAATAATATGAATATCAGTCACTTATCAAGTTAATAATGAACAGTTACTTTTTACTTTGCTTTCAGTCTGTTTTCAGGTTTATGCACAAAGTTAGGTTGAGAGAGGTAGTGTTCTAAAAGACGCTAAAAACCAGAAAAGGAACAGGGCAAAAAGGTTTAGGTGACTGGAGAAAATTTCTGTTCATCATAAATGGATATTTTTGAAAGAGCAGACTACTTCAGAAAAGTGGATTGTTCAGAAAAATCTAAACTGCTTCTGTCCCAGAAGTTGCAAAAAGGCATTTACTGTACACGCTTGAGCTATTAGTCTAAGGCAAACCTTACAAGCTAAATTCAATCTTGACCAATAACACAAAAAATGTTATTTCTGTGGAACCGTTTTAAACTTGTTCAATTTGTTTCAATAATATATTTGCAGATTAACCTTTTCACTATCTCCAATCCATTTTACATTGCTTAAAAGCAGGGGGAAATTGCTGTACATTTCAAATTCTTCTCATTTGGTTTTCACAGTCAGTGAAATTGAATATTGATGAAGTTCACACTCCTTACCAAAAAAAAGTGTTAAAATTGCATTGTGGTGTCAAATCCTGAAACAAAGCCAAGCAGCATATTCCTACTTGCAGAACGATTCAGGATAACTGGGAAAATTCAGCTTTTCAAGGGAAGATTAATCAGGATTATTTTTAATTAAAGGTTTCAAAAAGATAATTAAACTTTGCTTGCCAAGTCTCTACATTTTCACTTGAAAATAACAGAAAAGAGGCACATTACTCTCAATCTTTCTTCTTTGCTTCAGTCTTTGCTTTTTTTCTCTATGCATATCTTGAGTATCTCTGGATATTTTGAATCTTAATTGTTGCTTGGAGGCAGTTTCAATGAAGCGTCTGTTGCTTAATCAAATGAGAAATATCAGATGATTATTTGCTGCAAAATTGCTCTGCATCACTGACTGGTCACAACAGCATATAATCAGAAGATGGCACAGAGCAATAGTTGTCAACAATTAAATTATAACATCTCTGAAACACACTGATGATATTTCCCATTAGGAGATCACTTTGGGGACCAAAATTAAATTAATGACTACTTCAGAAGATAACGAAGGAGCAGCAATGTAGATAAAGCCATTGCTTTCACTATTTATTTGTACAACAAACACGATATCTGACGTTATAGTACAAAATATTATTTTTATACAATGTTATGAATCCTCTGACTGATACTGTCATTTGATAAATATTATTGTGACATCCATGTTAACTAAAAAAAATTTAACTTAAAGAAAAAACATATAGACGCACAGGGATAGGTGGCTGGTCAAATGATTGGACAGGGTGTAGAAAATGGTAAAGAATAGCAAAGAATAATAAGGGAAAATAAAGTGAGACAATGCTAGCTAGAATTATAAAAACTGCTGCCAAGAGCTTATAAAGACATTTTAAAAAGGAAAAGAATTAACAAGGTAGGTATTGGTCTAACAGAAAGTGAGTTTAGGGAATTAATATGGATTACAATAATGTGGTTGGTGAATTGACCAGAGACTTTGCATTTGTATTTAGTTTAGAAAATATAAGTGATATCCAGTAATCAAGAAATGGAAGGAGAGATGGAATTTGAAAAAATTGCAATCGCCAGGGAAGTGGGTCTTGGCAAATTATTGGAGTCGTGGGGCTGACACAGCCCTGGGCCTGACACACTTCATCACAGAATCTTAAAAGATGTGGCTAGTGAGATATGCAATGCATTAGTTTTAATTTTCTAAATTTTCTTAGATTTGGGAAAGAATTCTTCAGATTGGAAAATAGCAAATTGTCAAAAATTATTCGAAAAGATTGACAAAAAGCAGGATAGTCCAAGGCAATTAACCGTCAGACAGAGGATGTTTAAAAACTATTATGAAAGGCATTATAGAAGGATACTTCAAAAATTTCAGGGTAATCAGGCAGTATCAACATGGTTTTGTGAAAGAGAAATCACGCTTTACCAATCACATGGAGAATAAAGGCTAATGGTGTAGTGGGTGGCACATTGGCATGAATGGAAGGTTGGCTGGCGACCAGGAAGCAGCGAATAGGCAGAAATAGGTCTTCTTCAGGTTGGAATGATGTAAACATTACTGTGCCACAGGAATCAGTGCTGGGACCTGACTGTACGAATGACATAGATAAATAATGGAATGTTGCCAAATTTGCTGATGACAGAAAGAGAGGCATGAAAGCAAGTTCTGACAAAATATAAGGGAGCTATAAAAAGATATAAGTAGGTTAAGTGAGTGGTCAAAGATATTGCAAGTAGAGAATATTGGGAAAATGTGAAATTTGCCATTTTTGCAGAAAAAATTAAAAAAGGTATATTGTCTAACTGCTGAGAGTTTTCAGACCACTGTGATGCAGATGGATCTAAGTGTCCTTGGAGTTGTTGTATCAGTTATATGAGACATTGGTGAGACCATATCTGGAATATCATGCACAGTGCTGGTCACCTTATTTAAAGAAGGATGTTAATGTGTTGGAGGTAGGTCAGAGAAATACCACACTAGTACCTGGATTGTGACGATTGTGTTATGAGGAGATGTTAGAAGGCTAAGCATAGAGCTTAGAAGAGACACCATGATTAAAACACAATATCCTGAGGGGTCTTCATAGTGTAAGTATGGAGACAATGTTCCCTCTGATGGGGCAATCCAAAAAAAGCAATCACTGTTTAAAAATCAGAAGTCACACGACACCAAGGTATAGTCTAACATGTTTGTTTGAAATCACAAGCTTAAAGAGCATGGCCCCTTCATCAGGTGAAGTGAGAGGGAAGCACATAGGACAGAACTTATGGGCAGAGAAGATCAAAAGCAGAGAGATCAAAAGGTCATACAAATGGCATGAGTGGAGTATTGAACCTAAGTCACTGCAGGTGATCAGAAGTGTTAGTCAATACGAGTGAAGTGTCAGCAACTGAATTACAAGCGAAGACATGACCTATAATCTGATTAGTTGAGGCAGAGAGATAATTACAAAAAAAAATAAGGTGGTGCTGGAAACAAATCAAATGGCTGGAGTAACATGATAGGTATAGGAGTCGCATGCTATGGGTTTAATCAAAGTAATAAGTAATCCAAAACTGTACCAACTAATTAAGGTAGAGAGAGCATAACAAATTATCAAGGGGATGGTGTCAAAGTAGAATAGTAAGTAAGATTTTACAGATACAGAACAGTGTGGTGGGGTCATATGTAGTGCAACATGAACCCCAAAATCATGATTGAGCTGCCTTCATGGGTACGGAACTCGGCCATAAGTTTCTGCTCGATGATTTTGCCTTGTTGTGTATCTTGAAGGTTGCCTTGAAGGACACTTATCCGAAGATCTGAAGCTGAATGTCCTAGGCCACTGAAGTGTCCCCCGACTGGGAGGGAACATTCCTGTCTGGCAATTGTTGTGCAGTATCTGTTCATCTGTTGTTGTAGCATCGGCATAGACTCACCAATATACCACGCCTCAGGGCATCCTTTCCTGCAGTGTATGAGGTAGACAACATTAGCCGAATGAGTATCCGCCATGTACATGGTGGGTGGTGATCCCATATCTGATGGTAGTGTCCATGTTGATGACCTGACATGTCTTGCAGATGTTCCCACGGCAGGGTTGTGTGGTACTCTGGTTGATGTTGTCCTGAAGGCTGGGCAGTTTGCTGCGAACGATGGTCTGTTTAAGGCTTGGTGGTTGTTTGAAGGTGAGAACTGGAGGCAAAGGGATGATATTGGCAAGATGTTTGTCATCACTGATGACATGTTGAAGGCTTTGAAGAACATGGAGTAGTCTCTCCGCTCTGGGGAAGTACTAAATGACAAAGAGCACTATTTTGTATGTCTCCTGAGGAAGACATTGTGGTTTTTCGCTATGACATGATGGTACTGATGATCAATGAGTTGAGCACGGTATCCTGTTCTTATGAGGGCTTCCTTCAAAATCTTTAGGTGTCCATTGCGTTCCTCCATGTCTGAGCTGATCCTGTGTATGTTCAGGGCTTGTCCTTAGGGGTTGATTTCTTTAGTATGTTTAGGGTGGAATCTGGAGAAGTGCAGTATTAAAAGGTTGTCCATGGGTTTGCGGTAGAGTGAGGTACTGAGGTACCCATCCTTGATGGAGATGTGTGTGTTCAAGAATGAGACAGATTCTAAAGAGTAGTCCAAGGTAAGTCCGATGGTGGGCTGAAACTTGTTGACCTTTAGCTTCCAATCTTCGGGTAAGCATCCTCCAAGGTAACCTTCGATATATACAACAATGCAGATTCACCGAGCAGAAACAGACAGCCATGTTCTGTATCCATGAAGACGGCCTCAACTGTGATCTTGGGTTCATGTCACGCTACATGTGACCCCAACACACTGTTCCGTATCTGTAAAACCTTCCATACTGCCCTGTTTTGACACCATCACGTTGATAATTTGTTATGATCGCTCTACCTTAATTAGTTTGTACAGTTTTGGATTACTTATTACTTATTAGACCCTTGGCATGCGATTCTTGTACCTACCATTTGGTTTGCTCCAGTACTACCATATTTTTAATTTTGTGTAATCTTCTCTCTGCCTCATTTAATCAAATTATAGGTCATCCTTTTGCTTAAAATTCAACTGTTAACACTTCACTTACACTGGCTGACATTTTCGATCACCTGCAGAGACTTGTTATTTGACACCTATTATCACACCTTTTGTATGACCTTTTGATCTCTCTGCCCACAAATTCTGTGTTCTGTGTACTTCTCTCTCACTTCCCCTGATGAAGGGGACACGCTTCAAAAGCTTGTGATTTCAAATAAACCTGTTGGGCCATAACCTGGTGTCACGTACTCCTGACCTTGTCCTCCTCATCATATTTCAAAATCAGGAGTCACCCATTGAAATCAGTGATTAGCTGAAACATTTTCTCTGAGGATTATGGGTCTTCAGAACTCTTTTCCTGAAAGGCTAATAGAAGCAAAGTTCTTGGATATTTTTAAGGCGGAGGCAGATGGATTCTTGTTAATCCAATTTGTGTGAGTTGGTGGGGGAGAGGTTATGTGAACATGCACGAATGTGAATTTTAGTTTGCAAATATATCAGCCATTATGTCATTAAATGGCAGAGCAGGTTCAATGGGCAGAATCTCCTACTCCTGTTCCTAAGCCATATATTTGCATGTTCATCTGTAGAGCAAATTTTGGAAAATCTAGAGAGAAAACCAATTGAAGGGCCAACAATTTTAATCTTTTGGAGCAATTTGTATTGAAAGTTTATTTTTAAATGTGAAGTAGCATTCTGTAAAACAGAGTTAAAATTAACTTAATTTAGAACATAGAACAATTACATTCTTGACTATTATCAGCAAAAGACACAATTTGTCAATGTTTTTGGCCTTGTACTCACTGGAACAATTGCACAAAAAGAGAAAACCAACATTCATACTGCAATTGGAGAGAAATAATAGGAATTGCAGATGCTGGAGGATCCGAGATAACAAGGTGTAGAGCTGGATGAACACAGCAGGCCAAGCAGCATCATAGGAGCAGGAAGGCTGATGTTTCCAGCCTCAACCAAGGGCCTACAGCCTTCCTGCTCCTGTGATGCTGCTTGGCCTCCAGTATTCATTCATACTGCGATTGTTGACTGAGTAGCTATTGGACTTTGATTGGTAGAGATGTTGCCATTGAAAACACGGCAGTTAATGATGATTGCTTGGATTTCAAACCAATGGGTTAATCTGATTGGTCAGGACATAACTCTGCACAATGAACTAGCGAATAGCTATCACCAAGTTATAGTCTTCATACGTTTCTCTTTCCATCTTGAGTACAAAGTTTGACAATACACCATAAAAGATGTCTCCATGTTAACCTTTGAGATATCAAGTTCTGAAGAAGAGTTAAACTGGTCTTGAACTCTAGAGAGAGAGCTAGGTCTCTCATTTTTATCCTCTTTACCTTTAAAACTGGGTGGAAGTTGTCATTTTGTCTAAATATGAGTGTGCTGTGATTTTATTCTGACTGTTGTACTAACAGTAGTAGTTGTTGATGTAACAGGTCCATTATTTCTCATGATCATGAATAGTTTTCTCACCTTACTGAGGAACTCGCTTCATTTTATTTGAAATGGACGTATTTAGGTGCTAAAGGTCTTTAATTTTCTCTGTGTAGGACAATTTTAAACCATCAGCACCGTTGCCTATCATCCATTACCTCAGTACTTTTGCTCATTGTCTCTTTGTGTCTTTTCACGTAAAAATATTTTCAGTATTTCTGTTTCCCTGTTTCTCTGTCTCCAAAGATGTGCCAAATCTGCTGAGTTTCTCTAGCATTCTCTGTCTTTGGTATGAAATGGCCAGCACTTTTAACAAACTGCAATCTACATGCTTAGAAATATTTCGGCCCAGTTCTCTTCCAATGATTAATGAAATATATAGGGAAATGATTTCTTAGGGTATGAGTGTAACATTGCACACCTGTGATATTATTTTCCTGCTTTTCCCCCCACTGTTTAGAATTTGTAAGTCAAACAAAGTGAACAACACTGTGAAGGGACCAAAAAACATTTGAACAACAGTTTAAACATAAATTTTGGTGAAGTCATTTACAGAAATCAAAAATAATTTTAGCAAAATATTTAACTATTAAATCATCAGGGATGCAAATGGTGGGAGCTGGGAGAGGGTATCAGTGATTAAGTAAGGGTTTTGGGATGGATTTCTGTAGCCAATCTCCTGCTCCCCATATATGACCCCAATTGCCCCAAGTTTGTGTAAAACGGATGAAGTCCAATCTGGTTTTCCTGTCATGAAAGCAGCTACTTTTCTCTACTATCACGAGGTTAGGTTGCTGGTAAGTTGAATCCCCTACTGAGGTGGAAGGTTGTCTGTGGTGTTTTCAGCTTAGAAATTAACAATAGGCAGATAAATGAATATACAAATTGACTTTCAATAAACATTGACTAAATTGGACTTGAAACATTAATTCTGCTTTCTCCCCAAAGATGCTGCCAAATCTGCTTAGTTTCACTAGCAATTTCCGTTCTTGTTTCAAATACAAGAACATGATTGGAAAATGTTTGCTTTTGTGAGCGTTTTGTGCCTCTTATGCAATTACTTGAAAGACTATTAAAAGTTGTATATTGAACCACACCAGGCTTCAAGCATTAAAATCTAATACGATTGCTGTTTCCATTGAGGCAAAAATTGCTGACAAACAATAACCAGGCAATTTTCAAAATTGTTTTTTGATCATTAAGTGAATATGTAAAACTAATTCATATGTGATCATTTCTTTAACAATTCTGTTTGAAGACTGCTTTGAATAAATTCTATATTGTTCCATTTAACTATTTCATCTAAGCAGCAGTAGTTTATTTAAATATTGTCACATCTTAATGTTCCAAAAGCATTTTAAGGCGCTAATAAACACTGTGAAATCACTCCCTCTCAAAAATAGGTCAAGAACTCTGAAGATTTTCTTTTTGTAAATCCGGAAATATTGTCTTTGATATTTGTTAGTAAAGGAAGAAATTCCACAGCTATTGATAGATATCGGGTGTACAATACAAATGAGTGTTAGCCTCTGAATATTAAGATGGTGCAAATTACCATTACCTAATTTAAAATTGCATAAAATTGGCGATTCATAGAACTACTCAGGGTGGCCAGTCATGACAACACAGACTGGGAACTACAAAATACCTTAATTAAGGTTGATGTTAAATTAAATGTGATTTTTGCTGCTGGAATCAGTACAAACCAGTTAGAATTTCAGTTAACCATTAATTGCAATTGAGTTTTATTATCCATGAGATTGATGCTGTGGATAGTGAGTACTTAGAGGATCAAATCTTCAGGGGAATTAAAGAGAAATGCCAGCATTATAGAGCACTTTCCATGGAGGAATTCAATTACCCATATACAGACTGAGATACTGGTAATACATTTATTTTGCGTCTGGTCCTTGGAAATGAGGTGGACCAAGTGGATCACATGTCAGTGGAGAAACTTATAGTAGACAATGATCAGTATTTCATAAGGTTCAGGCTAATGTTGGACAGTAAAATACAACAAGAAAAATCATTTAGTGGAGAGGTGACTTCAACAGGGCTAGTACAAAGCTGAGCAGGATTGATTGGAATAAGGGATTGGTAGGCAGGTCAGTAACGGAACAACGGGCTACCATCAAGGAGCAGATGAAGTATATTCCGTTTTATGGAAAAAGGTAGGACAAACAAATCCAAGATACAAGATTGATTGAATGATAGAAAACAGAAAGTAATGGCCAATGGATATTTTTCAACCTGGAGGAAGGTTTGAATGAATGAATGAATTAGCTTTGTTGTCAAATGTACTCAAATGAAAAGTTTATAAGTCACCACTTACAGCGCCATCTTAGGTACAAAGGTACCTCGGTACAGCTTCTTCAGTTACATAAGAGGAGGGGGATGCAACAGCCCAGTGGTATTATCATTGGACTGTTGACCCAGATAATGTTCAGGGGACCCAGGTTCAAATCCCACCACAGCAATTGGTAAAATTTGAATTCAATAAACACCTGGAATTAAGAATATAATGATGACTATGAATCCATTCTCAATTGCTGGGGGAAAAACCACCTGGTTCACTGATGCCCTTTAGAGAAGGAAACTACCATCCTTACCTTAACTGCCCCCTGGGCAATTAGGGATAAGCAATAAATATTGCTTTGCCAGTGACACCCTCATCCTGTAAACGAATAAAAAATAAAGAAAACAGGAGTTCCTGAGGTTGCTATTATTGATACCCTTACTTTTCCTGATATATACTACAGATCTGGATCTTGGTGTGCAGATAATTTCTGAGCTTGCAGATGACACCAAACTTGGAAGAATAGCATGCAGCTCCAAAAGGACATAAACAAGTTGTTGGAGTGGGCAGATCGATGGTAGATGGAGTTCAATGCAGAGAAGTGTGAGATGAGCACTGACGATAGAAAACAGGAAGTGCAATTCTAAAGGAGATGCAGGAGCAGAGGGACCATGGTGTATGTGTGCACAGATCATTGAAGCTGGCAGGACAGATGGAGAGAGCAGTGAATAAGCATTCAGTGTTCTCGGCTTTATTAATAGGACATCAAGCACAAGAGCAAAGAGAATATGTTGAATGTCAGCTGGAGTATTGTGTATTGTTGTAGTTGCCACATGATAGGAAGGATATGAATGGATTGGAAAAAGTGCCCTTATTAGTCAGAGCATTGAGTATAGGAGTTGGGAGGTCATATTGGGACTGTACAGGACATTGGTTAGGCCACTTTTGGAATATTGCATTCAATTCTAGTCTCCCTGCTACAGAAAGGATGTTATGAAACTTGAAAGGGTTCAGAAAAGATATACAAGGATGTTGCCAGAGTTAGAAGTTTTGAGCTATAGGGAGAGGCTGAATAGATTGGGGCTATTTTCCCAGGAGTGTCGGAGGCTGAGGGGTGACCTTATGGAAGTTTATAAAATCATGAGGGGCATGGATAGGGTGAACAGCCAAACTCTTTTCCTCAGGGTAAGGGAGACCAAACTAGAGGGCATAGCTTTAAGGTGAGGGGGTAAAGTTTAATAGGGATCTAAATGGCAACTTTCTCATGCAGAGGGTGGTGTATGGAATCAGCTGTCAGAGAACGTGATGGAGGCTGGTCCAATTACAATATTTAAAAGGTATCTGGATAGGTAAATGAGTAGGAAGGATTTAGACAGATATGGGCCAAATGCTGACAAATGGAACTAGATTAATTTAGGATATCTGATTGGACCGAAGGGTCTGTTTCAGTGCTGTACAACTCTAAGACTCTAAGTGATTTACCAGGATGGTTCCAGGAAAAAGAAAATTTCAACTATGCGGATAGATTGAAGAGTTTTGGGCAGTTCTCTCTGGAGAGAAGAAAGTTGAGAGGGAAGACGATTGTGGTATTTAAAATTCAGGAACAGGCTGGACAGAGTAGATATGGTGAAGCTGTTTCAGCTTGTAATAGAAAGAAGAACAAAAGGACATAGCTCCAGATACAATGTGCAAGGATGTGAGGAAAAGGCACCAGATGAGAGTGGCATGGTGATGCAGTGGTTAGCACTGCTGCCTCATCGCAACAGGGACCCAGGTTTGAAAGGGCAACTGCTTGTATGGAGTTTGCATGTTCTCCCCGTGTCTGCGTGGATTTCCTCCAGGTGCTCCAGTTTCCTCCCACAGTCCAAAGACATGCAAGTTAGGTGGATAGGTCACACTAAATTGCCCCACTAGGTCCAGGGATGTGCAGGCTGAGTGGATTAACCATGAGAAATGAGGGGTTATAGGGATAGGGCAGTCTCCCTCATTCTCACCTACCATGTCACCATGGATCATTAGCTGCCATTTCCTTACCTTCAGCAGAATGCCAACACTGGGTACATCTTCCCGCTCCTTCTCTTGTTAGACATCTGCCAACTCCTCTGACAGCTCATTCTATCCATGCACCAATCCCTGTGTGAAAAAGTCACCCCTCAGGTCATTTTTAAATCTTTCCTCTATCATCTTAATCCTGGGCCTCCTGCAGTGCCACAATGATGCCACCTGTAGGTTGCAGGAACAGCAAGTCGTATTCCGCTTGGGAACCATGCAGCCCAATGGTGTCAATGTGGACTTCACCAGCTTCAAAATCTCCCCTTCCCCCACTGCATCCCAAAATCAGCCATGCTCGTCCCAGCCTGCCTAACCTGTTCTTCCTCTCACCTATCCCCTCCTCCCACCTCAAGCCGCACCTCCAATTCCTACCTACTAACCTCATCCCGCCCCCTTGATCTGTCCGTCCTCCCCGGACTGAACTATTCCCCCCCACCTCCCCACCCATACTCTCCTCTCCAACTATCTTCTCCTGTACCCATCTTCAGTCCGCCTTGCCCTCTCTCCCTATTTATTTCAGAATCCTCTCCCCATCCCCCTTTTCTGATGAAAGGTCTAGGCCCAAATCTCCCCTTCCCCCACTGCATCCCAAAACCAGCCCAGCTTGTCCCCTCCACCCACTGCATCCCAAAACCAGCCCGGCCTGTCCCCGCCTCCCTAACCTGTTCTTCCTCTCACCTATCCATTTCTCCCACCTCAAGCTGCACCTCCATTTCCTAACTACTAACCTCATCCTGCCTCCTTGATCTGTCCGTCTTCCCTGGACTGACCTATCCCCTGCCTACCTCCCCACCTATACGCTCCTCTCCACCTATCTTCTTTTCTTTCCATCTTCGGTCCACCTCCCCCTCTCTCCCTATTTACTCCAGAACCCTCTCCCCATCCCCCTCTCTGATGAAGGGTCTAGGCTCGAAACATCAGCTTTTGTGCTCCTAAGTCGCTGCTTGGCCTGCTGTGTTCATCCAGTCCCACACTTTGTTATCTTGGATTCTCCAGCATCTGCAGTTCCCATTATCTCTGAACACAATTTAAACCTATGCCCTGTGGTTTTGGACTCCTCTACCCTAGGCAAAAGACCATGACTATTCACCCTATCCATGCTCCTCATGAATTTATAAACATTCTACAAGGTCACCCCTAAGCCTCTGCTCCAGGGAAATAACCCCAGCCTCTCTGTACAGCTCAAACCTTCCAGACCCAGCAACATCCTTGTAAATCTTTTCTAAACCCTTTCCAGTTTCACAACATTCTTCCTATGGCGGGGAGACCAGAATTGAATGCAGTTTCCCCAACGTCCTGCATAGCTACAACGTGACCTCCTGCCTCCTTTACCGAATGCACAGATTCATTCTTGCTTGAGAGAAGAGGTTTCTCCTCGTCTCTGCATAACAATACATTCTCAGTGATGGTTCTGGGGGATCAGTGCAGCACCTGACAATGAATTTGACTTAGTTGCCAAGAAGTGGAGGTATGGTGTCACCAAATGAGTGGCCTTTATCCAGTCTCATGCTAGCTGCAGTCTCCTGCCTGGCAACTGGGCAACCAATCTATTTGATTGGCCACTGGCTGAAAAAGACCGCAGCATGGTCCTGCTGTTGCATTCAACAAGATCACCAGGTCTCTCGGCTCATTTTTTTTTAACCCCAGATCCTCTGATTTACATTACCTTCCTACAAATATACAAGCCAGTAGGACACTCCCTCCCTATAAATATTCAGGCCAGTAGGACACTCCGTCCCTATAAATATTCAGGCCAGTAGGACACACCCTCCCTATAAATATTCAGGCCAGTGGGACACTACTTCCCTATAAATATTCAGGCCAGTGGGACACTACCTCCCTATAAATATTCAGGCAAGTGGGACACTACCTCTCTATAAATATTCAGGCAAGTGGGACACTACCTCCCTATAAATATTCAGGCCAGTGTTTCTAAAAAGATTTAATGATGATTGTGTAAGGCTTGAAAACAATTGATGCAGCGTGGTTTCAAAATATTTTTTATTTCTAAGGCATAACCCTCAGCTTTGAAGACCAGAACAATCAGATTTAAAACTCTGGATTAACAACATTACTTCCAAAGCTGAATCTGAAGCCAAACTCTCAAGTGTTTAGGGTTTATTTACTGCAAAAATAGTCAACAAAATCTCAAAAGTACTGAAATAAAAGAGAAAATAGGTCTGGCATCATCGTTGGATGAAACAGAATTAATATTTTGCATTCAGTATGATTCTTCTTGCTTGAAGCTTTAAGTTTGTTTCTCTCTTCAGACCATTAGAGTCTCCCCAGCATTTCCTTTGTTATTTGAGATTTTCAGAATCCACAGTATTTTCCCTTTGATTGAAAGTAGTGAGTCTAGAACATACTTCCTGTTTATCACACTTTCTCACTCTCATGCTTTTGTCATGGCACGCAGTCACACCTAAGACCATGAAACATTGGAATGAAAGCAAGCCATTCGGTCCACCAAGTCTGCTCCGCAAGCCAATGAGATCGCCGATAATCCTCAATTCCACTTTCTTGCTACAGCCCCATAATCCTTAATTTCCTTATTGATTAAAAATCTGCCTATCTCAGCCTTGAATATACTTAATGACTCCGTATCTGCAGCTCTCTGTGATAAAGAATTCCACAGATGAATTACTGTATGAGAGAAGAAATTCCTCTCAATCTCTGTCCTAAATGGGTGACCCTTTACTCTAAGTCTATACCCTCTGGCCCAATACTTTCCCATAAATGGAAACAACCTCTCAGCACTTACCCTGTCAAGCCTGCTCAGAATCTCAGTGAGATTGCCTCTCAATTTTCTTAAACTCTAATGAGGACAGGCCCAATTTACTCAACATCTCCTCATGTCAAAATAATCTCCCCAGACCCAGGATCAACCTTGTGAACCTTCAGTGGGTTGCCTCCAATGCTGGTATACATTTCCATTGATAAAGGGCCCAAAACTATTCCTAGTTTTTTGGTGTGATCTAAATAGTGCCTTGTGTTGTTTTGGCAAGACTTCCCTATCTTTATACCAATATTTCTTTTCTCTTCATTGTTACTTGCTGAGCTTGGATACTAATTTTTTGTGATTTACACACAAGGACTACCAGAACTCTCTGTGCTGCAGCTTTTTTGTAGTTGCTCTCATTTAAATAGTGTTCAGCTGCTTTATTCTTCCCATCAAAGTGCATAACTTATCATTTTCCAGCATTATATTTCATCTGCCAAATTTTTATCCACTCAATTTTTCTCTGTCCCTCTGTAGATTCTTTCTGTCTTCTTCACCACTTGCCTTCCCACTTATTTTGTATCATATGCAAACTTGGGTACAAAACATTCATTCCCCTTACCCAAGTCCTTATTGTATATTATAAATAATTGTTTAAATTAATACAGCATTGATATTTGTAGCACTTCATTAGTTAGCATCCTGAAAAAGCCATCTTTACCCCAAACATCTGACTTCTTAGTTAGCAAGTCTTCTAAATATTCCATTATTTCTCCTGAGTATTAATTGTAATTCTAAGGTACAGTTCGTTATTAATCTTCTCACTGTACCTTTGATTCCTCTCAAAACTTAATGTTGCTGCTATTTCTTCAGTATCCATTTCCCAAGTGCATTCCATTCCATGCTGTTGTAGTTAAGGAGCTAGGTACCTTGTTCATTCACTGCTTTTTATGGGTGTAAGAAAGTTAGGTTTCATCAATGCACCTACATACACATTGAAGCACCAACCAGCAGCACAAGCAACTACAGTTTTGCCATAATGGTGGTTTTTCTAGGGTATATCTTTTGTACACGTGTACCTGTCTGTCCGCCTACAATTAGTCTAAGGCTTAACTAAGAATTGTTTTAAAATGTCTATGTACAATGCCAAGTCACCAGAAAATAATTTTCATCAGTGTATTATTACCAAAGCGTATCTTTGATGTTTTCATTCCAAGATATTCATAGCATTACAGAATATTGACAGTATTGGCTCAGGCCATTCTGCCCATCATGTATGTGCTAGTTCTAAACTGGACCCATTTACTAATTTAGAACATGATCCAATTGTCCTTGGATAGCCAAAATGTACTGACAGTGGCTCTCATTTTATTAATATTCAGCTCCTCTTTTCTTCCCACCAAAGTGCATAACCTCACAATTCCCCACCTGATATCCCATCTGCCAAGTTATTGCCCATTCACTTAACCTGTCCATATCCCCCTGTAAATTCTGCATGCCATCCTCAATACTTGCCTTCCCACCTACATTGGTGACATCCGCAAACTTAGGTGCAATAGACAGGGGCATAATCTAATTCTCTTTGGACAGTGAACCAATTGCATCTGCCTCCACCACACTCTCAGGCTGTGTGCTCAAGATCTGAAATATTTGTTGTATGGAAAAAGATATTCTTCCAGTTATCATTTCTTCCTTTTGCTGATCACCTTAAGTCTAAATACTCTGGTCCTCAAGCCTTCCCTCCCATTAATTTGAATAGTTTGGCCTTATCTATTCCAACTCGATGCATTATGACTCAACTGCTTGAAGGTGATGCAAGGGTGGACAATTGGAGTTTCTTGGAGCCTGTGTTCCACTCCAGGTGAAACTCCTACACAAATGCAATATTCTAAGGGAGAAGAAATGCAACAATTAAGAACTAGTCCAAATATTTGCTTATAAAGGCAATATTCCATATTTCTGGAGTGGAATTTTGAAAGAAGCTCAGTTGCAACAATTGCAAATTGGGATTTTCGCCTTTTTCTTCTGGGTGCACTAATGTATCTGATTATTTGCCCTTTCACAGCATTCTTTGGGAGCTGGAAGTCCTGGCCATTGATAATATTACCACCCTTAAATGTTGCCTGACTTGGGAGTATTTAAAGCATTTCCTGTTACTAATTTCACAATTCTCAGTATTTTATTTTGTATAATTACATTTGCCTGGATGTTGCCATAATAACCCCACTCGAACTGACACTTTTAGTGTCATATGTTTCAAAATGAACTGCAGGTGGCTTGTGGTTAGGATGGAGCACTACCACCAAGCCTCTATTCTAGATCATTTTAATCACCAATCCTCCATTCTAGATTGTTTTAACCACCGATCCTCTCTTCTAGATTGTTTTAAACACCAATCCTCTATTCTAGATCATTATAACCACAAATCCTCTCTTCTAGATTGCTCTAAACATCAATCCTTGATTCTAGATAATTTTAACTACCAATCCTCTATTCTAGATTGTTTTAACCACCCACTCTCTCTTATAGATCATTTTAATCCCCAATCCTCTCTTCTCGACCATTTTAACCACCAACCCTCTATTCTAGATTATTTTAACTACCAATCCTCTAGTTTAGATCATTTTAACTACCAAACCTCTACTATGGATAGTTTTAACCACCAATCCTCTATTCTAGATTGTTTTAACCACCAAGCCTTTATTCTAGATTATTTTTAACCAATTTGTTCACACATATTGTGATATACCTCTGAAGCAGATGAAAGTTCCATCTAGGCTTCCTGGCTCAGAGGTAGGGACATTGCCACTGCACCATAAGAGCACTCATAGGTTTCAATGATCTGCAGAGGAGCAATGCATCATTCCCTAGTCGGGAATCAAACCCAAGCTGAAGGGCATTGTACGCCTGGACAAGTATTGTCAGTCTGGAGCTGCCCTGCATAGTTCCTGACATAGTTTGATTTGCTCCAGACATGGCAGACAGGAAACAATTGGTGTACTGATTTGTAGACAGGAACCTGGAACTTCTGTTGGACCATGTAGAACAGAGTGGGGACTTAAATGAAAAGCAGTAAAGACCAGGACATCAGACAATCTGGAGGAATACACGTTCCAGCACTGCCAAGTGTCAACCCCCAAGAATCCTCATGGCATGTCACCAACCCACATGCAGTACTTCGCTGCTGCATGCCAGGGCACAACAGCAACTATCTCTGTAACACGGCAGTAAGGACACTGTACTCTCAGGGATACACAGGCAGCACATGGACTGAACTAGGCCTCATCTCGAGGCTCTTTGCTCACTGTCATGGCACTATTCACTCTGAACCTGGTAAGGAGCTGATAAGAGTTCAAGAGCGGTACATTCCTGTGAGAATGAAGGACAGGAATGGCAAGTTACTTGAATCTTTGATGACCAGAGATGTTATCACCTTGGTCAGAAAGAAAAAGGAAGTATGCGTAAGGTCTAGGAGGATGTGAACTGACAACGCCCTTTAAATATATGAGGAAATTAAGAAAGAACTTAAGCAAGAAATTAGAAGGGCTTAAAAGGGTCATAAAAAGTCATTAGTAAACAGGATTTGAAGAACCCCAAGGCTTTTGATTTGTTTATAAAAAGCCAGGAATGGGTTGGCCTACTCAAGGACAAAGGAGCGAATCTATGTGTGGAGCCAGAAAAGGTAGCTGAGGTCCTAAAAGAATAATTTGTGTCAGTATTCACCAAAGTGAAGGAATTGGTAGAAGATGATCTCATGGAAGCTCTGCACCTTGTTATTCCACATTGAAACCATTGGGTTATAAGTTCCCGAGATAAACTATGAGGTGCTGCTTCTCCAGTTTTAGGGTTGCATCATTGTGACACTGGAGGAGGTGTAGGATGGACATGTTGCCCAGGGAGTGGAAAGGGGAGTTGAAGTCGTTTGCGACTGGAAGGTATTGTCGTTTGTTGCGAACAGAGCACAGGTGCTCCACAAAGCGGTCTCCAAGCCTCTGCTTTGTCTCCCCAATGTACAGGAGGCCACATCGGGAACAGCGGATACAATAGACCACGCTAACGGATGAGCAGGTGAACTTCTGTCTGATGTGGAAGGTTTTTTGGTTCCTTGGTTGGATGTTGGGGGGAGGACTTTCCATGCAATTGTTATACATTTACACTTACTCTGAAAGATCAGGAAACCTATTCACCTCCTATTGAAAGATATTTACACATGCTGTAAGGATCAGGGAGTCAATTCACCTCCAGAAAGACAATAGTAATACTATTGCCAAAGCCAGATTTGGCACAAAGATAAGACACCAACAATTTAGTATAATTGCAGGCTCCAATCTCAGCTATAGGGAGAGAAATGGAAAGAGAGAAGAAGAGAGAAAAAAAGAAAGTATGATCTACCTCAAGAGCTATTCTCTGCAGCTACCAACAGGAGAAGGGCTCCAGAGAGCTACTGCACTGAGAGACTCCTACAGACACCTCCAATCACCTGTAAACTGAATAACCAACAACCTCTGAGAACCACTAACCCTAGCAACACCACAAAGACTCAAACACATCCTGAGGTGAAAACTCACTCGCAAAACTCATCATAAAGTAAGAAAATCAAACTATTCATCCAATACATCCATAACACGTCCTACCACATTAGCGACTTCAACCCAGACTGAAGGCCCACCCTATCCAAAGTCTTCAACGAAGCACCGGCTACGGCATAAAGGAACAGCCACTGTAATTCAAAACACGTTTATCCCAGTGGTGAGCTTATTTTCCTGGAGATTCAGAGGTATCCAACCTGGCTGGCAGGGAGGGGAAGGTGGGTTGGTGACAGTGCAGGGCACCCCAAGGTCAGGAAGTCTGATTAAAGTGTCTGTGTTTGAATTACAGTTTAGCTTATAACAATAATTGACCTGTCTTAACAGTTAATAATTGATATTGTCAGTTTCACTGTTATGCATTTGATTCTTTAAATTTCTTATAATTTATTCACCTTTGTATTATTTTCCTGTTCATTACTTTTGCCTTTTTTAATCTCTAATGAGGTACACACCTTTATATTTAATAAACACAGAGATTCTTTGCCCTGAAACACCTGCCTCCTGATTTATTACTCCATCTTCACTAACCTAATTCCAGTGCCAGAATCAGGGAGTTGGTGAACAATAAACAAGAATATATTCCCTACGCAGCAAAAACAATATTACTAGAAAAGCTCAGCAGGTCTGGCAGCATCTGCGAAGGAAAAAACAGAGTTAACATTTCGGATCCAGTGACCCTTCCTCAGAACACGTACTCCCTGTGTGTTGTTTAAAAAGGGTAACAGAGGTAATCCAGGAAATTACATATCTGTGAGCTTCACGTCAGTGGTAGGGAAATTATTGGAAAAGATTCCCAGGGACAAGGTCCATAAGGATTTAGAAGCAAATGAGTTGATTAAGGATGAACAGCATGGTTTTGGGCGGGGGAAGTTGTGCCTTGCCAACTTGATTGGGCTTTTTGAGGCAGTGATGAAGATGACTGATGAGAAAAGAGCAGTTGATGTTGTCTATATGGACTTCAGTAAAGCCTTTGATAATGTCCCTCATGGCAGACTGGTACAACAGATGAAGTGATATGGTATCGGGGTGAACTGGCAAGATGGATACAGAACTGACTTAGTCACAGGAGACAGAGGGTATAAGTGGAAGGATGCTTTTTGGAATGGAGGGCTGTGACTACAGGAATAATTGCTTGGCTCTCTGCTTTGTGTGATGTGCATAAGTAATTTGGAGGAAAATTTGGCTGGTTGAATTAATAAGTTCGAAGACGACAAAAAAAATTGGTGGCGTAGCAGATAGTAAGGAGGAGTGACAGAGGATACAGTAGGATATAGACCAGTTGGAGGCATGGGCAGAAAGATGGCAGATGAGTTTAATTTGGACAAAATGTGAGGTGATGCATTTTGGAAGACCAAGTACAGGTGAAAATTATACAGTGAATGGCAGAAACCTTAGGAGGATGGAAATGCAGAGAGATCTGGGCATTCAGGTCCACAAATCACAGAAGGTGACAGTGCAGGTAGGCATGCTTGCCTCATTGCAAGGGGCTTTGCGCATAATGATAGACAAGTTATGCTGCAGCTTTATAGAACTTTAGATAGGCCACACTTGGAATATTGCCACACTACCAGCATGATGTGAATGCTTTGGAGAGGGTGCAGAAAAGGCTTATGAGGATGTTGCCTGATATGGGGGATTTTAGCTATGAAGAAAAGTTAGATAGACTGGGTTTTCTTTCACTGGAATGCAGAAGGCTGAGGGGCGACCTGACAGAGGTTTGTAAGATTGTGAATGGAATGTTTAGACTGGAAAGTATGAGGCTTTTTCCCAGAGTGGTGGGGTCAATTACTAGGGGACACAGGTTCAAAGTTTGAGGAAGAAGTTTAGAAGAGATGTGCAAGGCACATTTTTCGGACAAAGGGTGGTGAGAGCCTGGAACCAGTGGCCAGAGGAGGTGATTGAAGCAGATGCAAAAGCAAAAGAAGTATCTGGACGAATATATGAATAGGAAGGGTATAGACACATATGGATCCTGTAAGTGAAGACAGTTTTAGTGTGGATGGGCAAAATGTGGCAGCACGGGCTCAGAGGGCCAAGGGGCCAATCCCTATACTGTATTATTCTTTGACCTTTGGTTGCACAACACAGTATGTCATTTGTGCCTTGTCTTGAATGACCTTTTTTACACCCTGCTCCATCAGCCAGAGTTTGTATTACTGCTATCTGGCCTTGCAGTTTAGCGCAGACACAAAGGAAGGCCTCAGTTATGTCAAGGGGGATATCCTTCACTCAGGGGTTTTGCCACTGTACATCAAATTCAGTCTGCAATATCAGTCCAAGTGCCTGGAAACAGTCAGTCAGCCAGTCAGGGTGGTCAGGGTCAGGACAATTTCCAATTAAGGCATGAGGAGCTGGATGTCAGGCACCTCCCTCCCCGTCTTGCCTCTTTCTGCCAAATTGAGGGTTGTGTTGCCCCTGAAATGAGAGAGGGACAGTAATGAAGAGAAGTGAAAGTGGGAGGCAGAACTGTTTGTTTTGATGCATGTGGGGGAGTTGACCTGAGTGAATGAATAGACATCTCACAGGGCTCTTGATGGCTAGTACATATTGAAAGCCAGTGTCTAGAGGCATGGGTTGCATGTGGCCATTGGCCATGGAGCGTGCCCTGGGATGTTGGTGCTTGATGTTTAATATGGAGTTGGTTGGCCAAGCAGCTGAATTTGCCAATTGCCTGTTCTGGTTTCCATCACTGAGTTTTAGCAAGTCGAACCATAAGGAAGGGGTTTAACAAACTTTAATCACAGTTAGTTGGCAACTTGCTGCTGCTTCAATGCTGCACCTCAGGCACTGACAACTATCTCATTATACCCTGCAGCACAGACACTGTACACTCAGGCACAAACACCCAGCTAATGAACTGGATCAGGCTACATCCTAGGCACTTCACTCACAGTCATAAGGCTCGCTCACTCTGAGCCACTCTTAAAAAATGGATGGATTCTGAGCTTCTGTGGTAATGTTATCTTTTACCTTGAGGATTTGTTTGTAATTTTCTGCTCCCAGCATATTTTGAATAGCCTTCCCCAAAACCAAATTGTCATAGACTGTAATAATTCTGACAAACATGCATCAATAATTCTAGCAATTCTATTTCTGATGAATTCTGCTTTCAAAACTCCATAGAGATCATTACCGAAATTAACTATGGATTTCCCTGGATGCTGAACTCCTCTGCCAAATCTTATTCTTTCACCAACTTTATTTGTTGTCAAATTGAAATAATTGCCAAAAGCTGTTAGGATGCCTTCAAATGTATTTGTGCTTTCCATTATATTTTGGTGATTTATAATGTCATCCTCTGTAGGACATACTGAATACTGTCGGACTGTTTATTTTTAAATAAATCACCATGGCTACAGAAATATTCACAAGTTAATCTTTAACCCTTGCAGGCATACGGATCGGAACAGATGAGCCACTAGCTAAACCCAAACTCTAAAGTAAATGGCATTAGAATATAGATAGATCACACATCTTACATCACAATATCATTATTATTGGAAGGCTGGAGATCCTTTATGAATTCACATCAGATTTAAATTGCTGCTCGGGAATGTGGCGGCTGTGGCACTGGAATTGCTGAATACCTGTGATATCTGTCTTTTCTCCTGCATGGAGCCCCTTTTCTTTAAGATGTGACATTTAAAATGTTCCCATCTAATAAATGGAGGCGAAGGACCAAAAGCTTAAAATACTGTTGGCCAACCAAACAGTATTCCAAACAGTATTAACCAAACAGCCTAACCCTCCCTCCACTGACTCCTTCACCCACCTCCAACACAAGTCCTCTTCCTGGACACCATCCCCAGGCCTCCTACCCTCCCTTGACCTCTTCATCTCCAACTGCCGTCGAGACATCAACTGCCTCAACCTCTCCACCCCTCTCACCCACTTCAACCTCTCCCCCGCAGAACAGGCAACCCTCCGCTCCCTCCGCTCCAACCCCAACCTCACCATCAAACCTGCAGACAAGGGTGGCGCAGTGGTAGTATGGCGCACTGACCTCTACATCGCCGAGGCCAAACGCCAATTCTCTGACACCTCCTCCTACCGCCCCCTTGATCATGACCCCTCCCCCAAGCACCAAACCATCATCTCCAACACCATCCATGACCTCATCACCTCAGGGGACCTCCCACCCACAGCCTCCAACCTCATTGTTCCCCAACCCCGCACGACCCGTTTCTATCTCCTTCCCAAAATCCACAAACCTGCCTGCCCTGGTCGACCCATTGTCTCAGCCTGTTCCTACCCCACTGAACTCATCTCCACCTATCTGGACTCCATTTTCTCCCCTTTGGTCTAGGAACTCCCTACCTACGTCTGTGACACCACCCACGGCCTCCACCTCCTCCAGGACTTCCAATTCCCTGGCCCCCAACACCTCAATTTCACCATGGACGTCCAGTCCCTATACACCTGTATTCCGCTTCTTCCTGTCCCGCAGGCTCGACCAATCCCCATCCACCGACACCCTCATCCACCTAGCCGAACTCATCCTCACCCTCAACAACTTCTCTTTCGATTCCTCCCACTTCCTACAGACAAAGGGGGTGGCCATGGGTACACGCATGGGCCCAAGCTATGCCTGCCTCTTTGTAGGTTATGTGGAACAGTCCCTCTTCCACACCTACACAGGCCCCAAACCCCACCTCTTCCTCCGTTACATTGATGACTGTATCGGCACAGCCTCTTGCTCCCCAGAGGAGCTCGAACAGTTCATCCACTTCACCAACACCTTCCACCCCAACCTCAAGTTCACCTGGGCCATCTTCAACACATCCCTCACCTTCCTGGACACCTCAGTCTCCATCTCAGGTAACCAGCTAGAAACTGATGTCCATTTCAAGCCCACTGACTCCCACAGCTACCTAGAATACACTTCCTTCCACCCACCCTCCTGCAAAAATTCCGTCCCCTATTCCCAATTCCTCTGCCTTCGCCGCATCTGCTCCCAGGATGAGGCATTCCACTCCCGCACATCCCAGATGTCCACTCTCTTCCAGGGCTGCAACTTTCCCCCCACAGTGGTCGAGAACATCCTTGACCGCATCTCCCGCATGTCCCACAACACATCCCTCACAATCTGGCCCCGCAACAACCACCCTAAGAAGATCCCCCTCGTTCTCACATACCACCCCGCCAACTTCCGGATACAACGCATCATCCTCCGACACTTCCGCCATCTATAATCCGACCCCACCACCCAAGACGTTTTTCCATCCCCACCCTTGTCTGCTTTCCGGAGAGACCACTCTCTCCATGACTCCCTTGTTCGCTCCACTCTGCCCTCCAACCCCACCACACCCGGCACCTTCCCCTGCAACCGCAGGAAGTGCTACACTTGCCCCCACACCTCCTCCCTCACCCCTATCACAGGCCCCAAGATGACCTTCCACATCAAGCAGATGTTCACCTGCACATCTGCCAATGTGGTATACTGCATCCACTGTACCCGGTGTGGCTTCCTCTACATTGGGGAAAACAAGCAGAGGCTTGGGGACTGCTTTGCAGAACACCTCCGCTCAGTTTGCAACAAACAACTGCACCTCACAGTCGTGAGCCATTTTAACTCCCCCTCCCATTCCTCAGACAAAGAAACAAACAAAGAAACAAAGAAACCTACAGCACAGGAACAGGCCCTTCGGCCCTCCAACCCTGCGTCGATCAAGATCCCCTGTCTAACCTGTCATCTATTTTCTAACGGTCTGTGTCCATTTGCTCCCTGCCCATCCATGTACCTGTCCAAATATATCTTAAAAGTCGCTAACGTGTCTGCGTCTACCACCTCCGCTGGCAACGCGTTCCAGGCGCCAATCACCCTCTGTGTAAAGAACTTTCCACGCATATCTCCCTTAAACTTTCCTCCTCTCACTTTGAACTCATGACCCCTTGTAATTGAGTCCTCCAATCTGGGAAAAAGCTTCTTGCTATCCACCCTGTCCATACCCCTCATGATTTTGTCCATGACATGTCCATCATGGGCCTCCTGCAGTGCCACAATGATGCCACCCGAAGGTTGCAGGAACAGCAACTCATATTCCGCTTGGGAACCCTGCAGCCCAATGGTACCAATGTGGACTTCACAAGCTTTAAAATCTCCCCTTCCCCCACTGCATCCCAAAACCAGACCAGTTCTTCCCCTCCCCCCACTGCATCACAAAACCAGCCCAGCCTGTCTCCGCTTCCCTAACCTGTTCTTCCTCTCACCCATCCCTTCCTCCCACCTCAAGCTGCACCTCCATTTCCTACCTACCAACCTCATCCCACCTCCTTGACTTGTCCGTCTTCCCTGGACTGACCTATCCCCTCCCCTACCTCCCCACCTATACTCTCCTTTCTACCTATCTTCTTTTCTCTCCATCTTCGGTCCGCCTCCCCCTCTCTCCCTATTTATTCCAGTTCCCTCTCCCCATCCCCCTCTCTGATGAAGGGTCTAGGCCCGAAATGTCAGCTTTTGTGCTCCTGAGATGCCGCTTGGCCTACTGTGTTCATCCAGCTCCGCACTTTGTTATCTTGAATTCTCCGGCATCTGCAGTTCCTATTATCTCAGTATTCTGCATCCTACTGGTATAAGGATCCCTCATCTTGGATTTGGCAAAGGAATAGCTGCAGTTAATATTTCTGATCATTGAGAATGAGTACAAGCACAAGTACAGCCACACTGAAAATACCGACACTGCAGAAATACTGGAAGTACTTATTTAGCAATGCATGGAGGAAGATGGAAAAGAGCCTTCCTGGATTTGCCAGACATTAGAGCAAAGTGATAGATTTTGTAGTTGCGTCGAAGGTGAAAATTTAAAGAAAGTGCAAATGCACTATTGGTATGGTGTTCAATTTGAAAAAAAGAAGGAAATTTGGCCCATTAGAGCAAAACATGACTGAGGAAGTGGCATAGAAGAGCACACTACAGTGAAGGTCAATTGTATGCCTAATATAGGTAGTACTAATGGCTTTGCTTTTAAACCTGGTGATTAGACATACAGAAAGCTGAACAATAGCACAAAATAATGAAGGTGGCTGATTTGAGAGTGTAAATTTGCCATTGACACTGTCATGAGACTAAACTCGATTATCTGAAGAGATTCTGAAGTGCATCTAAATTCACAGAGCTTAGTCCAACTTGAAAATTAACCTAATTCGCATGTATTACCTGCTATTGCATTTAGGTAGATAAAGAAAGCAGCACATCATCTAACAATACTGTCAATCTGGCTTACTTGTAGATGTCTAACTGCATAATGCTAGTTGTATGACAATACATTTTCTACAAAAAAAGTGACAAATGTCATTTTGATACACATTAGGCACACATTTTGGACATCAAATCCAAAGGAAATTTACAACCTGAACAAAACAAGCCACCCACTTAAATGTCGTGATTTATTCTCTATATGCCTTATTATTTTAATTTTCAAGTTTCCACCTACCTATGGTGGGTCAATTCTCATCAGTAACCATTCAGTACATTATTAGTACTTTCTGACTAGCTGACAAGGGTGCGCTTACTCTTGCCATTTCTGACATTGGAATTGAGGATCTGCTTGTCTGCTCAGAACCCATGGAACTCCCCTGACAGATGCAGAGAGATATCAAACCAAAGCAGTTATCAACGACCTTCTATGTGGAAGCAAACTGCTCCATTCCTTGTCCTGTCTTCCAGAAGATGGATCGATCTCTACAGGAAGGAATAGATTGCAATGTAAAGTTAATCTAAAAAAGCTTAGGGAGAAGTTTTGCTTAATCTATACTTATGGTATATATCTTTTCTGGTTATTGTAATTTTGCACATGATCATATATGGTAATGCACGATGAATTATCTTCCACAGATTTTCATGTCCATTAAAGCAAGGGACTCGACTAAATCTCAACACTTGACATACGTTAGCTCTAAAAATTGTATCTTTTGTTCCCATCATTGTATTTCACAGTGTAGTAACAACAATAGACAACTGTTGTTTATTACTACACCTTGCTTTACATTGAAAATAACATTTATTGACTGAAATCACTTAGTGAACTTTAAAGGACTAAGAAACATTTCAGTACTGAAAACAACAGCTTCTCAGATGGCAAAGCATATCATAACTGTGCAAATTACAAAGTAAAGAGTCAGATTGTCTAGACAGTCACTTAGAGAAATGTAAATAGCCCATCTCTTAACCATTCACAAAATCAGAACACCTGGGTATTCAACTGGGTATTGAACATGCCTTTGGATATGAGACTGTGGCTTAGGAGGGAACGCTTTCAGCTATAAACTACTCATGTTGAAACCATGAGCCTAAAATCAACGTGGGATGACCATGTTTGGGTAATTGGTTAGTTGACATCCTGCCAACTATAACACTCTGAGACAACAAGGTGTAGAGCTGGATGAACACAGTAGGCCAGTTCTACACCTCGTGATCTCAGATTCTTCAGCATCTGCAGTTCCTACTATCTCTGAAACTATAACACTCTTTTGCTTTTTAAGTAACTTTTATTTTCTGCAGACCACAGAACAGTTGAAAAAATTCGGAAACATTTAGTGCTTTTTCTCCTTACACCCCTAAGTTCTGTGTGTTGAATATTACACCATAACAAGTGTTTTAAGAATCAATATAGCAGCTGCTGTGTCCAGAGAAAAAGATTAATAATGGTTTAATATCTTTAAACACTCTGAATGCATAATCCAGTAAAACGACGAAACCCTCTCTAATGCTATCCAAAACATTAATCTACAAGCTCTGTGTACTGCTGAACTTTAATGGACTTTACAGCTACTTAGTCCATTCTCCTGCATTGTTAAAAACCAGCAAGGGTCACCGGACCCAAAATGTTAATTCTTTTTTCTCCTCCACAGATGCTGCCGGACCTGCTGATCTTTTCCAGCAACTTTGTTTTTGCTCCTGCATTGTTATTTTGTTGTTTACGCATATGTGTGAACTAAAACATGTGTATGTGTCTGTGAAACCACAGCGTTCTATTATTCTTATTAGATTGGGTGTTAAGTTAAAATAAACACTATTCTCTTTCCTTTTAATGAAACTTAAGAGGAAATCTTTATGATCTTACAGTCACAGTGTCCAAACAGTTAAACATTCCATGCAATGGTAGGCACACTCTTTGTAAAAATGTGCTCAGAAGAGTGGGGAAAGAGGAGAGTTTCTATATCCTTGCTCAATTGGCTGCGACATATTAGTAGAATTAAGCTTCTCCTTCCCTGTTTGACCGATCTTCCAGAATATACGTTCCATTTCATCGTATTAAACAGGAAAGAGATTTCATCTGATGGTGTTCAGAGATAACGGGAACTGCAGATGCTAGAGAATCCAAGATAACAAAGTGTGAGGCTGGATGAACACAGCAGGCCAAGCAGCATCTCAGGAGCTCAAAAGCTGACGTTTTGGGCCTAGACCCTTCATCAGAGAGGGGGATGGGGAGAGGGTTCTGAAATAAATAGGGAGAGAGAGGGAGGTGGACCGAAGATGGAGAGAAAAGAAGATAGGTGGAGAGGAGAGTATAGGTGACGAGGTAGGAAGGGGATAGGTCAGTCCGGGGAGGACAGACAGGTCAAGGAGGCGGGATAAGGTTAGTAGGTGGGAAATGGAGGCGTGGCTTGAGGTGGGAGGGGGTGATTGGTGAGAGGAAGAACGGGTTAGGGAGGCGGGGACGAGCTGGGCTGGTTTTGGGATGCAGTGGGGGAAGGGGAGATTTTGAAGCTTGTGAAGTCCACATTGATGTCATTGGGCTGCAAGGTTCCCAAGTTGCCTCCTGCAGTGCCACAATGATGCCACCCGAAGGCTGCAGGAACAGCAACTCATATTCCACTTGGGAACCCTGCAACCCAATGGTATCAATGTGGACTTCACAAACTTCAAAATCTCCCCCTCCCCCACTGCATCCCAAAACCAGCCCAATTCGTCCCCTCCCCCCACTGCACCACACAACCAGCCCAGCTCTTCCCCTCTACCCACTGCATCCCAAAACCAGTCCAACCTGTCTCTGCCTCCCTAACCCATTCTTCCTCTCACCAATCACCTCCTCCCACCCCAAGCCACACCTCCATTTCCTACCTACTAACCTTATCCCACCTCCTTGACCTGTCTGTCCTCCCCGGACTGACCTATCCCCTTCCTACCTCCCCACCCATACTCTCCTCTCCACCTATCTTCTTTTCTCTCCATCTTTGGTCCGCCTCCCCCTCTCTCCCTATTTATTCCAGAACCCTCACCCCATCCCCCTCTCTGATGAAGGGATTAGGGCCGGAAACGTCAGCTTTTGTGCTCCTGAGATGCTGCTTGGCCTGCTGTGCTCATCCAGCTTCACACTTTGTCATCTGATGGTGTATTTTTCAATGTATATCATTTTACTCCTGCGTTAATTTCCTCTGTATAGGGAAGTAGAATTCCTTCACCCCAAGTTGACACTCTAAAAAAGCTGATTGCTGTCATCCTTGTCTTGTGTACTAATTCTGATGAGAAAAATTTAGAAACTTTGTTTGCTGCACTAAACCACGAAGAGGAAGTCAGCCACAAGACAGCTCAGTTTACTTTATATCCATTAATAGCAGACATTACGGGCTTTTCAAAAAGAATATTGATTTTTGTTTCAAACAGATATTATAAAAAGCATAAAATATCAGCTCCAGAATTAGTGTATTCTATTGCCCACAATTATTATCGTGATTGTCAAATTCAATTTTGCCATGCCTGTATTGCATCCTCATGCTGTGTTGGAAACGTACCATCCACCATGCCAGATTGGGTCCTTCTAACTGCGTACAGGACACTCATTTGTTAAGTATTTTTTAAGAAGTCTCAGAATAATTGTTAAGTTAAGGGTTCCCTACCTTTTGTAGCACCCCTTTGCATTTTTGGACTGCCTTGGTTACCAAGTGATAAACTTGTTTCATAAGTCATGGTCAGTAAAATAACAGTTTGAGGTCTGCAAGAGTTGGGATGAGTGAATGTGAGTGAGGGAAGATGTTGCATGCGACAGTGAGAGTGGCAGAACATGAGAAGAGTGAGTGTGAGGTAGCAGGGAGAAGATGGTGGAGTGGAAAAGGTCATTGACCTCCGCTCTGCTGGGCGTTCCTCCCAACGATGGAGACTGCACTGATTCAGGCGATGACATCCAGGGTGCCACCTTGTTTGCCATCTTGCCCACCTAACTGTGTGCAGCCCTGCAGGGCAGCTCCAGAATGACAGCTCTGTGCACAGCAACCAGTGCCAGAAATGCCAGTCTATTCCAGAATATCTGGCCAGTGCCAACTTCTGGCTACAGTGTGTGAGAGAATTGGCTAACAATTAGACAACAGGAGTGACATTGTGGGGGCTATGTAGCTCAGGAGGCATCTTTAGAATCATAGCTGAGAAACCTTTTTCTGCCTCATGAAGAAAGATCCTTCATCAAATTCAACAAGATAGACACAGCCAAAATATGGCAAAATTCAGCTCAATGTTTCTGGTTGGTAACCTGTCATCAAAACATATTATTCTTAGAACATATTATTGATTAAGTTTGAATATCAGTTAGTTGAAGTCTTTCAGAACAATGAAAGGCTGAATTGGAGAGAGATAATTGTCAGGGTAGTTTGAACATGTAAAGAATATTGATTGACAACTTGTGGTGAAATTTAATGTTACAAAAGAGCAGTCAATGAGTTTTCATCTGTGCCTTTTTCACTCATATCCTGTAATTTACAAATGCTTTAATTAGAATAAATTACCAGTCCTTCATGCACACCAAAGCAACACTTAGAACCGAAAGCCAGAGACCATTTAAAATCACATATTCTCACGTTAGACTGAGCTGAGCTAAGGAGAACATCCATAAGATTATTGTGGGAAATCTTTTTGATATTGAACAGATTATTTTTCATTCTGTAATCTAATTTGCATAACTCATTTCAGTAAAAGAGCTGGGTCTAATATCCTGTTCTGCTCAGCTTCTGAACTGTTTCAGATAATACTCGACAAATTGTCTATTTAAATGATTTGTCACTATTTTCTTTAATTTTTATCCTTTGTTGCTAATTGGCGCTGTAGGCACATTAAAGTCAATACATGAAGAAGGAACTAAATTAGAGACTAGTCACCACCAGCAAAGCTGCACATTGACAGTAACAGCTGTCAGAGGCAAAAAGTCAGCCAGCAATCAATTCAAACGAACTCTTTGAAAATGCATTGAAGTATAGGGCTGTGATTTAATGGCTTTTTTAATGCGTTGATCACAACTATGACATTTCAAGGAGATACAATGTATGTAGAGAAACCAATTGAGTACAGATTTGCACATTCATGGAATGGGATCTACACAGCTGATCCACAATGTTTCTAAAGATAAATGACACACATCTAAAATCAGAAGTCAAACAGAAGTCACATATTCATAATGCAACCCTCAATTTTTCTCTCCTCAAATGCTCACTAAGCTGCTGCTTTTTTCCAGCTTTTTGATCTTATTGTTATCCTATCTTATTATTTTGATCTCTATATTATAGACCTGTACAGAAGTGGAGACAATTTCGGCAAAATATTTTGTTTTAGAAGCCACAACAGTGTTCTGAAGACTTGCAGCAGTGTACATGCAGAGGTACATTTACAGAGGTAAGTTAAAGCTGCCTAGATCAATCATTGACACTGCTGGAACTAGAAGTGGGAAACCTTACTGCCTGAGTGTTGAGGGTAAGGAGTCAAAGAGCTATATATTGTGGATCAATCAGCAGCCAGGGAGTGGAGGAGACATCCACTCAGGCAGGGGGTATGTCACTAGAAGTGATGTTGCTGAAGTTAAGCGACTGTTCTCACTCTGTCAGATCGTTCCTCCCACTAAGGCAGCAGCTCTCAAAACTCTAAGGGAGATGGTTCTTGAGAGGAATGACAGAACAAAGATCATGGACAATCCCACAGCAGCAGGCTGCTCAGGCAAAGAGTGCGATCGTTGTTCCCTAACAAAATAATGAATAGGAGTGGGAGAGTCGGCCGTGGGCAACCAGTCCAACCTGTCTCTGCCTCCCTAACCGGTTCTTCCTCTCACCCATCCCTTCCTCCCACCCCAAGCCGCACCCCCAGCTACCTACTAACCTCATCCCACCTCCTTGACCTGTCCGTCTTCCCTGGACTGACCTATCCCCTCCCTACCTCCCCACCTACACCCTCTCCACCTATCTTCTTTACTCTCCATCTTCGGTCCGCCTCCCCCTCTCTCCCTATTTATTCCAGTTCCCTCCCCCCATCCCCCTCTCTGATGAAGGGTCTAGGCCCGAAACGTCAGCTTTTGTGCTCCTGAGATGCTGCTTGGCCTGCTGTGTTCATCCAGCCTCACATTTTATTATCAATGAATAGGAGTGGGAGTTGGCTACTCTTCCATTGACACTGCTCTTCTATTTGATAAAGTCATGGCTGGTGCTAACATCAACTTCCTATCTGCCTCTCATAAGCCTTGACTCCTGGCTCTAACTCTCTCCCCCTTTGATATTGCTCCTGAGTGAATGTGGTCCGTGGCAGGCAGCTATATTGATTTTCCAGGCCTCTTACCAGTTCTGCTCTGTACATTCAGGTGCCTCATTTGGGAGACAGCACTTAGGCGATTTGTCTTGTTGTGCTGGTAACCCTGTCCTTGCACCCAATGCCACTGCCAATGTTCACAGTTTTCCATTTCCCTGTCAAGCCACTCATTTGTTTGGAGCCAGCACTGACTTCCCACTAACAACACCAGCTCACTATGTCTGTATCTTTGTAAATTATGAAAAGCCTGGTGAAAGCTTGGTTCATTAATTGTTTAACTCAATTATCTTTTCATCATATTTGCATGTCAGAACCTCCTGACACTCTTCAGTATATCCAGTTGGGATATAAACTTGAGGAGTTTCCCAAATGCTGACCTATATTGCAATTTTCTGTCTCTCCCCGTTTTTCAGTTTGTTTCCCTTGGACTGGGAAAAAACATCTGACTGTTCAAAACAAAATCTTTGCTTTGGGGGGGCTGGGAGCGGTGTTGGGGGCATGTTTGCATTGCACCACTTCAAAATTTCCTTCATGGGACTTATCGCTGACTATTTCAAAAATAAACCCTGGAGATTTTCAAATGAAGGCATAGAGACTGCTGCCAGAGCACTGCACATTTATTTGCATTTTGTTGGTTCCTATCATCTGTCCCTACCTGTATCTTAATGGAATGAAAGGCTTTTCTATTCATGTAGCAGATGGGCTTGTCCTAAATGCCCCCCCACCGCCCCGATGACTGAGACAAACATCAGCAGGTTTTTCACTTGTAAAAGTTACGCACAATCTCACATTGCAGAAAATAATGAATGCGTCTCTTGTCATCGACGAAAAAGTCTGTCACTTGTTTCATGCTTTGGTGACTGAAATGTGCTAAATGTCATCACTGGTGACTTTGAAGGATCCGCTCATGCTATAATTTGATGTTCTGGTGACCTTTACAACAACAGGCAGTCTGCCTGCAAAGTTAATGCTGGGAACAGGCCGGGCTCAAGCAAACCAAAGATCTTCCCAGAGAAGCTGGCATTCAAAGTTTAGATGCTGAATGCAGGTTTCTACCAACAGCCCAAACAAAGTACATCTCAATCTAAATACTTGGGAGTATTTTGAACTGATCTGTCTATCTTGGATTAGAGTGCAGACCTTTTCAGATTCAGTTAAATGTAGTTAAGAGAAAGCTCATCAACAGCAATTTGCTTAAATGTGAACATTTATTGAGTGACAATAAAAGATGAGAAAAGGAAGAAACATTTATTAAGTAAATAAGAAAAATGGAAATGAGAGGAAAGAAACAATAAACCTCACGTTCTTCATGCCTGTCAGGGACCCCTGAATCAACAGCTGGCATGGAGGTTTGTTCCTGGCACCGTTTGCAATCCCGGTCCGAAGTGAAGTCCAGTGACTGGGAACAAAGCTGTCACTAATACAGCGTAACAAACAGAAAAAAAAACACTTACAGAAAAACACATTGATTATGCTGGCTTTGGCACATACAGGAATGTTCACAGGATTTATTCAAGGTCAAGCAGCGGTCGAATTTCATCATAATAAAATGTGAGGCTGGATGAACACAGCAGGCCAAGCAGCATCTCAGGAGCACAAAAGCTGACGTTTCGGGCCTAGACCCTTCATCCTCTCTGATGAAGGGTCTAGGCCCGAAACGTCAGCTTTTGTGCTCCTGAGATGCTGCTTGGCCTGCTGTGTTCATCCAGCCTCACATTTTATTATCTTGGAATCTCCAGCATCTGCAGTTCCCATTATCTCGTCGAATTTCATCAACAGGTTTAGCCCTTCAGCCCATCCCATACTCTGTCCAGTCAGAATAGTAAGTAGTGCTGAGTGGGTTATAAAATAGGTGTCTGAACTGTCAGTTTCCAATTGGAAGGTTTGGTTAATATACTGATGCAACTTCCCCAATTCTTTATTGTTCTAGACCTTCTGAGTGGTTTCACAGCCACACAGTTTAGAGGGGACATTGATCCCTCCCCTTTTGAATACCTTTCCCCAAGACCCAAATGGACGCTTGTTTTAAAAGGAACCATATCAAACAGTTATCAATCACTAAACATGAGAAGAACTTGTAATGAAACTCATACCCACACAGCTTAGAAAAAAAAGGTGAGCCCAAAAGGGTAAAATTTTAAAAAATGCTGGAACATAGGCTGGTATACATGAGGGGATTGAGTTCCACTAGTCCACTCCAAAGGAGTTGCAACTGGCTTTTTAACCCCTGCCCTTATGTATTCTTCAAAGGGAAAAAGGCATAATGAGGCAACAGAGATAATGGGAACTGCAGATGCTGGAGATTCCAAGATAATAAAATGTGAGGCTGGATGAACACAGCAGGCCAAGCAGCATCTCAGGAGCACAAAAGCTGACGTTTCGGGCCTAGACCCTTCATCAGAGAGGGGGATGGGGGGAGGGAACTGGAATAAATAGGGAGAGAGGGGGAGGCGGACCGAAGATGGAGAGTAAAGAAGATAGGTGGAGAGAGTGTAGGTGGGGAGGTAGGGAGGGGATAGGTCAGTCCAGGGAAGACGGACAGGTCAAGGAGGTGGGATGAGGTTAGTAGGTAGCTGGGGGTGCGGCTTGGGGTGGGAGGAAGGGATGGGTGAGAGGAAGAACCGGTTAGGGAGGCAGAGACAGGTTGGACTGGTTTTGGGATGCAGTGGGTGGGGGGGAAGAGCTGGGCTGGTTGTGTGGTGCAGTGGGGGGAGGGGGCGAACTGGGCTGGTTTAGGGATGCAGTAGGGGAAGGGGAGATTTTGAAACTGGTGAAGTCCACATTGATACCATATGGCTGCAGGGTTCCCAGGCGGAATATGAGTTGCTGTTCCTGCAACCTTCGGGTGGCATCACTGTGGCAGTGCAGGAGGCCCATGATGGACATGTCATCAAGAGAATGGGAGGGGCAGTGGAAATGGTTTGCGACTGGGAGGTGCAGTTGTTTTTTGCGAACTGAGCGGAGGTGTTCTGCAAAGTGGTCCCCAAGCCTCCGCTTGGTTTCCCCAATGTAGAGGAAGCCGCACCGGGTACAGTGGATGCAGTATACCACATTGGCAGATGTGCAGGTGAACCTCTGCTTAATGTGGAATGTCATCTTGGGGCCTGGGATGGGGGTGAGGGAGGAGGTGTGGGGACAAGTGTAGCATTTCCTGCGGTTGCAGGGGAAGGTGCCGGGTGTGGTGGGGTTGGAGGGCAGTGTGGAGCGAACAAGGGAGTCACGGAGAGAGTGGTCTCTCCGGAAAGCAGACAGGGGAGGGGATGGAAAAATGTCTTGGGTGGTGGGGTCGGATTGTAAATGGCGGAAGTGTCGGAGGATAATGCGTTGTATCCGGAGGTTGGTAGGGTGGTGTGTGAGAACGAGGGGGATCCTCTTGGGGCGGTTGTGGCGGGGGCGGGGTGTGAGGGATGTGTCGCGGGAAATGCGGGAGACGCGGTCAAGGGCGTTCTCGATCACCGTGGGGGGAAAGTTGCGGTCCTTAAAGAACTTGGACATCTGGGATGTGCGGGAGTGGAATGTCTTATCGTGGGAGCACTTCCTACAGACTAAGGGGGTGGCCATGGGCACCCGCATGGGCCCCAGCTATGCCTGCCTCTTTGTAGGTTACGTGGAACAGTCCCTCTTCCGCACCTACACAGGCCCCAAACCCCACCTCTTCCTCCGGTACATTGATGACTGTATCGGCGCCGCCTCTTGCTCCCCAGAGGAGCTCGAACAGTTCATCCACTTCACCAACACCTTCCACCCCAACCTTCAGTTCACCTGGGCCATCTCCAGAACATCCCTCACCTTCCTGGACCTCTCAGTCTCCATCTCAGGCAACCAGCTTGTAACTGATGTCCATTTCAAGCCCACCGACTCCCACAGCTACCTAGAATACACCTCCTCCCACCCACCCTCCTGCAAAAATTCCATCCCCTATTCCCAATTCCTCCGCCTCCGCCGCATCTGCTCCCACGATAAGACATTCCACTCCCGCACATCCCAGATGTCCAAGTTCTTTAAGGACCGCAACTTTCCCCCCACGGTGATCGAGAACGCCCTTGACCGCGTCTCCCGCATTTCCCGCGACACATCCCTCACACCCCACCCCCGCCACAACCGCCCCAAGAGGATCCCCCTCGTTCTCACACACCACCCTACCAACCTCCGGATACAACGCATTATCCTCCGACACTTCCGCCATTTACAATCCGACCCCACCACCCAAGACATTTTTCCATCCCCTCCCCTGTCTGCTTTCCGGAGAGACCACTCTCTCCGTGACTCCCTTGTTCGCTCCACACTGCCCTCCAACCCCACCACACCCGGCACCTTCCCCTGCAACCGCAGGAAATGCTACACTTGTCCCCACACCTCCTCCCTCACCCCCATCCCAGGCCCCAAGATGACATTCCACATTAAGCAGAGGTTCACCTGCACATCTGCCAATGTGGTATACTGCATCCACTGTACCCGGTGCGGCTTCCTCTACATTGGGGAAACCAAGCGGAGGCTTGGGGACCGCTTTGCAGAACACCTCCGCTCAGTTCGCAACAAACAACTGCACCTCCCAGTCGCAAACCATTTCCACTGCCCCTCCCATTCTCTTGATGACATGTCCATCATGGGCCTCCTGCACTGCCACAGTGATGCCACCCGAAGGTTGCAGGAACAGCAACTCATATTCCGCCTGGGAACCCTGCAGCCATATGGTATCAATGTGGACTTCACCAGTTTCAAAATCTCCCCTTCCCCCACCGCATCCCAAAACCAGCCCAGTTCGCCCCCTCCCCCCACTGCACCACACAACCAGCCCAGCTCTCCCCCCCCACCCACTGCATCCCAAAACCAGTCCAACCTGTCTCTGCCTCCCTAACCGGTTCTTCCTCTCACCCATCCCTTCCTCCCACCCCAAGCCGCACCCCCAGCTACCTACTAACCTCATCCCACCTCCTTGACCTGTCCGTCTTCCCTGGACTGACCTATCCCCTCCCTACCTCCCCACCTACACTCTCTCCACCTATCTTCTTTACTCTCCATCTTCGGTCCGCCTCCCCCTCTCTCCCTATTTATTCCAGTTCCCTCCCCCCATCCCCCTCTCTGATGAAGGGTCTAGGCCCGAAACGTCAGCTTTTGTGCTCCTGAGATGCTGCTTGGCCTGCTGTGTTCATCCAGCCTCACATTTTATTATAATGAGGCAACAGTTTGGAGCATGATCTATAGGGGATGCCTTATTGTGAGCAGGGGCCCATCAGCCTTATGTTATCTTTATAATTACAAGAGAGCACACTCTAGTCTGCTTGAAGTTTCCTTGATACATTACGTGTGTGACAGTTATTGAATTTAACTGTACAGTTTTTCTTCTGTAGCACTTCTCTTAAAAGCAACCAATTTTGGAATTAAAGGTAGAAATGTTGATAAACACTTCAGAGTTAAGACTGTTCTTCAGAACAAATTCTGAGACTAAGATGATTCCGTGCCAGACACTTGGGTGTAAATACTCTGCTTGAACTCTCTTCCTCTTTGCAAATTCACACTCACCATGGAATGTCCAATAGATTTCACATTTTGGGCACTGATGTTCTGCCAATGAAATGTTGGCTGCTGCAGTAGCACTGGGGAAAGCTATCCACAATACAAGTCTCACAATGTAAAATCAAACTAGCAGCAAACTACCACCAAATACACTTTTCCAAAAATCGTCTTGATCCATTAACTATGGTACATTACAGTATGATTCATGTGCAATGCACTATATGAGGTGCCATAGAACAACTGCAGTCCTCACATGAAAACAGAAAGTGCTGCAGAGACTCAGCAGGTCTGGCAACATCTGTGGCAACAGAAACAAGTTAACATTTGAAGTTCAATATGACTTTTCTTCAGATGCTGTCAGAGCTTCTGATTTTTCCAGTGGTTTTTATTTAATTTTCAGATACCTAAAGCATGTGCGGGGCTTCACTTATATTTAAACAGCTCTTCTCACTTCATTTCCAATGCATTTCATTATTGAACACTTCTGAATCACAGAACCTGAGATGTTTTACACTAGTCCCAACTCTGAAGTATACTATGGCAGCCAGGCTTTAAACTGTGCAATTTCTCCAGGAAGGGTTTGCTGTGGTTTCTGCAAACTTCAGTGTATCTGTCAGCACATAGTCTTGGCCTTTGGAAAGTGTTAGACTATATCACTGAAGCATATAGAGTTTCTTTCTCTGAAAGCTATCAAATTATTGATAGACTAAAGACCATCTTTTATTGAATTGAATGTCCTAGAGTAGGTCAGCACAGAGTGTGTCTTTTAGGAAAGGCCTATAGAAGGCACCTGTGTCACTGTAGTTTGGTATAATGTTCAGTTATTCTGTGTTTGACTAAATGAATCAGTCTGATACATAGAACACCGAAATAAAAATATCCCCATTCAAAGCAATCAGGACTTCAAACACAACATTAAAGATAAATTTACAGAAGATGTTTGCATCATGGGAACCTAACTAAACTAGTAATCCAGAGACTCAGGCTAATGCTTTTGAAACATAGTTCAGCCATGACAGCTGGTAGAATTTGACTTGAATACAATTTATGAACTTGGAATTAAAATCTAGTATCAATGATGATGACCATGACAACAGGTAAGGCAGAGATGAGGAAGAACTTCATTTCTTAGAGGGTCATTAGCTTTTGGGATTTTTTTCCCAAAGACAGCAGTGGAGGCTGCATTATTGAATATATTCAAGGCTGAGTTAGACAGATTCGTTATTGACAAGGGAGTCAAGCAGGAGAGCAGAGGTAAGGCCACAATCAGGCCAGCTATAAATAAAATTGGATGACAGAGAAGAGTTGATAGGCTGTTTGGCCTTTTCCTCCTGTTCCAATGATCATCGATTGTTGCAAAACCTATTTGGTTCACTAATGCCCCTTAACAAAGAAAATCTGCCATTCTTACTTGGACTGACCTACATGTGACTCCAGAAGCACAGCAATGTAGTTGACTCTTAACTGCCCTCTGAAATGGCCTAGCAAGTCATTCAATTGGCAGATATGACGTGGTGGGTATCATGGAGACATGGTTGCAAGGGGATCAGGATTGGGAGCTGAATATCCAAGGATACATATCTTATCGAAAAGATAGGCAGCTGGGCAGAGGGGAGAGGGGTTGCTTTATTAGTAAGAAATGAAATTAAATCATTAATAGGAAACAAAGTAGGGTCAGCTGTTGTAGAATCTGTCTGGGTAGAGTTGAGGAACTGCTGAAGTAAAAACAAACAGTTGGAGTTGTGTACAGGAGTCCAAACAGTAGTGAGAAGCTAGGGGGCGCAAGATACACCAGGGCATAGAGAAAAGGTTTGTAAGAAAGGCAAAGTCACTCTGATCAGTGGGGAGGGTGTGGATTTCAATATGCAGGTGGACTGGGAACATCAGGTTGGTAGGGGATTTCAAGAAAAGGAATTTGTGTAATGTCTATGAGATGGCTTTTTGGAGCAGCTTGTGGCAGAGCCCACTTGGGAACAGGCAATACTGGATTTAGTAAGAACAAAAAGAACTGCGGATTATGTAAATCAGGAACAAGAACAAAGTTGCTGGAAAAGCTCAGCAGGTCTGACAGCATCTGCGAAGGAGAAAACAGAGTTAACGTTTCGGGTCTGGTGAGACAGAGATGCTGGTCAGGGAGCAGGGTGGTGCATTGAAGTGGCAGACAACAGGTAGTTCACGGTCTTTTTTGCGAGCAGAACGTAGATGTTCTGCGAAGTGGTCGCCAAGTCTATACTTTGTTTTCCCAATATAGAGGAGATCACATTTTTAAAAAATACTGTATTTAGTGTTGTGCGATGAGGCAGACTTGATAAGGGAGCTTAAGGTGAAGGAACCCTTAGGAAACACTGATCATAATATAATTGAATTTATCTTGCAATGCGAGAGGGAGAAGATGGAATCAGAGGTAATGGTATTATAGCTGAATAAAGACAACTACAGAGGCATGAGGGAGGAGCTGGGCAGAATTGACTGGAAGAGGAGCCTAGCCGGAAAGACAGTGGAACGGCAATGGTAGAGGTTCTGGGAGTAGTTTAGGAGATGCAGCAAAAATTCATCCCTAGGAAGAAGGGGCATGGTAGAGGGATGATGAGGCAAACATGGCTGACTAGGGAAGTCAGGGACAACATAAAAGCAAAAGAGAAAGCATATAAGGTGGTGAAGGGCAGTGGGAAACCAGAGGACTGGGAAGCTTACAAAGACCAACAGAAGATAACAAAAACAGAAATAAGGAGGGAAAAGATTAAATATGAGGTTGAGTTAGCCAATAATATAAAGGAGGACTGTAAGAGTTTCTTTAGGTATATAAAGGGTAAAAGAGAGGCAAAAGTAGACATTGGACCACTGGGAAATGATGCTGGAGAGATAGTGGGGAACAAGGAAATGGCTGAGGGATTGAATAATTACTTTGCACCAGACTTCACAGTTGAAGACATGAGTAATATCCCAAACATTTGAGAGAGCCATGGGGCAGAGCTCATTATGGTGGCCATCACCAAGGAGAAGGAGCTGGAAAAACTGAATGGCCTGAAGATGGATATATCACCTGGGCCAGGTGGACTATACCCCAGAGTTCTCAATAAGATAGCTGAAGAGATAGTGCAGGCATTACTGGTGATCTTTCAGGAATCACTAGAGTCAGGGAGGGTTCCAGGGGACTGGAACATCACTAACAAGGCACCCCTGTTTAAAAAGGGAGTAAGGCAAAAGACTGAAAATTACAAACTGATTAGCCTAACCTTGGTCATGGGTAAGATTTTGGAGTCTATTGTGAAGGATGAGATTTCTAAATATTTGCAACTACATGGTGAAATAGGGCAAAGTCAGCACGGCTTCATCAGGGGAGGTCATGCCTGACAAATCTGTCAGAATTCTTTGAGGAAGTAACCAGCAGGGTAGATCAAAGAGAGCCAATGGATGTTGTCTACATGGACTTCAAGAAGGCCTTTGACAAGGTGCCACACAGGATGCTGCTGAGTAAGATAAGGGCCCATGGCGTTAAAGGCAAGGTGTTAACATAGATAGATGACTAGCTGCCTGGGAGAAAGCAGAGAGTGGGGTTAACGGGGTCTTTCGCAGGATGGCAGCCGGTGACAAGTGGTGACCCGCAAGGGTCTGTGTTGGGACCACTACTTTTCACTTTATACATTCACGATCTGGATGGAAGAACTGAGGATATTCTGGCTAAGTTTGCAGATGATACAAAGATAAGCAGAGGAACAGGTAGTATTGAGGATGCGGGAGGCTGCAGAAGGATTTGAGCAGGTTAGGAGAGTGGGCAAAGAAGTGGCAGATGGAGTACAATGTGTGAAAATGTGAGGTCATGCATTTTGGTTAGAAGAATAGAGGTATGGACTATTTTGTAAATGGGGAGAAAATTCAGAAGTCTGAAGTGCAAAGAGACTTGAGAGTTCTAATCCAGGATTCCCTCAAGATAAAGTTGCAGGTTGAGTCAATAGTCAGGCAGGCAAATGCAATGTTAGCATTTATTTTGAGAGGAGTTGAATATAAAAGCAGGGATGTACTTCTGAAGCTCTCTAAGGCTCTGGTCAGGCTACATTTGGAGTATTGTGCGCAGTTTTGTGTCCCATATCTCAGGAAAGATGTACTGGCCTGGAGCAGATTTCGAGAATGGTCCCGGGAATGGAAAGCTTAACATTACAGAATACTGAATGGCCTGGACAGAGTGAATGTGGGGAGATGTTTCCATTAGTAGGAGAGGCTAGGACTTTAGGGCACAGCCTTAGAGTAAAGGGAAGACCTTATAGAACGAAGAAGAGGAGAAACTTCTTCAGCCAGAGAGTGGTGAATCTATGGAATTCACTGTCACAGTAGGCTGTGGAGGCCAGGTCATTGAATACATTTATGAAGGAGACAGATACGTTCTTGATTTTCAAGGAGATCAAGGGTTATGGGGAGAAAGTGGGAGAATGGGGTTGAGAAACTTATCAGCAATGATTGAAAGGCAGAGCAGACTTGATGGGCTGAATGACCTAATTTCTGCTCTTTCGTCTTATGGTCTTATGGTCTATTCAAGTGCAATTATGGATGGGTGGATATGTTGGCCTTCCCGTGATGAATATATTATATGAAGAAATAAATGTAAAAAACTGTCAATTACTTCCTTAAGGATCACATTACAGCAGCGCCTGCTTTAAAAAAGATAAGCTGCACTGAACAAGCAGCTGGAAAGGATGATTGATTTTAAGTCTGGGATCAATTTGCATCAGAATGCTTAAAGTTAAGATGTCTAATGAGGTAGCTACGCATTTTCTGCAAAGATTGCTGCTTGCTGAAGTTGATGTACTATTAAGAGATACTTTATAATCAATGAAATTTTGTGATTTTAGTGTTGGAACTGATGTTTTTATCTCAAAAATATACTTGGTACATTTAAAAATGAGGAGGTACAAAGATCCATCTGGAAACTTCAAAACTTAAGTGCTAGAAACAGAAATAGACATTCTGATTGTTGTGAGAGTGACTAACAAACTGTCATTTCATCAATGCGTTAGTAATCGTGAGAGTAAAGTTTTCCTCCTGGCTTCCTTTAACAAATTAAAGCCAAGTACACTATTACTTTACTTTAGACTGAACTGTTTCATGATATGACCATTGACATGAAAATATAATCTATTTCATATGTCATAATTAATTTTTAGACCTAAAATATAATTCAGCTGGTCAAAATGAACTAAAACTGTAAATACATCATTATTCAATTCTGAATAAGCAGGTTATACCTTTGAGGACCATGGGCCTTGAGCAATACAATCTATAGAAATTAGAATTAGGGCCAACCACCTTGAGCTACTCCATTAAATCACAGATAATTGTAATTGATACAGTGAATGTTCCAGTCCCCAAACCATTTGGCTCAATAAAGTCTTTAGTGTGTTGTATAAAGTAATGGATCTGAAAGGGCTAATGCTGGAGATTGCATTAAACACTAATCTGATGATGTCATAATTGTTTTGAGTGCAGAACAAGAGTCCAATGTGAGACCTTGATGGGGTCAAATATGGTTGCTAATAGTCTTAGTAATTATGTTTAACAGACTAATGTGAGAAGTATCTATTCCATTACATAATCGACTACATCTCTGTTAGAACAAGTGGCAGTTCTTGTAAAGACTCACTAGTGGTTCATGCTTTACCACTGTTAACCAAACAGGCTGTTGGGCCCAGTATTGAAGGGAGGACTGAAGGATCCTGTGGTGCAATGGTAGTGTTCCTACCTCTGAGCCTAGAGACCTGGGTTCAAATCCCACCTGCACTAAAGGTGTGTCATAACATCTCTCAAATGGTTGGTTAAAAAAATCTCAAAGGGAGGACTGCTGCCAAAAGAGCTGGGTTCGGAGGGTGTTTGACAGAAGATCCATGGTTCACCCCTGCGCTTTGACGGTGAATTTGGTCAGTTTAGGATTGTTGTTGTGCTGCAGTAGTACTGTCTCTACTCATGAGCCAGCAGACTTTGTCTCAAGTTGTATCCTGCTCCAGAGGAGTGTAATAACATCACGAAACAGGGTGATTAGGAAATACCACACCATCCTGAATTGTTAAGAGCTCTTGTGATGCAATGGTAGTGACCCTGCCTCCGAACCAGGAAGCCTGGGTTCGACTCTCAACTGCTCCAGAGTTTTGTAGTAATTTCTCTGAGCCGGCTGGCTAGAAAATAAATAGAAAGGGAGGCTTTAGTGGGCCTTATGATGCAGTGGTAGTGTTCCTACCTCTGAGTCAGGAACCTGGTTCAAGTCCCAGTTGCTCCAGAGTTGTGTCATAACATCCTTGAATAGGATGATTAAGAATATCCAGAAGGGAGAACTCATGGGGTGACTATACCTCCACTGTTAGCTATCATGCTCTGCAGAACATGCAGCACAGTGACAAGTAGTGGGATTGTAGCTTAAATGCATCATGGTTACAGCAGTGAAAAAGTTTATTTGGCCCAGGGGAAAGCAATTTCTGAAGGCAAGTGTATTAACCACTTTACAAACATTGCCACTTTTAAAAATACTTAGGCAGTTGGTCAGCAGAATTTATAGAAGGGACAGCAGGGAAAATGTGGTATTTGGGCTAAAATCTTCAGTTTAGGACTATTAAGAGCAAGAGGAAGACACAGTTGGCTAGTACCAGACTAAGGGCTAAGCTTGTTGATGATATTTGACAACTGCATGGCCTCGAGTAAGTTCTGTGAACATTTCTGTACATGCTGAAGACAGCACAATCAATGTGTTTTTCTGTAATTGTTTTTCTGTGCTGGCTGTTTGATACAGTGTATAAGAATGAGAGAGTTTCGCTCCAAGTCACTGGACTTCACCTCAGACCAGGATTGCGAACAGTGCCGGGAACAATGTCAGCCTCCAGTCCAGCTGTCAATTGAAGGGTCCCCAATGGGCAGAGGGGTGTGATGATTGTTGTTTTTTTGCCTGTCTTTTTCATTCCTTTTAGTTACTTAATAAATTTTACTTTTTTCATCTTTTATTATCACTCAATAAAATGTTCATTTTTAAGAAAATTGTTGTGTTGAGCCTTCTCATAACGACATTTAACCGAATCCAAAAGAACCACTTGGATACTCTCTGTGATCCACAATATTTTTGGCGATGATGATGGGGTTTGGGAAAGTGTTTAAGAGAAGGAAAATGCAACCTGATCCTCCAGAGACCTTACGTATTCCAGGGTGAAATGCGGCAGATACTGGATTCAGATCTGTAGTTAATACATTAGTACAATTACGGCCCCAAAAGGATGGGGAATGGGTTATAACCGGAGAGAGGGAACTAAAGACCAGGTTTCTGTGCTGTGCAAGTTACGTGAACTTTGTAGAAGTATTAACTCTTTGTGGTCTGGTTTGAATGCACCTTTATTTGTTGGTTACTAAATGTTGTCTTGTACCATTGGTGTTTTCGTTCCCTGGAACTTGAGATCTGGGGATACTTTGAGATTTTTGTTTGCATTTTGTGAACTAGTGGTGATTTGAAAGTGTGGTTTGTGCCTTTGTGCACCTGTATTGGTGTGGAACATGTACGGTTAATGTAATCTCCTTTTAATAAACCATCAGTGGTTCTGCAAAGCAAAAAAATTCTGCGATGAAATGTTGGTTCAAAAAATTGGTATGTAAAGTTTGGTAAAAATTTAATGTTTGGACTGGCTATATTTTAATTCCAGAAATTACCACGTTTAGATTTTCATTTTGTGGCCTGAGTGAACCTCAAAATGAGATAGTAAGAACTGCTGATGCTGGAATCTGAGTTAACACAGTGTGGAGCTGGCTGAACACAGTAGACCAGGTAGTATCAGAGAAGCAGGAAAGGTAATTTCTCGGGTCAGGACCCTTCTTCAGAAATGGGCTGCAGGCAGGTACTGAGGAAGGCGATGTGGCTGCACTACCAAGTTTGCTTCAGTATGTGTTTGACAAATTTCAGGGCCAAAGAGATTACCAAGGGCTGCAGTGAGAGAGAGATCCACGGAGGTCTTTCTGGAGGGAGGAGGACAACTTCTTCAAGGTGGGCATCCCAGGAAGATGCTTTACAGTGGGGTTATAACTCACTCAGAGACAGTAAGAACTTCTGATGCTGGAGTCAGGGATAACACTGTGTGGAGTTAGAGGAACACAGCAGACCGGGTGGCATCAGCGGAGTCGGAAAATTGATGTTTCAGTTTGGGATACCTCTTCAGACCCCATTTCTGCAACTTGCTGAAATGAAAATGCAAATCTATGTGCGAGGAGATCAGGAAAGGCAAATTTTACAGAGGGGTGGGCTTTTCCATCTTTGAAAATATATTCACTTATTTTCCTCGTAGCAAGAGGAGAGATGGATGATGTAATTACGTGCAGGAGTTTACGCCCCAGCTCCTCTTTTTCCTGCATCAGTACCAGCTTAATACTAAATAAAAACTGAAAGAACTGTGGATGCTGTAAATCAGGACCAAAGACAGAAGTTTCTGGAAAAGCTCAGCAGATCTGGCAGCATCTGTAAAAACAAATCAGAGTTAACGTTTCGGGTCCGGTGACCCTTTCTCAGAACTGATGGTAGCTAGGAAAACGTCAGTTTATGTGCAGAAGATAGGGTGAGGGAGGGGAATTGGAGTAAATTTCCAACATTACAGTGAGGTGCAGTTGGTGGACTTGTGATATTAGTATAAATGAGCCATGGGGTAATAGTGAGAAGGAGGAAGATTATGTGGCAGGATCCTGCTGGCAATTATGAACAATATTCTGAAATTTTATAATTGAAACAATAAATTGACACAGATGCTTTAGCCTTGTCTCACTGTTGGTATTTAAAAAATGAGCTATAACCAATGCATTACATTATTTCCACAGACAAAATGCTATTGCCTAAGTTAGGCCAGAATGGTTGAGATCTATGCTGCCAGCTTAGCTGAAATAGCTTTGTATGCTGAGACAAAGCGTTGCCATTTAAGCACTGCTGTAGGTTTATAAAATGGGACCTGCTTTGTGAATCAATATGATTTATTTTTTGCTAATCATTTGGAATCTTGAAAAATGACCTCTCAGTATATGTTTTATTATGAGGTCACTTAGGAAGAATGTAGGTGGAGGTTGATAGCTAGTGACACTCCTGTGGGAGTCACCATTACTGCTCTCCTAATGCAAATGTCGCATCTGGCAGTCAAATCTGAAACTGGAAGTTAGCAATTAGGAGACAAAATGTGGAGGAGCTACAGTGCACTTTGGTGGATTCATTTAGCAGTAACAAGGTAAAATATGATATCAGCACTTAAAGGGCTGATGCCCGAGCCTTCTGAGCTTTTGTCCTCAATTAAATTGCAGCAGATCCAGACTCTGTATTGTAGTGCAAAATGGTGATACCTCAGTCGCGCCTATTGATAAAAATCATTGCAGAACTTTTATTTCTTTGCAGCTTATTTTGGTCCACAGAATTACTTGCTATATCTCCTATTTTAGTATTTCCTTGTATGTCTGTTCTTGTTCCCAACTGATTAATATACAGGGTGAATGAGCAGAGAGGGTCCATCAAGTAACCCTGTGCAGCATCAATCATAATTTCTAAGGGGACTTTTCATGAAGTGCCTTGACTCATTGAAAAAAAGAAGGAAGATTTGCATTTATACAGTGTTTTCCGTGATCTCAAATTGCAAAGCACTTTACAATCATTGAAGTAGGTTTTGCTCTAGGGGAGGTGATGGCCTAGTGTATTATCAATAGACCTAATAATCTGGAAGCCCAGGTAATGTTGTGGGGACTTGGGTTCAAGTCCGGCTAAAATTTGCAAGTAAGAGTCTGATGAAGTCTAATGAATCCATTTATGATTTTGGGGGAAGAAAACACCTGGGTTGCCAATGTCCTTTAGGGAAAGAAACTGCCATCTTTATCTAGACTGGCCGACATGTGACTCTGGACCCACAGTAAGGTGGTTGGCTCTTAAGTGCCCTTTGAATAATTAGGAATTCGCAATAAATGTGAGTCAGTGATGCCCTCATCCCATGAGTGAATTTTAAAAAAGGGACACAAATAGTAAAGTGACAGTGACCAGATAATCTTCCTATTCTTCCTGTTAGAGAGATTGATGTTGGCCAGTTCATGCTTTTTTTCTTCTACTCTAATCCATTTTTAAATCCAGTTGTTTTCCTTCTCACAACAGCATACCCTTATATTTTCTAGAGCTTTTGAATGTCAGTATACCAATGCCAATCTCTGCACTGTTTGGTAAAATGTCTTACTTTTCTGAGAAAAGAGACATGCAGTTGAAGTTTTTTTCTTTCTTGCGCCCATCAGGATGGAATCAAAGAAAACCAAATCACGTGTTCACATGCAGAGCACTTCCTTTTGCGAACAGAAAGACTACCTCAACACCTTGCACCTTTTTCAACTAAACAGCCTCTCTGAAGATAGCCCCTTCATGGTGCATTTCCATAGTAACGCCTTGACCAATCCAAGTCAACTTGCCTGGTTTGAACATATGCCAAAGCTTGGCAGGAAACGTTCTCTGGTGCATTCTCCATGGCAATGCCTCTCCAACTAACGTCTACATAGCGTGGTGGCTCAGTGGTTAGCACTGCTGCTCCACAGAGCCAGGGACCCAAGTTCGATTCTGCCTTTGGGTAACTTTCTGTGTGGAGTTTGCACATTATCCCTGTGTCTGCATGAGTTTCCTCTGGGTACTCTAGTTTCCTCCCACTGTCCAAAGATGTACAGAATAGGAGGAATGGCGATGTTAAATTGCCCATAGTGTCCAGGGGAAATGTAGGGGTAGGGGAATGAGTTGGGGTGGGATGCTCTTCGGAGGGGTGGCATGGGCTTGGTGGGCTGAATGGCCTGTTTCCACACTGTAGGGATTCTATGATTCAAATCTGTAGTTATTCTCATCCAGTATAAATTGTTTTTCCACTTGGGATTGTTTTTCTTGCAATTCTGTCCTGATGAGTGCAAGACTAAAAGTTTTGATAGCATGTCTCTCTTTGCAACAATGCTACAAAGTGGCTATTTTACCTTTTGATCTGTTTTTCCAAGAACAACTAGTCCCTTAATGTTCCAGGGAAGAGTTTATTAGAAATTTTGCCCAGGTGCTGAGGCAGGTGCTTTAAAAAATTACAAATGGCATTGGCATCTACTACAAGCTTTCTGACTACACCATCACGACCTTGGGTTTTCTGGCAGAATTTCCGATTTTCAGCAAACTAATGACGGAAAGCCTAAGAGTGAAGGGTTTTGGGCCAGTTCTTTTTAAAGAAGTGTTACATTTTTAAAATACATGATACATTGAGGATTTCTCAGAAAACTTTTGGATAGTCTCAGAGTATATAATAAAATGCTCATAGCTGATGGAAATGCTCACTCTTTATCACTTTCACCTCACATCATGGGGGTCAGAAATGGGTAATTGTATGACATATGACATAGAGTATGGCTACAATGGCTAAAGACTTCCATCTTATTAATACAGACTAGGTTCAGTTCTTGGCCCCAGAACTGAAAGGAATCTTCTAACCCATGATAGTAACATAGTTTTTGTTCTCTGCGTTTCTCAAAAGTTAAGAAATAGCCTATTGCAGAAATTTTGTTCGCTTACAGTATGTCATCCTGTGGAATGTTATGATTGAAATCTAACACGATTAGATCCTGTCTGCAACACTGGCCTGGAGAAAATACAAGAGGCTTTTGTCAAATTGTTTGATATTGAGCATCAAGTTAATGTGCACTATGTGGTTTACATGATGACAGGGGTTTGCAATTTGCCAGTTCAGCATTACAAGTATAAAAGGGTTATTCTTATGAGATTAGGGTAGGAAAAATAAATTGAGAAGTAGCAAAATTTAAACAATACCGTACTTGAAGTTATTCTAAAGATTGGGATTGAAGTGAGTTTTAATAATGAAGCACCGTCCCAAACATTTCTTATCTTTTTCCAGGGAACAGATATCATATTGACCAGAAAATCACTTATTCCGAACATAAAAATGGGGGAAGAAATATTTTACTTAAAGTTATAAGTTTATATTTGCCTTTAGTGTTGTACTTATCTTGCTCACTGAAGGCCATGACAACTATGATATTGCAAATTGAGGTTTTGTTCATAATCCATTTGAGGAAGAGCCAGACACTGTAAAATAATTAAATCCTCAGGTGCCTTATACTTCAATGAAATGTTAAACTGTAAACATCATTATTTATTCTTACATTTAATATCATTTGGTCTATGATTGAACATTCTTAATATTTCACAATTTCTTTCACGAGTCTACAAAAATGCTCCAAATGTAATTCTATCTCCCTAAGTTATTATCTTCAGTATTTGACAGCACTGCAGCTGTCAAATTTCAATAGAAAACCATTCAAGGATTAATAGATGTATGTGTAGCAACAACAGATGTAGATTATGTATGTGTGGATTAATCAATTTTACCTGTTATGTACGTTTTTTTTGATTTAAATGCTGTCTCAAGGTATTGTGGCATAAAGCAGCTTATCTTAGTTGTTGACACATTTCCAATAGCTCTCCATTCCACTTTCATGTAGCACAGAATCATGACATGAAGTCTTTCCTCTGTTGGACAGATGTACAACCCAGACAGTAAAAAGCATTGGATGCTTTCATACAGGGAGTGAACATGAAGGAGATTAAATTGGTAGCTCCCAAAAGCAGGATTGTGGTTGCATTGCATGATTAACTTGCAATTGCAGGCTTATGTTCTAATGATTATAATGCTTTCTTAGGCAGACAGCACTAAACAAGCTGGCCATTGGCTACATGCATCAGCAGGGAGCCCTAGCACAACTTAAAGCTAATCCTCACGTCTTAAAGAGGAGCACTGAGAATATAATAAGTGCTGGAGCTGTGCAGCAAGTAATGCTTGCCTGAAGCAGTAAGATATGGGGCTGCATAGAGAGAGCCAGCTTCTAAGTTTTTAGGTGCTGCAGTAGAGCCTTGGTGGAAGGGATGGAGGGGAGAGATGACCTGTTTCAGGGCCTCCTGATGCATAGGCAAAAGGTAGTGGGAAACTGTTTGCCATACAACTGTTCAAGAAGACAGCTCAGTGCCACCTTATCAAGGGCAATAAATGTTATCAGTGACACCCACATACCATTAAATTTTTTAAAGTGTCATTTCATTTGTTTAGCTTCAGTCACTTGCTTTTCCTTTTGATATAGAATCCCTACAGTGCAGACTGAGGCCATTCAGCCTGTACTGACCCTCCAAGGAGCATCCCACCTAGGCCCTGCTGCCTATCCCATTTCCATATTTATCATGGCAATCCAACTAGCCTACGATATCTGGACACCGAGGGCAATTTAGCATGGCCAATCCAGCTGGCCTACACAACTTTGAAGTATGGAAGGAAACCCACACAGACATGGCAAGAACAGATAAACTCCACACAGTCGTTCACCCCAGGCTGGAATCAGATCCAGGTCCCTGGCACAGTGAGGCAGAACTGCTAACCACTGAGCCTCCATGTCAGCCCTTATGGGGGCATTTGTTTTTTGTTTATTTCTTAAAAGGATGAAGCTACATATTATTATTTTCATTTCTAAAGCTAAACGATTTCTGAAAAATCATCAGAAAAACCACAGTACTTTAAAAATTGTTGTTCAGCAATTATTTCTAAACATTAGCTAAAGAAAGTTTCTTGACAAATTGAAGCTCGTTTTTGTCTGCATAATTGTCACCACTCAGGAACTGAAATAGTGTTCTACGTCTAGTAAATAGACCTGATTGTTTCCCGTTTGTGCTCAATAATTGGCACAGTGCTCTGGACAGATTTAATGAAAATTTTAACCTAAGTTATTAATTTCTAGTAGGAATTTGGGGAGGTAGGGTGAAAATTAGTTTCTGCTAATTCTGCAGATAAGTTTCTTGAAATTTAACAGGAAATGAAAGGAAATATAATAGATCTGAGTTTCCAAAAATGTGTTTTTCAATGTAGAGTTAACCCATGAAGAACTGCTGTTATATTTTGGTTAATTTAAAACATACTGCAATTGATTTCATACTGCAGGCCTGATAATTGTTTCTGAAATGTTGATCATGGACACCCTGTGGAATCCCCATCCTAAGACTCCAAAGGAATTGCCTGAGAAATGAATACTACCCTATGCCTAGAACTCTTCAAAGGTATCTATATAAGTAAGAAAATTTGAAGGATTCTGCTGCAGATAAATAAATAGTTACTCAGGACAAGTTAAGCAATTAAACACATAGTCCAAATCCTCTACAACAATTCAATTGATCACCAACTTGCCTCACACATACTCAGCTACACCTGTAGGCCCTTACTGGCCCCAGGCCCTGACTCAACAGCACTGTCACACCCAGGAACCCGATATCCCTGAAACATGCCGCCCCCAGAACCCAGCAGCAGCAGCACTACTGTGGACTTGACACCCTGCTCCTGGGATCCTACCACGCAATTCCTCTGCCACATCCAACAGTCACTGTCCCCGTGCTTGGGGACCCAATGGCGCCACTCACCCTTGTCAGGACACCCTGCTCTGGACCAGATACCTTCCCCCATTCCAGCACCTGCTCCATTATCCTCCCACTGCCAGGCCTGATTCCGCTTCCCCTGATCAGACTCCATGCCCACCAGCCCCAAATCCCCTTTCCCTACCCATTTTGTTGATACCATGCTACACCACAGACAGACCTGACCCATTCCTCCCCACTCCAAGATCTAATGCCACCTGCCCCAAAAAAACTCAGTAGATCCAACCCACTGTGACCTAACCTAAACATTCTAACACTTACCTCATTCCCCCCTTACCATCTTACATCTTGGTACACTACCCACTTTGTACCCTATCCGTCATGGTGCCATGATAACAACTTCTCTCTCAACATCAACAAAATTAAAGAACTGGTCACTGACTTCAGAAAGAAAAGAGGAGAACACATCCCCATCTACATCAACAGAGTGTAGGTCAAGAAGGTTGAGAGCATCAAGTTCCTAGGCATAATGATAACCGACAACCTGTCCTGGACTTCCCACGTAGATGCGATGGGGAAGAAGGCACAACAATGCCTCCTGTTCCTCAGGTGACTTTGGAAGTTTGACATGCCCTTAAGAACCCTCACCAATTTTTACAGATGCACCATAGAACGCGTTCTATTCAGGTGTATAATGCCCTGCTCAGGACCGTAAGAAACTATGGAAGATTGTGTGCACAGCTCAGACCATCATAGAAACCAACCTCCCATACATGGACTCCATTTACACATCCCATTGCCTAAGGAAAGGCTGCCAACAACATCAAGAACCCATCGCACCCTGGTTATGTTCTCCTACACACTCTTCCATCAGGCACAAGATACAGAAGATTGGACACACACACCAGCACATTCAAGAACAGCTTCTTTCCTGCCATTATTAGACTGATGAATGGACTCTCCAACTTCATTAATGCTAATCTTGTTAATGTTGATCTTTTCTAGCGCACATCCTGCCTTACTCTGTTCAAGACTTTTTTCACTTTATGATCTGTATGTCCTTGCTTACTATGATCTGCATGTAGTTTTTTAAATTTATTCATTTTGTGGGATGTGGGCATTGCTGCCTGGCTAGCATTTTTTTGTTGCCAGCCCCTCGTTGCCCTTGAGAAGGTGGTGATGAGTTGCTTTTTTGAACCACTGAAATCCACCTGCTGGAGGTTTATCCACAATGCCTTTAGGGAGGGAATTCCATGATTTTGACCCAGAACAGTGAAGGAACTGTATACTTCCAAGTCAGGATAGTGAGTGGCTTGGAGGAGAACTTGAAGGTGGTGGTCTCATGCATCTGCTGCCCTTATCCTTCTTGATGGAAGTGATCATGGGTTTGGAAGGTGCTGTCTGAGGATCTTTGATAAATTTTTGCAGTGCATCTTGTAGATAGTACACACTGCTGCTACTGAGCGTCGGTGGTGGAGGGAGTGGATGCTTGTGGATGTAGTGCCAATCAAGTGGGCTGCTTTGTCCTGGATGGTGTTAAGCTTCTTGAGTGTTGTTGGGGCTGCACTCATCCAGGCAAATGAGGAGTATTCCATCTCACTCCAGACCTGTGCCTTGTAGATGGTGGGCAGGCTTTGGGGAATCAGGAGGTGAGTTACTCGCTGCAGTATTCCAAGCTTCTGATCTGCTATTGTAGCCACGGTGTTTATGGGGTGAGTCCAGTTGAGTATCTAATCAATGACAACCCTGAGGATGTTGATAGTGGGGGAATTCAGTGATGGTAACACCATTGAATGTCAAGGAGTGGTGGTTAAATTGTCTCTCATTGGCGATGGTCATAGCCTGGCATTTGTGTGGCACAAATGTTACTTGCCACTTGAGAGCCCAAGCTTGGACATTGTCCATATCTTGTTGAATGTAAATATGGATTGCTTCAGTATCTGAGGAGTTGCGATTGGTGCTGAGCATTATACAAACATCCGCGAACATCCCCACCTCTGACCTTATGATGGAGGGAAGGTCATTGATGAAGCAGCTGAAGATGGTTGGGCTGAGGACACTACGCTGAGGAACTCCTGAAGAGATGTCCTGGAGCTGAGATGACTGACCTCCAACAATCATGACCATCTTCTTGTGTCAGGTATGACTCCAACCAGTGAAGAGTTTGCCCCCGATACCCACTGATTCCAGTTTTGCTAGGGCTCCGTGATGCCACACCTGGTTGAATGCAGCCTTGATGTCAAGGGTTGTCACTGTCACCTCACCTCTGGAATTCAACCCTTTTGTCCATGTTTGAACCAAAGCTGTAATGAGGTCAGGAGCTGAGTGGCCCTGGCAGAACCCAAACTGGGCATCACCGAGCAGCTTGTTGCTGAGCAGGTGCTGCTTGATGGCGCTGTTAGTGACACCTGCCGTCACTTTACTGATGATCGAGAGGAGACTGATGGGGCGGTAATTAGCTGAGTTGGATTTGTCCTGCTTTTTTGTATGGGACATACTTGGGCAAATTTCTACATTGTTGCGTCCATGCCAGTGTTGTAACTGTACTTGAATCGCTTGGCTAGGGGAGCAGCAAGTTCTGAAGTGCAGGTCTTCAGCACTATTGCTGGATTGTTGACAGGGCCTGTAACCTTTATAGTATCCTGCGTCTCTAACAGTTTCTTGATATCTGGTGGAGTAATTCAAATTTGATTGAAGACTGGCATCTGTAATGCTGCAGACCACTGGAGGAGGCCGATTTGGGTAATCCACTCGACACTTCTGGCTGAAGATTGCTGCGAATGCTTCAGCCTTATCTTTTGCACTGTTGTACCATGCTCTTCCATCATTGAGGATGGTGATATTTGTAGAGCCTCCTCCTCCAGTGAGCTGTTTAATTGTCCACCATCATTCACGGCTGGATGTGGCAGGACTACAGAGCTTAGAACTCATCCATTTGTTGTAGGATCACTTAGCTCTGTCTATCACATGCTGCGTTCCCTGTTTGGCGTGCAAACAGCCCTGTTTGATGACATCACCAGGTTGATACCTCATCTTCAGGTTTGCCTGCTGCTGCTCCTGGCATGCCCTCCTGCACTATCCATCGAACCAGAGTTAATCCCCTGGCTCGATGGTAATGGTTGAGTGGGATATGCCGGGCCATGAGGTTACAGATTGTGCTGGAATACAATTCGGCTGCTGTTGATGGCCCACAGTGTCTCATGGATGCCCAGTTTTGAGTTGTTAGATCTGTGCAAAGTCTAACCCATTTAGCATGGTGATAGTGCCATACGGCATGATGGAGGTTGTTCTCAATGTGAAAGCAGGACTTCATCTCCACAAGGATTGTGCAGTAGCCACTCTTACCGATACTGTTATGGACAGATGCAAATGCAGCTGGAGGATTAGTAAGGATGAGGTCAGGTATGTTTCTCCCTCTTATTGGTTCCCTCACTACCTGCTGCAACCCAGCCTAGCAAATTATGCCCTCTGGATGTGAGTTTGCTCACTGAGCTGGGAGGTTAGTTTGCAGACGTTTTGTCACCATTCTAGGTAACATCATCAGTGAGCCTCCGACGAAGCACTGGTGTTATGTCCCGCTTTCTATTTATGCCCTTTCGGACCTGGCCAGCTCAATCAGTAGCACTGCTGCTAAGCCACACCTGATGGTGGGGTCATTGAAATCCCTCACCCAGAATACATTTCGTGTTTTTGCTTCTTCCAACTGTTGTTCAACATGGGGGAGTACTGATTCATCAGCTGAGGGAGGATGGTGAGTAGTAATCAGCAAGAGGTTACCTTGCCCATATTTAACCTGAAGCCATGAGGCTTCATGGGGTCCAGAGTCAATTGTGAGAACTCCCAGAGCAACACCCTCCCTACTGTATCCCACTATGCCACCACCTCTGCTGGGTCTTTCCTGCCAGTTAGACAGGGACGATGATGGTGGTTGATAATGCAACATTTTCTGCAGGGTATGATTTCGTGAGTATGACTATGTCAGGCTGTTGCTTGACTAGTCTGTCAGACAGCTCTCCCAATTTTGGCACTAGCCCCCTGATGCTAGTGAGGAGGGCATTGCAGGGTCAACAAGGCTGTTTCTGCTGTTGTCTTTTCCGGTGACTAGGACAATGCCAGGTGATATGTCCACTTTCATTTCTCTGAGACTTTGTAGTGATTGGTACAACTGAATGGCTTGTTCGGGCATTTCAGAGGGCAATTGGGAGTCAACCACATTGCTGTGAGCCTGGAGTCACAAGTAGGCCAGATTAAGTAAGAATAGCAGATTTTCTCTCCCTGAAGGACATTAATGAACCAGATGGTTTTTTTCTAACAATTGACAACGATTTCATGGCTGTCAGTAGATTCTTAATTCCACAGTTTTTTTTTATTGAATTCAAATTCCACCAACTGGTGTGGCAGGATTGGAACCTGGGTCCCCATAACAATATGTGGGTCTTTGGATTAATAGCAATAATACCACTCGGTCTTGCCTTTACTTCTTTCCTTCCCTTGTACTGCTCGCAAACAAAGCTTTTCACTCTACTTAGACAGATGTGACAGTAAATAAAATAAATCAAATCAAATCAAATCTGGCACCCTATCTCCTACCCACCTGGCACTATCCACAACTGACACCCTAATTACCTGGCACCCTACCCCACTGGCACCCTAACTCACAGGCCTTCTACTTACTAGGCATTCTTTTCTTCTGGCACCCTATTTAGCTGGTATTCTAGCTCAAGCCATTGGCTCTTTACCCACCAGGCATCTTATTCACTATCCAACAGGCACCCTATCTTCCCAGCAACGTAACTTCATCTTATGTATTTACCCTTTTGTATCGTCAAAGTGGCTGTCTGTTATGCTTGGCCTGTGAACAACAAAAGACAACAACTGACTGCTGTGTGAAAGGGACCATGGGTTACCTTGCTCTAACTGTCCTGCTACCTGTCAGAATGGAAGGATGACTCTGCATTTCTGAAAGAATCCTGATCAAAATCTCCTGTTGGTAAAGACAGTGCTTCATGATAGCAAGTTTGTGCAGGTTTCAGTGAACCTCAGCAAGTTGAGGCTCATTATCCAGCGAGTACTAGATACGGTATCCAGGCAACAGAATGCTCACACTGCTACGATCTACACTGTAATGTTTCATTTGACAGCATAGTTCTCACTGTGCATAGTCTGGCCACATGGTTAGGTTACGCAGCACTGTCATGAACCAAGTGTGATGTGGTGGCTCCGATATTAAGGAAACAGCAGACTAGCACAGGATGAACCCATCTTGGCTGCTAGTACAATATAGTACACATTCACCAGCAGGATATCCAAAGCATTGTCACATTTCAACTTGACATTCTGTGTGTAGTAACATTTGTGATTGTAGTGTACCTCAGATTTAGAAGCAGCAATTGTAAAGCTGTGTGAGCAGTCATTGGTACCCTACTTCTTGGGCAATCCCAATCTCTTAGCAAAGCCTTGCAGTGTTTGTCTGTAGATGGAAAGCAATGAACTCTGCTATCCTGATATACAATAGCCCTCTCTAGTGCTGCAGTAGATGATGAACTGGAAGATGATACATTTGCTGCCACTCAAGAAGTTAAAAAACAGTAAAACTTGATAGCCATTTGTATTGGTCAGAACTGATTTTATACCTTAATGTATACAAGATTGATTTCACTGACCAGTATCAGTCAGCTCCAGGTTTTCTTCAAGTGTCAGTATGAAGAAACTCAGGACTAAGGTCATCACAACAGGCAGACAGAGCCATCATTGCCTTCTCTCTAAGGCTGCAGATCCAGTTTAAAGAGGTGGCCCAGTCCTATCAGTTTTTCCTTCATTAAGTACAGATGATGCTTTCCCTATTCCTGGTGCCCTGGAGTCGAATTGAATGGATTGGTCATACTGGGTAAAGGGCTGTCAAAGGCAATAAGGCTAAATAAGGTTCCTTTTGTTCTAGAAGATTCTATGACTCAAGTTCAGGGTAGGCACACCTCTTACTTAATCAACCAAGTACTGGTCAAAACAAATTTGATCACCGGACAATCAATACCACTCTTGGGGAAGGAAGTTAAATTTGCATGGACTTTCTGTTTGCTGTCAGAGAAGCTGAATGTTGGCTGCATGTTGGTGTTATGAGTGTTTGGCGTTGCTATAGCAATAAGATAAAATGTTTGACATCTGACTTCAATTTGTCATTACCATCTACTTTGAATACGTAATTTCTGTTTTAAAAAAATTCCTAAAGTGGGGATGACTGACAGGTAAGACTGGCTGCGCATGTAACTCATGAGAATGAGCTGTCTACATTAATTTTATCTTTATCCTTTCTACTATGAGCAAAGACATGTGCCCACTTGTCCCAGACTCAGTGCCTGGACTTTTATTGGAGGAGTTTCCCAAGCTATAAAACTGATTATTTCAAAAGCAGGAGGCACAGGTGGGCTTATGAAAATTGTTGCACTTAAATGGAAATGTTGGGTGAAGCAGGAATGATAATTTGAACACGGAAACATATGAACAGATTTAGTTTAGTCAGCTCCTCAAAACTGTTCGCCTATTCAGTTAGTTCATAACTGAATGATACTTCTATTTCTATTTCACAGTTAGTGCTACTGAAGCTGTAAAGAGGATTGGAAACTCATTAAAAGTCTTTGAGTTTTTGCCAACAGTCAAGCTACATTTATTCCAGCCATTTTCTGAAAACTTCACCTAAAACAGTAAGTGCTGTGTTAAATTCTATAGGAGGTACCATGAGAAAGGGAGTGATTGGAAATGGACAAACTGCTAGGGGCCATTCCTTGCTTTGGGTAAGGAATGGAAGGCAAATACGTGGCTGGGCAGAAAAACACCAGCAGCTGCAGGACAGGGGGTCAGTGAAGATAATATGATGAACTCCAATCATACCAGTAATTGACATCCCTCCCTCTCTGGAGATTCTCCTCGATTACAACTTTCAATGTCACATCTGAGAACCTGTGTGTGCTCCTGTCACTCACTGAGACTTCCTGTAGAATGCCAACCATAGTATTCCACAACTTCAGGGGAAGTGGTTGTGAGGAGCCAACATAAACTTCTCCACAAACATTGCTTCTGACCAGCACTTGAATGCTAAACTTGCATGGGGTAGAACATCATCTCAGGCAGGGGAGTAAACCAAGCAGTTTCAGATCATCTCGTACTTTAACCAGTTCTTGATATTCCGTTCCATTGCTGACATTGGAATTAAATATCAAGAATTGTAAAAACAGAAGTGAATGTGATACCAAACATTTTGTGTCGCCATGCAGGATGAACTTCTCCCCCGATGTCTGTTAAGTACCTTCACATGAATGCAAATTATGGTAATCAGCAATTAGGACCAAAACCATGTGCTAAATACAGATGTTCAAATCAGCTAGCCACATTAACTCTGCAACCACTTCACTCCTGGTTTTCACCTTTTGACCAAAATAGCTCCCACAAAGTCACTTGAAATTATCCAGAGAGCTTCATTAATGGAATTATTTGTAGCAGATCTCTTTGCTTAAATTATGATATTTACGTGAAGAATTCCACTGCAAGTTTTAGCACACTTGCTCCTTTATTTTCAACTTTGTAGGGGACATCATCACTTTCTTCGAGCTACGAAACTTCTTCAATAAATGTAACAACATATGCACAAATGACACCTATAATTGCTACATATTATATAAACTACATCATTGAATTTAAAGGTGTAGCGTCTATTATTTTAGCTAGCAAAGTACTGAACTGAGGGATTAAGAATAATGTACAATTAATATGTCTGTCTGCCCTCACAACTCCATAACAAATGTTCTATTTAAAGTACAGTTTAGTGGGTTCTAAATTTCAGGGATACCATGCATCCAGAACTGTAACAGGTTGAGTATGCAGTTGTCGCTCTGCAATATTTTGACTGTTTCCCAATAGCAGTGTCATGATCATTTTGCACAGTGGAATAATAGGCACTGGCACCACTAGACATATTGGACATAGATTTGTCACAGGGACAGGAATGTTAATGGTACTTTACCACAATGTAATGTTTTGGCTGGGGAGTGGGCAATGCAGTACATCCATTCTGGGCGAAGATAGTGATTGAATCAATTGTGCTTGGGAAGAGACATTTAAGTTAATGAGTTGTATTGTGTATATGTGCTACAATCACTTTCTGGCTGGGAAATAGGCTAACATCAAACAGGGATATTTTTGTTAGATGCAGTTATATCATAATGGAGAGGGGTAAGGGTGAAAGACACATCCTACTGAGCTCCAGGCATTCTGGCAGAACTCATTTTTGTTCCAGAAAGAAATTGTGACCTGCTAAAAGGAAATGGCACTTCGAATTCTGGGTTCCTACCATTCTGAGCCCTGTGGGTTTACTTTCCATTTGGCCAGGCCTAAGTGCATCTGCAACAATTAAGCATATTTTCCACACCCATAAATGGCAACCAGTCCCATATTGTTATGATAGTTCCAACAGACTCCAAGTAAATCATGCAAGCAAATTAGCATCTTGAATTTGGGACCCTGCGGTGTTCTTCTGTTTGTTGTTCAGTGTTGTGTAATATATGTCTGCTCGCTGTGTAGTTAAGCTTGGCTGTGACGACTGTATAAAGGAAACTGGAGGCAAGCATCTGAGATTTTGAGAGCAGACATTTTAAAGTATTGAATAAAACTCCTGTTCTGAAATATAATCTGGAATTTATAACCTCCTTACATCTCTGAAGCATAAAATGTGACAGATCTCAAAGCCTCACTGGAGAGGTGGAAGCTTTTGTGAGAGATAAGTGTAAATCTGGAATCATTTAATAGTTTTCATTCAGCTCAAAATGATTATTCTATAAAATTCAAGATTTTAATTCACCACACATTAATGTAAAACTTACAGCACAAAAACAGGCCACTCAGCCAACTAGCTGATGTTGGTGCTGATTTGGCTCACGCTCCATTTACGTCTTCTCATGTATCGATATATTCTCTAACTATGAAGTTATTCCTTTAATGTGCTCAATCCCTCCAGGTTTCATGTTCTCACCACTACCTGAGTAAAGAATTATTTCCAGAATTCCTCATTTGCTTTGTTATTCACAATTAATAATCCCATATTAAGTATATTTTTTAGTTCAAGTTGGAAATTGATTTGGTACCTAATATTTTTTTCATCTAAAATTGTATTTAGGGAAAAAAAACATTTTGAGAAAATACAGTGTAGGATTAAAGCTTCTTGACCAACATAAATCCACATACTTCGCTATTGTAACTTTTTGACAGTTTTTTTTTGCTGCTTTGCCACTACTACTCTCGTCATATATTTATTTCAAGACAAATCTTTATTTTCTGATAACAGGGTGGGCTATTTTTCATTATTAAAGAGATAATATTAACAGACTAAATTTCAAGAAAAGTTTGACAATTAAAATCTTTTATTCACTCTAAACCTTAGGATTGATGGTTTGGTGTAGTAATTGTGTAGCTGATAATGGTTCCCAAAAACATTTTACTGCATTGACATCTCAGCTAAAATGATCTTCTGCAAAATCTTAAGTCCCAAATTATCCCAGATTCCCAGACTGATGCCCTACTTCCTGCTTTTTAATCACAGTCACCATCCTCCTCCATATCAATGAGGGAAAAACAGGGAGATGTATTCAATAAGCTGTGGCACACTAGTGTTAAGAATGGTTTATATTTCCAAAGGGCAGTGTACTTAGTTGGATCCCAAATGTCATTGGGAAATAATTACAACAGTCATTCATGTATGGGCTGTTGATGTGATGTAACATTTTACACTCACGAATGAACAGAGAGTCTGGGTACACCATGGCCTATTTGTTCTGCTCATTGTCTGCATTCATTTTACTTTGTTGCATACTAAGCCATTTCAAAAGAAAAATTTTTCTTAGTTAGAAATTAAAAGTCTAAGTTTAGCATCATTGTATTCCCATAAGCATCTGATTTAAACAACCATTGAGGGTGACAGGATCTTGTAGAATCAATGCATCAATTGATTGAAAAACTACCACCAGGCACATTCAAAGTTCTGTTTCATTATGTGCTACATTAATTGAAGAAGTGATAGGATAGTGCAGGTCGAAAAACATGTCATAAGTAGGCAAACTCCAATGTAAGAATGAAAATTTGTGTTAAGTGTTAAAATAAATGTTCAGTTGATCTAATCACATTATTATTGTTATTCAGAGGTTTTGCTGCATGTTAATGACAACAAAGAAGACTGTTGCAACTTTTATATTACTTCCCATTCCAGCTCTTTTCTGCTATGTAAAACATGCCTTATGATATTGGATTTTTAAGTTCTTTAAATTTTATGCCCTTGCCATCTTGTCACTCTATCACCAATAGTTCAAAGTATATGTTCTTGTTTCCAATGCTGAGTAATGGGAAAGAAATCTGTGACAGTGTAAAGAGGAACTTTTGATCTATGGTAACATGTTTTTTTTTTAATTTTAGCTCCAACCAGTCTCTTAAACAGCAGAAATCAGGTCTTAGATGAAAAGTGAGGAAGTGCCATCTTAGTACAGTAGTTTGTATTTACACACACATAATGACCAGGCATGGTGTGCATTGCAAATCCTTGTGTCGATAGCAAAAGCTGACAAAAGACCAAGGAGGAGGAAGGGAAGAAGTGTATTATTATGTGGTTATATCTTCCCAGGAGCCAAAAGAAGTAACTCTGTTACTTGAACTATGACTAGGACCAATGCATGAAATATTGTTGCTTCAATAAAGAGTTTGTGAATGAAGCCTGCCACCTGCTGCCACAATTGCAATCTCAGCCAGGGTAAGGATTGCATTGCCTGTGACCAGCAATGTTATCTTTGGCTCTTCTTTGAATCTGACTTTTTCCAGGCTGTTGCTGGATATAGGCAACTTCTTGAAGTTTGGAGTATAACCCTGCATTATGAAGATCGCTGAGGCTCCCTGTACAAAGAGAGATTTAAATATCATTCCAGATTGTCAGGTAATAGCAGGCAGATTGAGCATGAGGGTTAATCTGCATTTCCACTTCCCAATGGTGTAAGGTGCTAGCAATCTCATGTACCTGTTTTGTGTGCTTCTCATCTGAACTGTACTATTATGAATTATGAGGATTCCACTCCTCAATGTGTTGCTGGTGTGTCACTGCAGTCTGGTTAACTACCAGTTCAATGCCTATAATTCTGGCAAAAATCATGATTCATGTTGCCGTCCCAGAGAAACCCAGCAGTAGTCAACGGAATTGGAATGAAGGGTTGTGGTAGAATGCTGATATTACCTGCCCATTATCAGGGAACAGACATTTCCACCAGCTTTCAGACAAGGAGCTGAAGAAGCAGGAGCATAAGAAAGAACTGGAAGAGAAGGAAATGCAACAGGAGAAAGAGGAAGCAGAGATATACCATAGACAACCCCTTTCTGTCCATGATCCAAAGATCAAATATTTCATGAATGATACCGATAACTTCAATCACACTCATTAATTTTCCTCAGTTACATTGCCTTCCAATATTGATATGACAGCAATAAAAACCATCATAAGGTACACATTCAAATCCAAATTTATAAATTAAATCTTTACATATTGCATACAAAAATAAACTAATCATGTTATGCATTCCATTAGAACACACAGGGCTAAAGGTAAGATTCTCAGTAGTGTAGATGAGCAGAGAGATCTCGGTGTCCATGTACACAGATCCTTGAAAGTTGCCACCCAGGTTGACAGGGCTGTTAAGAAGGCATACAGTGTTTTAGCTTTTATTAATAGAGGGATCGAGTTCCGGAACCAAGAGGTTATGGTGAAGCTGTACAAAACTCTGGTGCGGCCGCACTTGGAGTATTGCATACAGTTCTGGTCACCACATTATAAGAAGGAAGCTTTGGAAAGGGTGCAGAGGAGATTTACTAGGATGTTGCCTGGTATGGAGGGAAGGTCTTACAAGGAAAGGCTGAGGGACTTGAGGCTGTTTTCATTAGAGGGAAGAAGGTTGAGAGGTGACTTAATTGAAACACATAAAATAATCAGAGGGTTAGATAGGGTGGATAGGGAGAGCCTTTTTCCTAGGATGGTGACGGCAAGCACGAGGGGGCATAGCTTTAAATTGAGGGGTGAAAGATATAGGACGGATGTCAGAGGTAGTTTCTTTACTCAGAGAGTAGTAAGGGAATGGAACACTTTGCCTGCAACGGTAGTAGATTCGCCAACTTTAGGTACATTTAAGTCGTCATTGGACAAGCATATGGACGTACATGGAATAGTGTAGGTTAGATGGGCTTGAGATGGTATGACAGGTCGGCACAACATCGAGGGCCGAAGGGCCTGTACTGTGCTGTAATGTTCTATGTTCTGTGCTGTTTGGGGAGATATGGATCATATGCAGACAGCTGAGATTAGTTTAGAATAAGATCGTGGTGGCACACATATGTAGGGTCAAAGGGCCTGTTCCTGTGATATAGTGTTCTATATTCCAACCTCTCTTGCACCTTTGCATATCCTAATGCACCCATGAGGTCTTCCTCCATGGCTGCATCATGACCGGTGCCAGGTAGCTAGACACCAATTGAGGAGATTACAAGTGGCCTTAGAGGTCAACCTCAGGTAGGCGTAGACCTTGAGGGCTCAGATTCAGATTGCATCACGATGGCGTGGATGGGCAGCAATAGCCTGGAGAGGTGCAACTGAGCCATGAGTATTTATACCTTGAGAGTGTACAGCCTATCTTTACGCCATGGAGAGGTTGTTTCACCTGGCTATAAAATCTAAAAGATTGGGTCAGGATAGGGTTCTCCATCTGAGGATAATGAGTTTATCGTTTAAGAGGAATTGTCTTGTAGAAAATGTTTGGAATCTTTAACCCAGAGGACTGTGGTTAGACAGTTTTTGAGTATATTCAGGGCTGGCTTAAATAGATTTTTGGGCTTTAAAAGAATCAAGAATTATTGAGATATTGAGATTGGGGTGCAGTGATTTGCACAGTTGGTAGATAAATCACTTGAAGATGAAATCACTCACCTTGAGAGGCTATGTCAGGCTCTTTCTGCACTATATCCATATTGAAAAGGCAACTCTTTGAGAGTTGAAATCCACCATTATTTCTTTCCATTCCAGCCTGAGCATATGCTTGGAAGATTTCCAGCCCTCCTGTGGTTACACAGGACATGTCTTCTTTCTGTCCCTCCCTATAAGACTTGCAATAATGTCTGAAAATCTTGGTGCAAATGCTCTCAAACATTCAGCCATTGCTCAAAGTATGACAGTGCTAATTCAGTCCTGAAAAATTCCTGCCGGTTGTTTCAGCTTCACTGTTCTGAAGTGTGTGCTTCCTTTAAGTTGCAACAAATGACAATATCGGGCACCTTGCTGCTGTGTGAATGAACAGTGTGAGAAGTTTTATGTGCACGCAGAAATCATTATTGAAGCAACAAATGCAAATTTAATATAACACCTGCAAGAACAGACACAAGTTAATCATATGCACTTCGACGTCTTATTCTAATTCAACTGAATTTGTTTTTAAGGCAGGCTAAACCTAAGGATTCAGGTGCTAGTGTTTTCCACTAACAAGCTTTCTGATTTCAGAAAGTTTTGGTGAACAGCCTGAAACCTTTTATCCATTATTCTTCATTGATGAATCTGTTCACAGCTTAGCAATTCAAATTTGGGCAAAAATGTACTGCTGATCATTGCTCTTTCTGACTTAACACCACAAAAATTCTGAAAGTCTTTGGTTTTCCTATTTTAATAGAAGAAAGTGTTTTCACTTCAAAGCTTTATAAAGTCTTTTAAGTATAGAGTTACAGCTTTTACAGTTTAATTTCAACAATTGAGCGAAACTCACAACAGAAGATAAGATTAAAACAATTGCTCATGTAAAAATATTACTTAAGTGCATTTTGTGCTCCCAAGCACTTAGAGAAAATAAGTCACACGATATAGATCCAATTTCAAATCTTAAATTGGAAAATGATGCTTGGAACAGCATCTTTTCTAAGTTATTGTTCAAAGGCCAGTGGGAATTGAATTCTGGTCAGGAAAGTATTGAAATGTACACATTAAAATTTCTGCTTAAAATTAGTGGAAGCATGGAAAGTTCTGGCAAAGAAAGAGACCGGTGAGTTCATCAGGCCTGTGCTGGCTGTTTGGAACAGTATTAGCAATTAGTGCCATACCCCTGCAAACTGATGCAAAATACTCGTTTAACACTTTTTTTCCATGTCCTCCGCTATAAAATATAAATTTCCATGTGCATTCTTAACAGGCCTGACTTATTCCATAACAAACTCTTACAAAAACTGACACTTTACAGACTGAAGACTGGCTTACATTTTAGGTGTGAGAGTCACTGGAGCTGGGCAGCAGGTAGATCCAGTGCAGTCCCTTCACCATGAGGATTGTAGAGGATTGTGCAGTAGCTACACTGCTGAGTCTACACACTGGGGGTTTAATGCCATGTGTGAACAGCATGTGGTCCAGCTAGCCTATTGCTCTGAAAGGCAATCTGTCTCTTTTAAGGGGAAACCATATTATTGAACTGAGGTGAACAAAAAGTGATTTTAGAACATCAAAAATCAAGAAAATGGCACCTTGGATCAGTGAGAGAGCTTCAAGGCTCCCTGATGCTGCACTGGAAGCATCAGTGACTCAGAAGGCTCAGAAAAAGGGTCTTTGTTTTTGGTTTCAGCCATTCAGCCAACAACTTCCAAAGGGGCTGGTCACAAGGGAGGTGAGTGTCTGGAGTCTGCCTGTGGGGCCATATGACATTTAATAACCTCACCTGTGTGGTCAAGGTCAACCTCAAATGACGTCTCACACTCACTATATCGCCAATCCTTCACACACCAATCCAACAGCAGCTACTGACACTTAGGAAATGCATCTAACATGTGCCACATTCTCCTACTTTCCACCCCACCCACCATTGCACCATACCACTACCCCATTCCAGCACTATCCTTCTGCCTTTATGCTTTCAAACACTGAACCACTACTGCCTGACTCATCCAGGAGGGAGAGGGCAAACAACCTCCCACCAAGGTTAAGCAGACAATGTCACATGATTTTACGATGCCAACACCAGCTCAGGTACTGACACTCCATGTAGTGTAAGATAACGTTCAGAGCTGTAACATGCGTGACACCAGTGGGCTGCTAGTAAGTCAGGGGGAAAAAAGTTTCAAAGTTCATTTTAATTCTGCCTCTTAATCTATGACAGGTGTCTATTCCCATTGAAAGCTTTTGGAAGATTTGGATTTCTCTTCCTGCCAACTTTACTTCGGTGGAAAGGTTTTTTGGAAGCCATCATAAAGATCACAGCCCATTCTAGAAACTAGCCTAACTTTACAACATCACTCTTACAGACAATGATAGGGTACACAATATATCACATTTCTTCTCACTATCACCTTGGAAATTAAAATCAGCAAATTAGAAAAACCAACTATCTGACGTTGCTAGGAGACACACAAATGCCCAGAAATGCTTAAAGAACTGAAACAGATTCTTTAGGGAGAGACAGTTGCCCATATTGCTGATATGCACTTTGTTGAAGACTGCAAAAAATTTTTCTTAAAGCCGGCTTGTCTCTTTTAAGTCCCTGCAAGCAGCTGATTCCTACAGCAGTAAGAATTGCTCAATGTCAAACCCATTTAATAACCAGGAAGCTGTCAAAAGATTTCAATGATGCTGAGTTTGAAATATTCACCTAGATCAGTAAGTGTCAGTCAGGAAAATTGTAGGCCCATCCTGGCACGCAACCAAACCATCTTGCACATCTTCGCCATATAGTGCTGTGGTGGTTTTGTTGTCTTTCTGCCTTTTTCTTTCCACAGGGGAGTGGGCTGGTGCCAGGGCCTACACTGCCCCAAATCCTTGGCCAGCTTCAGCTCTGGTACTGAGGTCACAGAGACTTCAGCACAGATGGTGGAGGAGCCCGGAACCAGGACCCTGGTCTGATGACTGAAGGAGTGTTGCACCAGAGCAGGAGATATGAGACCAGGCCCACGGCTCCAGAACAGACACGGTCTTTGCAGGGACAGCAGTAAAGGCAGAGCCAGTCTGGTAACTGAGACGCTGCAGACTGTAACAGAGACCCCGGGGCCTATAACAGAGAACTCGGAGCTGGCAGTAAAATGACATGACCTACATTCACTTGTCTCAATATACACAGACAAAGAAGGCCATACATTCGACTGGGACAAAGTGACTACACTGGGACAAGTGAACAACAGAAATGCGAGGGAATTTCTGGAGGCCTGGTTCTCAACATGAGACTCCATTAACAAACACAAACAATAGAATCTGAATGCAGACCGCTGCTGAAAACAGAACCAGAAGTGACAAGACCCGCCACACCAGAGGATCATATAAATTCAGAAAGGGGCAGAATACCAGCACTTTGTTTAGGGGTCACACTGATGATGATGATGCCTAGAATGGTAACAAAATGTCCCCACATCACAGAACAAAGTGTGAAGCTGGATGTCCAGCATCTGCAGTTCCCATTATCTCAGCTCACATCACAGAACAACTGGCTCAGTGAGCTAACAAATGACCAAATGTTATAGTGTATTAAGTGTTTCAAGGTGGCACTGGAGCATGGTGACGTTTCGCGTTTCGCATGTGAAAAACACTTTTCACTGTATTTTTTAAATATCGTCTAATCCAGTCTAACCTCCAGCTGTCTTGCTACAGCAGGAAACCTCACTGTCTCTAACAGAATCTGTTCATTTGTTTGAGCGGCTCCCTGGAAGGGCTGATTAATCCTGTTGGGATGTCCAAACAATGTTAGACATCTAAGCAGAGTGAGAATTTGAAGACAAATGAGCGTATTGAAAAATGCTGCACAGTTCAGTCTAACCAATGTTACAGGAATCCCAGTAACTCCCAGTAATGCAGTGGTGATTAAATTTGTACAATCTATTAACTGCAACATCACAGTTTCATGTACTCAGTGATTATGTCATCAAGGACATCTTTTATCTGTCAGCATTCACCAAGGAAGGTTGTGACCTTACAAGATTGTTACTTTCTCTTCACCTGCAGAGATCATTAATTTCACCTTCCATTTATTATAACGTCAAAAATCACACGTCACCTGATTATAGTACAACAGGTTTATTTGAAAATACAAGCTTTCAGAGCCTCGTTCCTTCTTTAGGTATTAATGAGGTGGTATCAGAAGAAGGAGCAAGGCTCCGAAAGCTGGTGTTTTCAAATAAACCTGTTGCCCTATAACCTGGTGTCGAGTGATTTCTGACCTTGTCCACCCGAGTCTAACACTGGCACCTCCACATTGTTTATTTTAAGACAACTCTTGTGAAGATTTCTACTATGTATGTACTTAGATCTTCAGCATACAGTTAAAGAGAGTTCTTTAATAAAGAAAGGAAAATAACAAACATACATTTAACTAAACTCTTATGTGTCTTCAGGGTTTTCCAAAGCACTTCACAGCTAATATATGACTTCAGAAGTGTAGTCACTCTTGTAATTTTAAGAAACACAGTAGGCAATATTTGCACAGCAAGGCTTAAAACAACAGCTGTGAAATAATTACCAAAGTCTGTTTTTAATATGTTGCTTGAGAGATAATTACTTGCCAGTGCAATGGGGAATACTCCACTGTTCTTCTTTGAAATAGTGCCACAGGATCCTATTAATTCCACCAGAGAGATTGGTCGATGTGGCATTGATTTAATGTCTTATTCGAAACGTTGCATCTCATACAGCCCAGCATTCATTCATACTGCACTGAAATGCCAGCTTCATAATGACAGCACTTGTTTCAGATAATGATAGTTTAAATTTCCAAAGACTAAGCACATCACAGTATCCATCATCACTCAGGTGTAGTGTATCATTATTTCAAAAGGTGTAATTTGATAGTTTTAATCATGTTCATATTATTGTACAAAATTTGTGGTTTAATGCAAATAGAAACTGGAGGAAAAGAGTTTAGAAATGCATCTTTGCAATAGAGAAAACCATTCACATAATCACACATCTCACCATTTTTGATTTTAATACAAGGCATATTTCACAGTTATATAATAATAAAGTTGATTAACAATTGCTTCACCTTCAGATTGGAGCTTTCATGGTAGCAGAATCATTTCATTGTATTTCTAGATTCTTACTGAAATCTTCAAATCAATGTTACTTTCATTATCTTAGAGATTAAATGTGGATCTAATAGGAGTACAGTTTTAGGAGGAGTGAGAGGTAGGTGACATAATATTAGTGAGTGAAATAATCTTAGTACAATGTGGAATAAAAAGTGTGATGAACATGAATGGAAATCTTAAAACTTCTTTTCCTGCCGTTTTCCCTGAAATTCTCTCTTCCCTCTTTTCTTTAACCTTCTTTCTCATTTCTTTCTCTTTGTCTCTTTCCTTCTCTCTCTCTCTCTCTCTTTACTTTTCCACTACATTTTTGTTTTCCGTTTCTTCATTGAAAATTTAATTTCTCTACTACTAGTGTATCCATATTATTATCCTCAACTTCTACCTGTAGAGTACAGGACATACCCTTTCAAATTTTACGTTTCCTCGGTTTCAAGCAAACTTCTAATCCTGAGACATTCACTAAATCTTTAAACTGCTCAAGGGGCAACATTTTTATATTCTAAAAAGTAACTGCCCCTAATTCAGAGAACATGCTGACATCATTTGTAGTCATTTCTATACTGAAGCATTGCAAACTCAGGATATGATTTTGCAGTTTTTCCTTTAAAAGAATGATTTCAAAGTAACATTTTATCCACTCTAATTATTTTGTTTAGTCTGTGGTTTTAAATTGAAATTCAAGACCACACCCCCTTTCCCAGTTTGTTACAACCTAACTCCTAACCAGGCTTCCTAATTTTTTACAGCTTTAGATCGGAAACCCATAATTGTCAAGATTCCAGGTGAGGAGGGATGAACTGGCTTCCCATTGCGGTTGTCCCTCTCTAACAGTTTGTTCCAAAAATGTTAATTCTTCCCTTGTGGATATTTTTCTCCCTGCGCCAAATATTAAAAAGACCCAATTTTACCAGGCTTCCATGAAATAACAAACGAGACATTTCAATTGCTTAATGTGAGAAGAAAAAGTAAAACGAAACATATACACAAAGTAGAAATAAGAGGTGGATCCTAAAAGTTAAAAGAAAAGTTAAAAATATTGATGTTCTCGGTTTTACTTGTGGATGAAAAATTCTTTATCCTTATTCTTTTTGAACTGGCTGACTGCAAATATATATCCCTTTTCATTTATCTGCAGTGCTGGGGTGTTTAAGTTGGTTGTCCTCAATGCTGTGGCCCTCACAACACTCTAATCTACACATTAGGATATCCAACCAATAATGCACACAGATTAGTCAATCTTTAAACCCTTTTCTTGCAATTTCCTGGAGGGTAAAATGAACAGGTCTAGAAGAGGTAATAAAATGTGAGGCTGGGTGAACACAGCAGGCCAAGCAGCATCTCAGGAGCACAAAAGCTGACGTTTCGTTGCGAACTGAGCAACAAACAACTGCACCTCCCAGTCGCAAACCATTTCCACTCCCCCTCCCATTCTCTGGATGACATGTCCGTCATGGGCCTCCTGCAGTGCCACAATTATGCCACCCGAAGGTTGCAGGAACAGCAACTGATATTCCGCCTGGGAACCCTGCAGCCTAATGGTATCAATGTGGACTTCACAAGCTTCAAAATTTCCCCTTCCCCCACCGCATCCCTAAACCAGCCCAGTTCGTCCCCTCCCCCCACTGCACCACACAACCAGCCCAGCTCTTCCCCCCCACCCACTGCATCCCAATACCAGTCCAACCTGTCTCTGCCTCCCTAACCTGCTCTTCCTCTCACCCATCCCTTCCTCCCACCCCAAGCCGCACCCCCATCTACCTACTAACCTCAGCCCACCTCCCTGACCTGTCCATCTTCCCTGGACTGACCTATCCCCTCCCTACCTCCCCACCTATACTCTCCTCTCCACCTATCTTCTTTTCTCTCCATCTTCGGTCCGCCTCCCCCTCTCTCCCTATTTATTCCAGTTCCCTCTCCCCATCCCCCTCTCTGATGAAGGGTCTAGGCCCGAAACGTCAGCTTTTGTGCTCCTGAGATGCTGCTTGGCCTGCTGTGTTCATCCAGCCTCACATTTTATTATCTTGGAATTCTCCAGCATCTGCAGTTCCCATTACGTCTAGAAGAGGTACCTTTCTGATGTGAAGTGGTATATTCAGCCCCTGTGATACCTTTTCTTGTCAAGTTTCTTCCTGTTTGACATTTCTCTGGCTCTTTACAGGTGCTACATTCCATTGGCTTCACACAGGGGATATGTCAGACAGTAACTGAATTTACATTTACATTTTTCCGTAGCACTTTTTGTTAAAAGCAGGAAGCACATTGTGGAATTAAAGGAAAATCCATCATCACATCACCTCTGCCACAAAACATATGAAATGAATTCAGTTCTAATTTCATTACAAAGAAGACAAAAATTAAAAGTTTAAGAAATTAAACATAAAACAACAGATATACACACAGAGGTAACAAGGTGAAGAGCTGGATGAACACAGCAGGCCAAGCAGCATCAGAGAAGCAGCAAAGCTAACGTTTCGGGTCTAGAACCTTCTTCAGAGAATATACACACACACATTCATTCTTCTAGCATTGATCAGTTAGTTTTTTTGGTTCTAACAAGGTCTCTTTAAGTTGACAAGGCATTTACTATCACATCTGGTTTCCCAATAATGTGGATGATTTTCACATGGTGCAGTTGAGGGAACAGGTTCCAGTGAAATAACCTGGCATTCTGGGGTCTGAATATTTTCCATAAAAGTTAACCAAATGTGGTCAACATAGGCTGTGATCTCTCTGTACACATTTTGGACATATATCTCAAAGTGTTTAAGATCCAGTAATAAACTGAAAGTTTCCATCTCTACAGTGAAGTATCGCATCTGAGGTTTGTGTAGTTTGTTAGAAGCAATACCCGATCTCTCTCTCTTCCTCTTCCTACTCCAGTCTCACTCACAACAATAGCTATCACAAATTCTTGGTTAAAGTTTGGAACTGCAAGCATAGGCTCACTTGTTAAAACACTCTTCAACTTTTCAAAAGTGTTATACTGTTGTAGGTCTGCCAACAGTGCAAATACTGTATTGAAGTTTGGGACAAGTTTTTGGGAGAACCACATTTTCTCCAAAACCTCATGATTTCCATTCTGTCATGAGTACAGAGAAATGTTTTTACCTTTGCGGCCTGGGCAGTACTAATCATTGACTCACTAAGTGTTTTAGAGAGGTCACTTGGGCCTTCGCAAACTTGCTTTTAGCTAGATTGACCGCTGTATTAGCTGACTGTATTCTCTGTAAGTGGCCCACAGTTGGAAAAGTCCTGCTCTTTGGTTCATTGAAGGGGTGAGGAACTTGTTTCCGAATGACTTCATAAGGATCGCACATTGTTTTGTAGCTTTAGAATAAATTTTTATTTTTAGTTTAATCAATCACCACAAGTTGACTTCCTTCCATTCCTCATTCCCATAAAACCGTGTCCATCTTAATACATTTCTTTTCCAGTTTTTCAGTTCCAATTGGCAAACTTTCCCCAACATCCACCCTGGCCTTGAATAGTAATACTGTCTTGGATCACAGTGTCCATCCAAATGGTTCTTTTCACATTTGGTAAAATGTAGTCAACAGGAGGCTCATCAACAGCAATTTGCTTAAATATGAACATTTGTTGAATAATAATAAAAGTTGAAAAAATAAAGGAACTTTAAATAAGTATATAAAAAGAATCAAATAGAGAGGGAAAAAAAAGCAATAAGCCTCACGCCCTTCTGCTCATCGGGGACCCCTTGATCGACAGCTGGTTTGAAATTTGATGTTGTTCCCAGTCTGAGATCAAGTCCAGCAACTTGGAACAAAACTCTGATCAGAGATAATGGGAACTGCAGATGCTGGAGAATCCAAGATAACAAAGTGTGAAGGTGGATGAACACAGCAGGCCAAGCAGCATCTCAGGAGCACAAAAGCTGATGTTTCAGATGAAGGGTCTTGGCCCGAAACGTCAGCTTTTGTGCTCCTAAGATACTGCTTGGCCTGCTGTGTTCATCCAGCTTCACACTTTTGTTATCTTGGAACAAAACTCTTTCTGTTACAGTGTAACAATAGTCAGACACAGAAAAGTAGCTTCAGAAAACGTGTTGATTGTGCTGTCATCAACACGTACAGGAACATTCACAGGACTCATTCAAGGTCATACAGCTGTTGAATATCATCCACAATCTTAGCTCATCCTATACAATCCACCCGTGATGATATTTGACAGTGTATGTTACAATTGCAGACGTAGATGCAAACCAGCGACAGGCACGCAAGGACGTATAACCTGCACTAGTAGATGAAAACTACATGAAGAAACTAACATCAATGTGAACAGCACAACAATAGGGTTAGCTATTAAATTAACAATTGCAGTGGCCTTTGGGGTCCAACCCTTATATATAGATCCCCGCACGGCCAACAGCGTAATGAAACCAGCAAGTCAGGCCAGCTGACTGGGGTGACAACAATATCATCTATGTTCTTTTTCAGTCAATCCATTTATGTAATTAATGCTAAAATTCAGTCTATTCCTAATTCAAGTTCCTTAAATTGTGATTTTTATTATCCCCAGTTCCCTACTGGCAGATCACACAATAGTAAAATAGTATCATACATGGACTCAAAACTTCTCTTCATCTGTACCTATCTTGAGGTTACTTTGTCCAATGTTTCCTTCCCTGCCAATTTATGAATGATTATATCATTGGTTGGTAACTGCCTCCGTATGTAAGTGCCCACTTTGAGCTACAACATGCATGGGATCAAACAATACAGCTCTAAAGCTCATCAAGTTTACCTTCACCTTATGGTTTCTGCCTTCTATTTTTCCTGGTGTTCACTTGACAAAAACTTCTACACCACCTGAGACTTAGCTCAGTCTTTTTTCACATGCACTAACTGTCCTAACACATTGTAATTTCACCCATTGTATGTCGGGCCACCATCACTTCTCCCAGAATCCATATTCTCTTCTTTCTGTAACATTTTGACATTATAGCCAATCATATTTTTTATATTGATTGTACTTCTTTGTATAAATTTTTCACCAATACTACCTTCATTGAACTTTCTGTCAGTGTGTTATCATTTAAACTATGTTTTTGTTCTCTTCCAAGCCTCACTAATTCTCTTGTCAAGTAGGCGTAATTATCTGAGACCCGTTTTCAGTGGATGGTTTTTACCATCTCATTTTTTTTACTTCTGAGGTAACATTTACTGTTGCACACTTACATCAGTGTCCCAGGACAATGTCACACATTTGTGACTCCCACATGATCTCTTAAATGATCCACGAGATTTCACTAATGTGCCCATGTATGGTCCTGATGCATTGGGTAGTGGCTTGATCACCAATTCAATCTTTCTTAAAAAGAAAGACGACAACACAAACATCACCAGGAGAAAACTATCAGTTTGGTGCTCTCATCTAAACTTCCTTTTCACTAAAATGTATTTTAACCTCAATTGCCATTTCAACCCATTATTCTAATTACTTTTTTCTTCTGCCATCAGTCTTCACCCTTCATTACTTCATCTCATCCAATTTTACAATTTAACTATTACTATCATATCTAATTCCAGAGATCTGTAGAGATTTGTAGTCCATGGAACATAATGTTATAAAATTGTAAAACAAAAGTCAAACATTTCTGTTTGATTCAGGCACAACATATTTGGTTTGTTCTTTCTCTAAGATGACCCACTTTTTTTTAAGTTACTTGATAATTCATTCTAGATGTTTAATTTATCTCTTTGTAACTTCGTCTGAATTCAATATTCTGTTTACTCCCTCAAAATCACTAACTATTTTTGTATGTGTTAAACCATTGAGATAGTGTGCATAAACTTTATCATTTCCCAGAATCCCTTCAAATATTCATTTAGCTACTCCATTTAAATGTTTTAGAATACCAAGGCATGTGAATCTTTTAAACAGTTTTTGCCAAGATGTGCTTAAGTGTACCCAGGCTCAATGGTTTCAAGATTCGTGACACTCACTATAATTAATATTTCCACAGTACTTCCCCACACTGAAATGTGTTATTGATAAATGGCTCGATGAGTTTAGGGTGCATCATTGATCGCAGTGTTGTGATGTTGAAATTCTACAAATGCGTTCACGCATTAATGTCGCCAATTTCAAAAAAAAATGCTCCATCCATTCCACATCAGACAGAGTGGGATAATTAGTATTAATCTGCTTTGGATTCAAAAAACAGGGGGTGGGATATAAACTCCTGCACATAATTATGTCATCCATCTCTCCTCCTCCTTGAAGGAAGGAGAAGCCCACTCCTTTGTTAAATCTGCTTTTCCAAAACTCCTCACATACGGGGAGTTGCATTTTCAGCATTCCAATGTCCCTATCACTTGGATATTAATAATGAGTCAATCTTATCATCCAGCATTAAAGACATGCTCATGTGTCAAAACAATATTAGGAAGTTCACTCTAGCCAGAAAAAGAAATTCTAAACATGATAATTTCTGGAATTAAAATTTACTCAAGTCCGAACACAACACGCAGCCCATTCCAAAAGGTAAATTTTTATCGAGCTTTACAAACAAAATTTTTGAATCAACATTTTGCAGATTTTTGCTTTACACAATCACTGATGGTTTCTGAAAAGGATAGTACATTAACTGTACAGGTCCCACACTGATATGGGCACACAGCACACTTTCAAACTCCCATTAGTTCCCAACATGCAAACTAACTTCAAAGTATCCCCAGATCTTGAGCTCCGGAGAATGAAAACACAAGTGGTACAAGGCGACAAAGTGTGAAGCTGAGGACGAACGGTCAGTCCTAAGCATGGGGCTCACGTTTGTCTCCCTCCAACCACACATCAACAAATACCAGTCACGTTTGGACATCGAGCAGTTTTTCCGCCGCCTTCACCTCCATGCTTATTTCTTCAACCGGGAGCCTAACCCACCCTCCACTGACCCCTTCACCCGCCTCCAACACAAGTCCCAAAACCAGCCCAGTCTGTCTCCACTTCCCTAACCTGTTCTTCCTCTCACCCATCCCTTCCTCCCACCTCAAGCCGCACCTCCATTTCCTACCTACTACCTCATCCCGCCTCCTTGACCTGTCCGTCTTCCCTGGACTGACCTATCCCCTCCCTACCTCCCCACCTATACTCCCCTCTCCACCTATCTTCTTTTCTCTCTATCTTCGGTCCGCCTCCCCCTCTCTCCCTGTTTATTTCGGAACCCTCTCCCCATCCCCCTCTCTGATGAAGGGTCTCGGCCAGAAATGTCAGCTTTTGGGCTCCTGATATGGTGCTTGGCCTGCTGTGTTCATCCAGCTTCACAATTTGTTATCTTGGATTCTCCAGCATCTGCAGTTCCCATTATCACTGGTACAAGGCAACATTTAGTAACCAACAAAGAATGGTGCATTCAAACCAGAGCACAAAGAGGTAGCAATTCTACAAGGTTCAGTTCACTTGCAAAGCGCAGAAACCTGGTCTCCAGTTCTCTCTTTCTCCAGTAATAACAATCCCCCATTCTTTTGGACTCCTAATTGTACTAACATATTAGCTACAAATCTAAGTTTGAAAGTATGCCACATTCTGCCTTGGAATAGGGAAGATCACAGGAGGATCAGGTTGCTTTTTCCTTCTCTTAAACATTTTCCCAAACCCCATCCTCATCGCCAAGAATGTCTTGGACCAGAATGCATCCAAGCGGTTCTTTTTGCATTCAGCAAAATATAGTTAAGAGAAGGCTCATCATCAGCAATTTGCTTAAAAATGAACATTTATTGAGTAATAATGAAACATGAAAAAGAAAGGAAAATTTATTGAGTAAATAAAAAGAATGAAAAAGACAGGAAAAAAAACAATAATCATCACACCCTTCTGCCCATCAGGGACCCCTCGATTGAAGGTGGTCTGGAAGCTGGGGTTGTTCCTGGCACTGTTCGCAATCCTGGTCTGAGCTGATGACTAGTGACTTGGAGCAAAACTGTCTCATTCTTATACAGTGTAATAAACAGCCAGCACAGAAAAACAATTACAGAAAAACACATTGATTGTGCTGTCTTCAGCATGTACAGGAATGTTCACAGGATTCTTTCGAAGTCATGCAGCTGTCAAATATCTTTAACAATTTTAGCCCTTTGGCACATCCTAAACAAATATAGAATAATTGTAATTACATCTGCTGCAGCACACAGGAAGTATTTCAGTCTATTGTATAATGTTATCCCGATGCTTTGGTAAAATCAGATTGACAGGATTCATCGTGACTTCCCATCAGATTTCATTACACTGTTGCCAGAAATCCGACAGAATAAAGAGTACAGAATAACAGATTTAATGTTGGTTTGCATGGTGTTTTTTTTTGTGGTCAATATCCTTAAAAAGGAAGCTAGCCCAAGACAGATTCTTTCCGTAGGAAATAAAGAAAGACTCAACTTGATTGCAATGCAGAACACGCTCATTACTATTAAACATCTAATTAACTATCTCTTCCAGAAAAGAAGGGTTCTTTTCAGAAATTATTTTCTCAGAATCTGTCACCGAATCCGTGTCTGATATTGGTTCTGACAGCTCACTGACTGAGTCCAGAATCACACACCCATAACAGTAATTGAAACATATTTCCCTGTCACTAAAAGATATGTATTGATGAATGAACATGGGCGTCCAGATAAGGTATCTCAAGTGTTTCATTTTATAATATGCATCTAGAAAAAAACACTACCAATTTTCATCACTTTGGAGCCATCCCTATCATAATTTTTGTGCCGGCCTCAAATGGTCTAATATATTACCAGCATTTTGCCCAGCAATAAACCATTAATCGTTTTACCAATGTATTTCAATTTGAATTACAATGCACACACACTTTATATGAGAAAACTATGACATAATATCTGAAATATATTCATATAAATATGAGACTATGTCTCTTCAGAAGTCCATTGGAAATGAAAGTAGATATCTTGGTTTTAAAGTATTAAGAACAGTTTAAATCAAGAAGAAGTTAAGAAGTCAATTCGCTCATTCCAGATTTTGGCCTGGTAAACTTTCTCTGAACTGATTCCAATGCATTAACTTACCTTTCGTAAATACTGCAGGTGTAATCTCACCAATGCCTTGAACAACTGAAGTATAACCTTAGAACTGCAGGGACTGCCAATGCTGGAGAATCTGAGATAACAAGGTGTAGAGCTGGATGAACACAGCGGTCCAAGTAGCATCAGAGGAGCAGGAAAGCTGACATTTCGGGTCTGGACCCTTCTTCAGAAATGGATTTGAAGAATCTTTTCTGAAGAAGGGTGTAGGCCTGAAACATCAGCCTTCCTGCTCCTCTGATGCTGCTTGGCCTGCTGTGTTCATCCAGCTTTACACCTTGTTATCTCTGAAGTATAACCTTCCTACTCTTGCATTCAATTCACTTCACATAAAGCATAAGATTCTGTTAGTTTTCCAGAATACTTGCTGTACCTGCATATTAACTTACTGTGATTTACACACTCGGACACCAAGATCGCTCTGTAACCTCTTATCATTTAGATAATATGCTTTTTTTATTCTTTTTGCCAAAATGGACAATTTCATACTTTCTCACAACATGCTCCATTTGCCAGATCTTTGCCTGCATGATACATGTGGTTATTATCTTGACAGGGAGAAAGCTCTAGACTGCAAGGTGAGAGCAATGGATTGGTCAGGTAGAGCAAAAAAGTAGCAAATTGAATTCAGGCCAGAAAAGTATGCTGTGATGCATCTGGACAGGTGAATAAGACAAGAGGACAGATAATAATTAGCAGGATTCTGAGAAGTATAGTGGAACTTTGAAGTGCATATCGACAAATACTGAACAGGAGGGCAAATCATGTAAGTTGGCTAATGTAGCATACGAGCTACTTTTCTTTATTAGCTAAGACGTAAATGTAAGAGCAGGGATGTTCTGCCGGGACTGAATAAAACACTAGTTTAGCTCATTCAACAGCAACATCAAAACTGACTTGTTCTACTAATTGAAGGACATGGAATGTAGATGCATAGGAAAGCCACCAAGTGTAAATTCCTTTCCAAGCCACACTCCATTCTGACTATATCTTTGGGATAAAATTGTGGAACTTCCTCCCTAACAGCACTTTGGGTGCTTCTATACCACATGGTGGTAACTGTTTGAGAAGGTAGCTCACTATCACCTTCCCTAAAGCAATTAGGGATGTTGCCCATGTGCAAGGAGCAAATAAATACTTTCTCCCTTCTGCTATTTGCAAATGGCCTTTATTCCTGCGCAACTCCTCCTTGTAAAGAGATCTGAAGTATTCTCCTACAAAAGAGGCATCACATGAGCGCAAGTTGATTCTGCTGTAAATTAATTGTGAATTTGTTGAGTAATGGGATAAAACAAACAGAAAGTACTATTTACCAAGCTATCAGACTGACACAATTGCTAGTTTCATTTGATGTTGCAGTGCCAGTTCATGTGTTACTGCTACCATACAGAAAGTTACTGCTACGCTACAGAAATCTGTAAACAGAAACAGACATCCTGATTCAGTGTTCTGTCAACTATCCCCAGGGTGTTGAGCTTCACTTTTCATGCCTGACCTATCACTACGTACCTATAAATTGCACTGCATTACAATCTGCTATTGTCCTCTCTATTCTATTCATATTATAGCAAACACAAGTGAAAGCCTTCATATTTTTGTTTGATATTGTTCACCACCTAAGTGATACATTCCAGAGTCCCATGTATTTTATCATCAGCAAAATAATTATGTATAATTTAATGGAGATATTTCAAGGTTTCCCATTAAAAATAACAGGGTTGTGAAAATAAAATTAAAAATTACAGGACAGGAATGTAAATACCAAGTTCATTATTTTAGACAAGATGGAAAAGTCTTATGGTACTTTTCAATAAGTCAATGAATTAACTTATTGCAATGTTTTGAATAACTGACAAAAAATATTAATTGATGGACAGAGACAAACTTTCCTGGTCACGTTCAACTCAGGCTTACATTTAATGTAATGTGATCTTTGCAAAGCAATATTCATTCTACTGACAAGAAGTGCTATAATTCACAGAAGCACTACAATTTCTAATTAAAGTTGGATGTTTAAAGGGTGCTGTACTTATATAAGTGTTTTTGTTTCTGCAAGGCAGAAGTGCTATAAATCATTTGCATCACAATGCACAAATGGCACGATGATGTTATTCAGTGGGAGTTACATCAATGATTCAAGTGTTTGTAAACATACGTCAACATGAATACATTGCCCTTTCATTGAATTAATTCTTGAGACGAGAGCGATGCTGGCAAAGCTGCATTGAATTTCCATCTCTAACTGCCCCAAGAAAATGGCAAACTTTCTCCTGGGATGACTGCACCAGTTAGGTCGCGAATAAAAGGCAGAATCCTCTGCTCTTGCGGATGATGATCTTGGAGGTAAAAAGGTCATATAAAGAGGCAGAATGATGGCATGCGTGAACACTGCAGCTTTCCCAGCTCAGCCAGAATGAAGTGCTAAAGCCATGACAGACCTTTCCCCGTCCTGCTAATTGAGGCCAACTAATGAGCACTTAAGGGCCTCATTCTGCAGTTATTGGGATTGACCAAGATACAGGTACCAGTCACCATGGCAGTGCACCTGGCGGCTAAAATCATACAGATTGTCACCTCCAGGGCTTGGGAGTGGAGGTCATCTCCTGATCAAAGATACTCAGTGCTTAAATAAGGGATTGGGCACCAGGAAATGGTGGTGGGGAGGAGGGGTCTCCTGAGAGCCATGCCACCTCTTATAATGCTGATCCCTGGCCCCTTTGCTTTAATGCAAACAAGCCATGAAATACATCCCCACGCATTGCTTACCTGAGGCCAGTGTTGCTCTGTGATCTTGGAATGGCAGTGCCTCTCTTTGTGCCAGTAGCCGTGGTCTTCGTGTCAGCACAAGACCTCCTTGCTTCTGATTGGCCAGCTGCTCTCATAAAGCAAAACCTCCAGGCTCATGGTCTTGGCTCCAGGGGAAGACTCATCAGTGAACTGGCTTCTGCCTATTCGCTGGTGGCTCCACGGTACTTCCCAAAATAGTCAGTGCAGGTCTCTTACTGGCTTTCCTGTATTGGTATTCCCTAATACCACAACATGTTCTGAAATTCCATCTGTAAAGATCACCTCTTACCACTTCTTCCAGTATTCATCCTTCTTCTCTTTTCAGACATTCCTTAAAATGCATCACTCTGAACAAGATTTTGATTGGGCATTCTCATATTTCCTCCTTTGGCTTGATGTCCATACTGTAAATACAACTTTGAGAAATGCCTTCATGTTTTTCTACATTAAACTATTATGATATGATAACCATGGATTGTCAAATCCAACACCTGTCATCTGATTTTTGTGACTCTTAAAGTCCTCACCACAGATTGAGATAAGTTCAGGGAAGCCACATGTACTAAACGAAACTGGTATATTTGAAATACATGTCATCCAAAAGAAGAGTAAAACCAAAAAACTAAGGCAGCATCAACAAATTTAAACTTGGAAATGTTTGAAGGTGGACTCCACATGACACAAATGGGCCCTATTTCAGCAAATAATTTTGTGCAATAAAGCAAGAGGAAGGAAAAATAAATGGAAAGCTAACTTTCCCTCTCTCACCTGGTTTCTTTCAACCTTCAAAGTTAGTACTAGATGAAAAAGCAACTTTAGAAAACAAATACTGACTAAGAACTTGAGAATTCTACAAATTTCCAGGTCTTTGAGGAACAAAAAGACAGCATTGTTCAGGACTCAGCATTCAATCTCACAAATCAGTATCAAAATTATCTAAAAACTTAAAATGCATTTGCTGTTAAGTTCCTATTTGTAGTAGGCACACTCCTGCTTTATCTTAAACTTATTACCTGTGCTTAATTATAAATTTGATGCCACTTTCTTTTTCACTGGGGTAGTAAGCAACAAACTCCTTAATGATTAGTTCCTTCATTTCTAGAAAACTATATTTGAATCAATCTGTATTAGCTAAATGTAAAAAAAGTTACAAAAATTTGTTCTAACTGATTGCCTGGGGTTTAAAAAGAGGCTGGCTGATTTCCTCTCCTCACATTGCAATGAGGTATGCTTTACTAATGCTAGTTATTATTGTTGTATGTGGCAGCTCATAATTTCTGTTGTTTTTAAGGCTAATACTGGTTTCAAAAATTTTTTTTTAAATTCTGTTCTCTAGAAATCGTGGAACCAGAGAAGTTCATGGCACTGAAAAAGTCCATTTGGACCTTTATACTATCTCATTGTGTTTAGCCTCACATCTCCATGTTTTACTTGTGGTTATGCAAGCTCTTCCTCCTCACATACCTGAACTCCCTTTGTTTAATACATAAATCTCAGCCTGTAAAGACAGAATAAGTAATCAACTGTCTAGCAGTCGTTCAGTTATTGTGAGCATAAATGTGTTTCAAAATGATTCAAATTGCTGCATTTAAAAGAATATTATGTCTTTTCAGTGATATGACTCCTGGAGTTGCAAATCACCTGTCTGGTGAAATCACAAAAAGTAGACTGGTGGTTTTAAGTTATTTTAGAGATGTAAGGTACACTCAATGACTAACCTCAGCTGTCGGACTGTGAAAACAACTGTCATTGTCTGGATAGCAGAATTTTCATCACATTAACATGCTTTATAATAATTGATCACAAATTGTAAGGTTAGATGAGTTTTCATTTATGCTTAGAATATAATTCAGCAAAGCAAGTACCTAGTAAGTGTAAATGTATGCAGGAATAAGCTGGAGATTGTGACTTGTCACAAGAGGTGATTTTATGGTGCTGTGAGCTGATGTGGAACAATTAGGAATTGCAAACTGCTGACAGGATGGTAAGGTCAAGTTAAAGGGTCATAAGACTGTGCATTTGAAAGGACACCATGAGATGTCTATGTGCAACCCAAAATAATAATGCTCAGTTTTTATCTGTCCACGCTTTTTCGACTGGTGTTTTAGTGTACCTTGTCAGTTGATAGGTTTATTTGGTGGCAATTGATGAACAGCAGCAGTGGGTTGGATGGGAAAAGAAAAATAGCAGGAGGCTAAGGAAAGTATTCTCAACAAGGATATTGCCATTATACTAGAGCAAAATAGTGCTGATGCTGGAAATCTGAAATTAGGACAGAAAGTCGTAGACATGATCAGCCAATCCCCAAGATTACAGGGGCTGGGTAAGGCAGTGGCATGTGAGCCACCCTTAGCTTTTCACAGAACCACAGAGTTGTGAGGAGCATGCCATTTGGCCCATTGTACCCACGCCATTTCTTCAACCGAGCATCATTACCTAGTGCCAATCTCCAGCATATTCCCCTTGTCCTCAGACACTATTTTTATACAAGTAATCATTCAATGCACTCATGAATGCCTCGTTTGAATAGTTGAGGCTCTTAAGTTACCTTTTAAAGATCTATTTCTACTTTCTCCATCATAATATGCTGGGCAGAGTAAATGAGGGATACCTTCTTTAGGGCATTCAGTGCCCATCAGAGAAAGCATCTCAAGACAGTAATCCTACTTTTGTCTACGCTGGTCTTTAGAACCTGGTCCCTCTCCTGCATCCCACTACTTCCCTAAGGTTCCCAATCCCTCCTGACTATAAATCCCAGATTTACCTTGAAGTCTGGTATCCATGGATCTTCTTGGGATTCTTTGTAGTTGCAGCAGCTGCCACTATTGCATCCTGACACGGTTAGCTCTACTTAGCTGCTGAGCAAACTAATTGGCTGGTAGTTTTGGAGGCAGAGTGTCTGTGCTTTGGGAACGGAAGTCCTACTCTCATGTGGTAGGCCTTGTGCATAGTGTAATAACATTGCGGCAGTCCTTTCCAGAATCAAGTACCTGCTAACTGACTTTCCTGCATAGTGCCAACAATACACCCCAGTGTTCACCTCAGAAATAACATTTCATGTTAATGACCTTCCCTCAATGAAGCTAATCTGGCTGGGGCGATTTTTCCATTAGGGATGGGACAGGTTTGACGGGAAGGAAAGGTATGATATGATTGGAAAGGTGTGAGAGGGTTGGAAGGAATGACCATAAGACCATAAGACATAGGAGCAGAAATTAGGCTATTTGGCCCACCAAGTCTGCTCTGCCATTCAATCGTGCCTGATAAGTTTCTCAACCCTATTCTCCTGCTTTCTCCCCATAACCTTTGATCCCCTTAATAATCAAGAACCTAGCTATCTGAGTCTTAAATGTACTCAATGACCTTGTCCCCACAGCCTTCTGTGGCAGTGAATTCCATAGATTCACCCGCTCTCTGGCTGATGAAGTTTCTCCTGATCTCCATTCTAAAATGAAATCCCTTTACTCTAAAGGCTGTGACCTCAGGTCCTAGTCTCTCCTACCAATGGAGGCATCTTCCTAACATCCACTCTGTCCAGGCCTTTCATGGGATGAGGATAACAATGGAGAGTAGAAGAAGTGAGATCGGGAAGGCATGGGGGGGATGGAAAGTCAATGGAATGGAATTGTCCCAGCCTCTGAACAATGTGGTCAGTTTTGGAAATATGGTGAGAATGAAAAAGTTATTTCCTCAACAAGGAGAAAAAAGTCCAATTTTTTGCTTATGGTTTTGACATCTGGATGAGAATCTTGCTAGTGAGTAGCCAGAGGCCAATTTGCATGTATTAGCATCTTATGATTGCCTGATTCTGCTTTATTTATGTGCAAGTTGCTATGTCCTGACAGAACAGAGAGATATTGAGCAGCACCAATTCCCAAAATGAAAGTTGGAGCAGTTACCTGGAGGTTGCAGCTCACTAGAATTTTCTCAGGGCATCCAACATGGCCAGCATTCACCAATGTCTCAGGGTATGCTGCATGGGCAGTGGCTAGCTGCAGTCTCTAACCATAGAAGTCAATATTGGACCTGTTTCATCCTCATCACATCATCATAGCCCACATGGGCACACCTGTATGACAGCCCATCATTTCGATACCACATTTTGGAGCTCACTGTCATCTTGCATGTCAATGTTCCTGCAAGGCTGCTTTGAGCACAGGGACAGGCACTATCTCATGCATCACAACAGCGTGCATCTCAAGCTTTTTGCTTTCATGGTGCTCATTCACTTCACACCTACTTGGATTCTCACACCATCTCTAGCTCACCTTTCCTTTTAATGCATGCACTAAATCAGGCAGCTTCTCATAGTTGCCAGTACTGATCTATCAAGGGGCAGACATGTTCCTCCACAGCATTGTGCTATGTCAATGTCACACAGCACCAAGTGTCAACAGTTTATGAAGCAAACGCACTGCATATGCTTCAACCAAGTGGCCATATCTCAACAACCAAATGAGGTTGTATGAGAAACCATAACAGAATAGTAGCACTGCAGGAAAAGTGAAGAAAGAATAAATTGATAAGCTGCATGTGCACTTGGGAATAAATTGGTACAGTGATAATGGGAACTGCAGATGCTGGAGAATCCAAGATAATAAAGTGTGAAGCTGGATGAACACAGCAGGCCCAGCAGCATCTCAGGAGCACAAAAGCTGACGTTTCGGGCCTAGACCCTTCATCAGAGAGGGGGATGGGGTGAGGGTTCTGGGATAAATAGGGAGAGAGAGGGAGGCGGACCGAAGATGGAGAGAAAAGAAGATAGGTGGAGAGGAGAGTATAGGTGGGGAGGTAGGGAGGGGATAGGTCAGTCCAGGGAAGACGGACAGGTCAACGAGTTGGGATGAGGTTAGTAGGTAGGAGATGGAGGTGCGGCTTGGGGTGGGAGGAAGGGATGGGTGAGAGGAAGAACAGGTTAGGGAGGCAGAGACAGGTTGGACTGGTTTTGGGATGCAGTGGGTGGAGGGGAAGAGCTGGGCTGGTTGTGTGGTGCAGTGGGGGGAGGGGACGAACTGGGCTGGTTTTGGGATGCGGTGGGGGAAGGGGAGATTTCGAAGCTGGTGAAGTCCACATTGATACCATTGGGCTGCAGGGTTCCCAAGCAGAATATGAGTTGCTGTTCCTGCAACCTTCGGGTGGCATCATTGTGGCACTGCAGGAGGCCCATGATGGACATGTCATCTAAAGAATGGGAGGGGGAGTGGAAATGGTTTGCAACTGGGAGGTGCAGTTGTTTATTGCGAACCGAGCAGAGGTGTTCTGCAAAGCGGTCCCCAAGCCTCCGCTTGGTTTCCCCAATGTAGAGGAAGCCACACTGGGTACAATGGATGCAATATACCGCATTGGCAGATGTGCAGGTGAACCTCTGCTTAATATGTAAAGTCATCTTGGGGCCTGGGATAGGGGTGAGGGAGGAGGTGTGGGAGAAAGTGTATATAAATTGGTACTGCTTTTTTCTCCCAGTATCAACACATTTATAGTTAAAGAATGATGACTTCCACAACTGAGAAGCATGTGCCATATAATTCGAGCCTGTTGCGTTGAGCCTGGCACGATGACAGCGCATGAGTTTGAGAATTGAAGTTGTATGGCATTATAATCTATACACAGGTAATGGTGAAAGCATCAGATCATAACACAATTAACTTCATTAAGAGGTAAAGGCTCCATTTGATTGATGTCTAACTCATCAGTGACTGTTGCAAATACATCTTACAATTCTGTGTCAGCTACCTTTGAAGCTTCCTTGAACCCTAAATCCTTGATAACTCGTAGGCTTCTACTTCAGACCAATGGCTGCTTGATTTGCAATGTTGGTTGCTGGGAGACAAAAGACTACCTCACTAACCAAGGCTGTAGATGCCACTACACAACCTCCTGACTGAGGCCAAGTGTAGATACAATGCAATACATCCTTCCACTGGGGCCGTTGCTGGGAACCATGCGCTGTGTCCTCAAGGTAATGTTCCTACCATTGCACAGGCCTGGCTGTTCATTGCAGTAGTCTACGGAGTGTGCACACTGCACCATGCACAATTGAAGCATCAAAACAGGGAAATTATGGATGATGATGCACTGTGAGAGTAGTTGCATTCCAGGGAGAAAGATGTAGACATTCATGAGGATGAATACTTTGACTATGATGCACTATATCTGTGCTAACCTCAATAAGACAGACAAGAATTATATTGCACTTACTTCCAATGGAACTCAGTTGTGTGTAGTCATCATTCTTTGTCTATAAATGTGTTGATGCTGGGGAAAAAAATGCAGTATCTGGTTATTTCCCAAGTGCAAATGCAACCCATCGATTTCTTCTTTCTTCACTTTTCCTGCTGTGCTACCAAGGTCAATATTACAAACTATTGGAAGGCTTCACAACAACTGCTGCGATGGCATTCAATCAGGACCCTATTTTATGGTAAATGTTTGCACAAGGAAAAGAATAGCAATCAGGGTTCTAATAGTGAGGGGCACTACGGAATAGTAGCCTCTCTAAATTCATTCTAGTAGCTACAGCTAAAATGACATTCGACCACACAAAACAAGGTGTACAGCTGGATGAACACAGTAGGCCAAGCAGCATCAGAGGAGCAAGAAAGTTGACATTTTGGGTCTGGACCCTTTGACAGAAATGATTTTCTGAAGAAGGGTTCCAGACCCGGAATATCAGCTTTCCTGTTCCACTAATGTTATTTGGCCTGCTGTGTTCATCCAGCTGTACACCTTGTTATCTCAGATTCACCAACATCGGCAGTTCCTACTATATTTGACCAGACAGGTGACTACTGCCTTAATGGTGGAGCAGGGGATGATGTCCAGAAGGGTTGGCCTCCTCAGGATGGAGGCTATGTGAATACTACTTGTGCCTGCATAAGACAGGGCAGGAAATGAATTAGGCAATAGAACACACAATTTAGGTATGTTAGGAATAGGTTTACAGTGGTGGTAATGGGGGGGTAACACAGCAAATTATAGTAAATTTTACTTGACTGTCAAAATATGGAGGTCTCTGAGCATCCTTTGTTTTTGCAAGACTTCCACTCTACCTAAGACATTAATTGATCTAAGAAACTACAGGCCTTCAATGAATGACACTGGAATAATTTCAGAATATGATTTTTTTAACCTATATCTAATCTTTATGTTCGTGATGGTTTGTGAGAAATATTGAATTTTAAACATCCAGGACAAGTCTGCAATAATAAATAATTTCTTTTATAATTTTTAAATTTGCAAGAGCTTGCTGCTAGATTAGGGAAAATTTCTCTGAATGTTCAAAAGCACATAAATCTCAAACATTAATGCCAATAAAACGTTTAAAATCTACAGTGTGACAGTTTATATATTCCAAATTTGATTTTCATTAGAAACCAGTGCCAGAAAATGGAATAAGGCTTCCATTATTGGGTTAACCATCAAATCCACATTGTTTTCATTTGAAAACATAATGTAATCCATCTGAGGTCAGGAGCGGATAAAATTTCATGACTGAAATAATCATTTATGTATTACACACATAGATACTCAGGTCCACAGAATTGAGTAACACAATTACTAATCCTTTCATCCAGAAAGAGGGACATGGCAGTGATATTAAAGTATGAGCCTTTGGTATAAGGGACACAAACTCAAAATCTTTAGAACAAATTATCATAACAGGAAATTAAAATAGACCTAGCAGTCTTTTTCCCAAACCACATCAGTGAAACTTTTCGTGCATAATGGAATAATATGGGACAAATAGAGAACTTACGAATTTCAATATTAATTCTGTTCTGCATTTACTCTTGGTGATTAGAATTAGTTAATGATTGTAGAAATTGTTTACAATTTCTTATTCCAGAAGTTAGAAAAGCAGCAAAACGTATGATTTCAGGATTAAGTGTTGTCAGTTTTATAGCTATTATGGGAAAATATTGCAGTCCACTATAAAGATAGCTTGTCATATGTGTAGTGCCGGTAAATTAAAATCCCCAGTGGTTTGGGACCAGCAGTTTGTCTACAACTGATGCACCAGAATACAGTTGTGATATGTGACAATGTGAGTTATATTGTAAACCTTCACATTCAGTGGGCATATATCAATTTACAAATATTTTATTTACTAACAGCTCCGTCATGGCGCGGTTCACATTGAATCAGGAGCATAATAAAAAGTAGGCATTGCAAGTAGCATTTCCACGATGATTGAATTCCAGTGTAGGAGACTGCCTCAGTCCTAACAGTAATCGAATGGGGCTTAGATGGCCAGAGACAGAGTGCTATGTAGATCTGGATGGTGGGGAGCAGGGGATTAATTACATACAAGCCAGGAGGAGGAGTAAACCACTCACCTCCTCTGTCAGACAAAAAAACACATGGTTAATTTGCTTGCTATCAATTCCCACCAACATCTCAATAGCCTTTAAGAACCAAAAGAACTGCGGATGCTGTAAATCAGGAACAAAAACAAAGTTGCTGTAAAAGCTCAGTAGTCTGGCAGCATCTGTGGATTCTCCTCAACTCTGTCTAAGTGAGAGACCCCTTACTTTTGAAAGTGATCCCTCGTTGAGATTCTCCAACTAAGGTGGTCCATCATTTCTGTATTAACCTTGTCAAGACCCTCAGGATATTGTATCTTTCTTATACGTTTCTCGCAAGACCATCAGATGTGGGAGCAAAAGTCAGCCACTTACCCCATCAAGTTTTCTCTGCCATTCAATGAGACCTGGCTGACCTGATAATCCTCCATTCCACTTCCCTGCTTTCTCCCTGTAAACATTGATTTCCATATCTTTCACAGCCTTGAATATACTTAATGACAGCCTTCTGCAGTTAAAACAAAAATCCACAGATTCACCACACACTGAGAGAAACCCTCTTTATCTTCTCATTGCCTCCTCATTGACCAGGTCATTGATAGATTGGAAGATGGTCTTATATTAGAGAATGATACAAATGGATTAGTCAGTCTGGCAGATCAGTGGCAAATGGAATTTTACACTGATAAATGTGAGGGGGTGCTCTTTAGAAGTAGTAACTGGACAGAGGAGTACTCAAATGGAAGGACAGAAGGAAACTCAGAGAACTAGAGGGATCTCAGGATGTTTGTCCATAAATCCATGAAAGCAGCAGGACAGGTTAATAGGGTAGTTTAGCAGGAATATGGGACAGAACTTCTTCAGTCGTTGCACAGGTTGTAACAGCAAGGAGGTTATGTTATGAGCTTTGAACTTTGGTTAGGCAACAGCCAAATGGTGTGTACAGCTCTGGTTACCAAACAATGATGTAGTGATGTGATTGCACTGGATGGTGTACAGAGGAGATTCACCAGGAGGTTGCCTATTAGGGAATGGCTTAGTTATGAAGAGGCTGGATAAGCTCAGGTTGGTCTTTTTGGAGCACACAAGGTTGAAGGGGGACCTGGCTGAGATTTATAAGACTATGAGGGGTGTGGGCAGGGTAGATAGAAAATAGCTATTCCCCTTAGTTGAAGCGTAAATAACTAGGGGGCATAATTTTAAGATGAAAGCCAAAATTTTTAGGAGGCATTTGAGGAAATTTCTTTTCACCCAGGGGATTGTGGGAATTTGGGATGTACTGCCTTGGAGGATAGCTTTGTGGGGAAAATCTCACAATGTTTAAAAAATACTTGGATGAGCACTTGAGATGTCATAACATTCAAGGCAATGGGCCAAGTGCTGGAAGGTGGGACTAGTGTTGAATTAAAATAGTTTTTGGTGGTGCAGACTCAATGGATTAAAGGGCCTATTCTGTATTGTATGATTCTATGATTCTATGATCTCTATGTAATGAGCAATACAGAGCCCAACGTCTAACATGTGAACTACTGATGGTAAACGGAGTGGGTATGTCCTTCCCAGGGATTCTGTGGCAATTAGAAGCTCTAAAACTCTGGTGCGGCCACACTTGGAGTATTGTGTACAGTTCTGGTTACCGCATTATAGGAAGGATGTGGAAGCATTGGAAAGGGTGCTTAAGAGATTTACCAGGATGTTGCCTGGTATGGAGGGAAGGTCTTACGAGGAAATGCTGAGGGACTTGAGGCTGTTTTCGTTAGAGCGAAGAAGGTTAAGAGGTGACTTAATAGAGACATACAAGATGATCAGAGGATTAGATAGCATGGACAGTGAGATCCTTTTTCCTTGGATGGAGATGGCTAGCACGAGGGGACATAGCTTTAATTTGAGGGGTGACAGATATAGGACAGATGTCAGAGGTAGGTTCTTTACTCAGAGAGTAGTAAGAGAATGGAATGCCCTGCCTGCAACAGCAGTGGAATCACCAAGTGTAAGGGCATTTAAATGGTCATTGGATAAACATATGGGTAATAATGGAATAGTGTAGGTTAGATGGGCTTCAGTTTGGTTTCACAGGTCGGCGCAACATTGAGGGCCAAAGGGCCTGTACTGCGCTTTAGTGTTCTATGTTCTATCCACCATCGTTGAAAGCTTTGCCTCTCTGCATCTACCCTCCAACATCCCTCCACCCTGTTCAATATGCCCACACCCACCACCTCCTTGCTGGTGAGTTCTTGGACTTACCTATGTTTCAGGTCACTACATATAAGATCTTGAGGGATCGTGATGGGTGGATGTGCAAAGCACGTTTCCTTTTGTGGGAATAATCTAGGGTGAGGAGTAAGCAAGGATTTAACGGTAACAGGGATGGGTGAGATTGTGGAGTAATCAGATCAGTCATTCTCTTGCTGAAAGCTGGGGTGGAAAACCACTGATGTGTCAGCAGTTTTACACAGTGGGTCTTTCTCCTGGAGATCCAGCCTCAGAATGGTTAAAGAGCTATTACTGGAAGAATTGAAGCAGGAAAAGCTCTGTGGACTTGTCCTTGGTGTTGGCAGTGGTGTGCAGCAGACCAGCCTTCAGTAAACCCTTCATACAACCCTATGAGGCAAACTGTTTGATGATTAAAAATAGAACCTTGCTCATTTTCAATTGATTCATCAATGAACCACATGGCAGATTGCTATTTACGCAGAAATTTCCTAGCCTAAATATTTACATGGTCAATTATAACTGTAATTTACTGCCGTAACAGGATGATAAAAATGATAACAACAGGGTTCAAGGGCTGTGATTGGACCGGTGCAAGATTTGGATCATGTGGGTCAGTAAATATATATGTATTCATTGTAGATTGTGCAGCACTGCGTGCGCCAATCCTATTCCAGCACATTGCAATATTGAAATTACCTCCCTTAGTTGATTTGCAAAGTCAATTAATTGTAATATTTTTCTGCTACTCCTAGAACTTTGATCATCATGTATAAGGGGAGTTGAGGAGATAGAAGTTGGCACCTACATATCCATCAAGAATTCAAGCTTTCTATTGAACACAAGAAGGATTTTTCAGTGCTAGGAAAATAGTGTTGTGTTTAAAGCAAAGGGTTTTCTGACTTAGCAAATCAGCACCTTTCCTTCTGAGCTTGGTCTAAATGAACAGAGTGGTTAGAGAAACAGTGACACTCAGGCATTCCAAATGTATTTATAAGGAGAATCCCAATTTTAATTTCCCTTTCAGGCTCTTAATCAGATTTCTGCAACATTTTGTTACTATTTCAACAGCCAACTGCACTATAGTGTGCCATTCACAAAATTTAGACCCATACACTTACTAATACAAGTATCCTTTCTCCCTATTCATGTTTCTGTTTATTCATTGGTGCTTGAAGTAACAAAGTGATTAGCGGATACTGGAGACTCGGCAACTAGGAATAGGTAATAAATGCTGCCCAGCCAGCAGCACTCATGCGCTATGTCTTAAAAGAAAGATAAATATGCCTGGTAAAATATCAGCTGGACATTTTCCCTTATGAATGCTAGAAATAATGTATTTACAGATCACAATTTGATGGTCTGTATGTTGATATTAATTGTACTTATATCCAATAGCTGTAAATAATTTGGAAAGCATTAATAAAAGTTCATCAAAACATTTTTGGTCAGTGGGTTTGTAAAGTTTGAAGTTATTGTGACCTCTGTATTAGCCAACCCCCACCCCTCCCCACGATGAGCGCAAGATGTAGCATAAGCCTAACTGGTGTAGGTGAATGCTGTAAAATTTTCATTGGTTGATATTAGGTTATCAGAAGAGCAATTCTTATTAATGTATTTATACCAGCTTGTACAGTCCAATCCAGTACCTGGTTTCTGTTGCATAGGTATCTTCAGTGCGAGGAAACGTGGCAATGAAACAGAATTAACTTGTAAACGGCTTTTTTAACAACCCATTTGGGGGCTGGGCAACAATTTCTTCTGCCAACGCATCAAGAAAGCCTTCAGCACCACCAAACACTAATCTCCAACCTAATAAAATGTGAGGCTGGATGAACACAGCAGGCCAAGCAGCATCTCAGGAGCACAAAAGCTGACGTTTCGGGCCTAGACCCTTCATCTGATGAAGGGTCTAGGCCCGAAACGTCAGCTTTTGTGCTTCTGAGATGCTGCTTGGCCTGCTGTGTTCATCCAGCCTCACATTTTATTATCTTGGAATTCTCCAGTATCTGCAGTTTCCATTATCACTAATCTCCAACCTCTCCCCAGTTAAAGGGCTTCAACGTTAGTAACCAGAGTTTCCTTATCAATGTCAATCTCATATGCAGCTCTTGTTTGCTGAGTTCCCTGTGCTTTAATTCCCATGCACCAAGGACTATACCAATAGTGCCAGGGTGTCTCTTATTGCATGAAACATTGCCCCCCACCTGCCATTCAGGCTGTTCTCTTAACTGGCCACTAGGCTGCAGGCAGATCTGTAATATGATCTATGAAATGCCAGGAATATATACCATACATGCCAGGTTCTTCAGCCACTTTCAGCCCCAGTTACACCCTTTCTGTAAATATTGGTGTTTAGTGATACCCAAGTAGCAAGTTTATGCACCAAAAAAAGGAACACAAAGATGTATTTTATGGCACTTCAATATATTTATTAGATATCTGTAGAATATCAAAACAAAAGAGGGCAGTAGGTTGCCTTTATTAACGCTTTCACTTCCATAGCTCAATATCTCAATTTTTGTTAAGTTAAAAACACAATGTTGTACAATTCGAGATTGGCCATTCAGTTCACTTGCACAATACATATTTTCATGCAGTCTTTACAATAGATTTGCAAAACAGCCACTAAATTTGTACACAATAATAGAAAATTTAACAAATGCAGCATGTTGAAAACATTCATTTTGAAGCAAAACAATGCAATAACTTGGTGAATCTGTCATTGGCATGCATTTGAGCAAAAAGCAAGGACATATGTTTGCAAAATATTTTAAAGCATTTTATGTCTACTACAAACCTATTTTTGAATGCATTCTTTAGAAGGTATTCTTTTAAAATTTAGAATATGACACTCATAATTTCCAGACATAGAAGCTTTGAAGAGAATGCAACTTCTTCATTTTCAACCTGCATCATTCTAATTCCCTTTACCATCTCTTCAGCAGGACAACATTATTTTGGAGCACTCCACTTAATTCCATTATCTGCCTTAAAGCACACGTCCTTACTTAACTGCCAGTGGAAACAGTTCCACGGTCAGCTTTTCTTCAACATTGTCACTTACATTGATATGTTTAAGTGCCTCTTACATAAGTGGCATGGATATTAAATGTTACTATGTATGTGTATTATCTCTACTGTAGTGAGGCCATTTAAGTGACATGACATATCTGAATGTATTGTTGTCCAGATCACTTTCTGCATAAAGAACATCCAAAGTATTAAAGCTGCAGTACAGCACTGTTTTCAGACATTTATGTCAACATTTGCAAAATCAAAATGAATGATGTGGTGTGTAATAAGATCAACTTATAGGCTAAAACAAGGGAGGAATTTTCATCAATGAACTCATTCTATTGGAGGGTCCTTTGACAGCAGTTAACACTCTCATTCACAAATGCAAAATGCATTAGATGGGAGACAAAAACTTTTACAAAGCCATGTGTTGGTTGCTGAGGTGCCCCTTTTGCCCTTTCTTCCCATCAGGGAAACAGAAACAGTGAGGATCAATTTCTATACAATAAAAGAACAAAATAGTTACGAAAATCTATCAGAAAACCAGAAAATGCTGGAAATATTCATCATCTCCGAAGACAGAAACAAAGTTCGCATTTCAGGACAGCAGAAGTACACATTTAATTAGCTTTGAGCAAATGAAAGGATGGAAAGGTGGGAAAAAGAACATAAGGGAAGGTCTGTCTCAGGGTGGAGGGCAAAGAATATTGAGTGATACATGTGTCACTCTATTTGATTCACCCTGCCAACCCCAAAAGGACGCATGTACCCCTATTTTCTGTTTCCCGTTAACTAACTAATCCTCCATCTGTGCCATTATATTACTTCCATACCATTTTATTTGTGTGGTAACCTTTGATTTGGTATCTTGGTATCTCATCCAATATCTTTTGTGAATTCAAGTACATCAAACTACATGGTCCATTTATCCATGTTTGCTTGGATTTCCTGAAAGAACACCAAATAAGTCAAATCCTATTTCGCTTTTATGCCTGATTGCATTAAAATTTTCTAAGTGGCTTGAAATAGCCTCCTTTATTAGATTTCAGCAGTTTCCCCTTGACAGATTTTGGGCTTGTAGTTTCCTGCTTTCTGTCTCATATAAAGGAGTTACATTCACAAAATCCCAATTTTCTGGGACTCGCCAAATCTGGGGGATTTTGGAAAATTAAACTAATTCATCTGCTATATCAGCAACAACTTCTTCCAAGGACCCTAGGATGATGTCCATCAGGACCCATACGCTTGTCAGCTTTTATTTATAACTAAAAACATCCTTTTACTGGTGATTGAAATTGTTTTACGTTCCTCTCTTCCTTTCACTTCTTAACTTGCACCTTGCAGAACATAACTTCTCTCTTCTACAGCGAACCTGTTCAGTGCATTTTTCATTTATTTTGCATTATTAATTCCCCAGACTTGCACTAGTAATTCCCCACTCTCTTGAGAATGAATGCTCACTTTAGTTATTCTTCCTTTCGAATAATTCTGGAAACTATTAATATCTGTTTCAATATTTATGGCTCATTTCTCTTGCGCTATAATTTCCCCCTCTTTCTAGTTGCTACACATAGTATATTGGAATTATACAGTTTCTCTTTCAGTTTGTTATTGTGGTAAATGTAATCTCAGGGTAAACCTAACTCCATTTCCTTCAGACCTGTCTGGGGACATTTTAAAATATTTATTATTTTCACCCTGTGAAGTTGAAAAGAGGTGTGAACTCTTTTAAAATCCAAGGGATTGTGTACATGCATTATGCATGCAGGTTTCATTTTAATTGAGTTTTTGAAGCAAATTAATGAGATTGCACATCACAAGAAAGATCCTGTGTTTATCATGCTTTAGCCCACTTTCAATACATTTCAAGTTGACACAATAGGAGTTTTCGGAATGACCATCTGCCTTATATAGAGATTACATAAATTCACAACTACAAATCCAAAATGAATAGAAGTAGCAATGATCCTAACTATATTGTATTTGTCCTTATGCGGTCACTGTCTCAGCAACACTTTTAGTTTACACAGGTAAAGTACAATTACTATAGCGTGATTCTGCCATGATTTTTCTGTATTCCAGTGAATCTCCGGTAATAATCTGTCTTGTGCAAAAAGACTACATTTGCAGCTTCTGTTAAAGGTAGTAAAAACCTGCAATGCCAATAACTATGCTGCAAATGTGTAACACACTGTGAAGCTTAAACTGGAAATTATTTAATTTGTCAAATGTATTTGTGGTCCTTGAAGGTCTTAATAGACCTTGTAACTGACCTCTGCTGTGACTCTGACCTCACTAGAAATTGTTAAAAGATCAGAGATGAAAGTAAAAATTCCTGATGAAGGCTGAAGACAACTCATGACCTTTAGTATAACAAGGTGTAGAGCTGGATGAACACAGCAGGCCAAGCAGCATCAGAGGAGCAGGAAGGCTGCTGTTTCAGGTCTGGACCCTTCTTCAGAAATGGGGGAAGGGAAGGGGAGTCTGAAATAAATAGGGAGAGAGGGGGAGGCGGATGGAAGATGGATAAAGGAGCAGATACATGGAGAGGAGACAGACAGGTCAAAGAGGTGGGGATGGAGCCAGTAAAGGTGAGTGTAGGTGGGGAGTTGGGGAGAGGATAGGTCAGTCCAAAGAGGACAGACAGGTCAAAGAGGTGGGATGAGGCTGGGAGGTAGGAGGTGGGTGTGGAGCTTGAAGAGGAAGGAGCGGATAGGTGGAAGGAAGGACGGACAGGTTAGGGAGGCAGGGACGAGCTGGGCTGGTTTTGGGGTGCCGATGGGGGAGGGGAGATTTTGAGCTTGTGAAATCCACATTGATACCATTGGGCAGCAGGGTTCCCAAGCAAAATATGTTCCTGCAACCTTCAGGTGGCATCGTTGTGGCACAGTAGGGGGCCCATGATGGACATGTCGTCCAAGGAGTGGGAGGGGGAGTTGAAATGATTTGTGACTGGGAGGTGCAGTCGTTTGTCGCAAACCGAACATAAGTGTTCCACAAAGTGTTCTCCAAGCCTCAGCTTGGTTTCCCCGATGTAGAGGAGGCCACATCGGGAACAGCAGGTACAGCATACCACATCAGCAGGTGTGTAGGTGAACATCTCTTTGATGTAGAAGGTCTTCTTGAGGCCTGGGATGGGGTGAGGTGTGGGGGCAAATGTAGCACTTCCTGCAGTTGCAGGAAAAAGTGCCAGGTGTGGTGGGGCTGGAGCAGAGTGTGGAGCAGACAAGGGAGTCACGGAGAGAGTGGTCCCTCTGGAAGGCGAATAAGGATGGGGAGGGAAAATTGTCTTTGGTGGTGGGAGCAGATTTCAGATGGCGGAAGTGTCAGAGGATGATGCGTTGGATCCGGAGGTTGGTGAGGTGGTACGTGAGAATGAGGGGGATTCTGTTTTGATGTTATTGCGGGGAGGGGATGTGAGGTATGGGTTGCGGGAAATGAGAGAGATACAGTCGAGGGCGTTTTTGACCACTGTGGGGGGGGTCGTCATGTTAAGTCTGTTTTTCTCTCCACAGATGCTGCTAGACACACTTAGTTTCTCCAGCACTTTGTTTTTATTTCTGAGTTCAAGCATCTACACTACTTTGCTTTTATATAACTTGTTTCTTCACTGCAGAAGCATTTTAATGTAAATAGGATAGAATATTCCTGGAAGCTGTACAGAAATGAATAACACATGCAAACAATTTAAAATTAATCTTTAAAATCAAGTCTATTGCTAGGATATCACTCTATTCAGAACTATCTTTCATACTAGCTTTCTGCTATTATGGTACTGAAATGTAAGTGGAAAGTTTTTGTCAGAGCCTTAGGTTAGTCCAATCCTCTAAATGTATCAGGGTATAACACAGCATGGAGCTGGAGGAACACAGCAGGCCAGACAACATCAGAGGAGCAGGAAAGCTAATGTTTTGGGTCAGCACAATGATGCTGCCTGGCCTGCTGTGTTCCTCCAGCTCCACACTGTGTTATGTCTGACCACAGCATCGGCAGTCCTTACTATCTCCCAATGTATGTGGGTATACTGTTCAACATTATTAAACAATAACGCCAAACCTCATTGTTGAAGATAATTGCATCAGTGAGTTAGGTTAAAACTCCCACCGAAAGTCATCAATATAAGATATAAACTGCATGGCTAGTCCCGTTCCAACATGTTCCCACAGGATGCGTTAAGTTAAAATTTTGTCCTTCAATGCTTCTGAGAAAAGTTTTGTCATCCAAAATTCCAACTGACTTCATTCTTTTGACTCCTACTGACTAAGTGCACCGTAACCTTTGATTTCCTTTCTAATCAAGAACCTATCTATTTCCGTCTCAAAGATACTCAATGACTTCGCCTCTATGGCTTTCTGCCGAAATGAGTTCCACAGATTCACCACAATCTGGTTCAGTAAATTCTTCATCATCTCATTTCTAAATGGTCATCCCTTGGCTCTGAGGCTGTGACCTGGGTTCTGGTCTCTCCTAACAGTGGAAACATTTTTTCCACATATACTCTTTCCACGCTTGTCAGCATTCCATAAGTTTCAATAAGATCCACCCATAAACTCCATCGAGTACAAATCCGAATCTCAGTCCCAATTCAAAGCAAAATACAGAGATCCTAAAAATCCCACTATGTTTCGGTTTGTTGTTAAGCCAGTTCCTGCTATCTAATTTGCATTTCACTCACACTTGAAATATAGAGTAAATGCGATGTCGATCACTTCAGGCTGACCCTGTTATTGTGATGCATTTGCACTGGAAGATAGAAAACAAAAACCAGCAAAATTCCAGAAGCAATTTTAGATTAGCCTGCATGTGACAATGCAAGTTAAATATTTTGAACCAAATGCTGTTCTTGTTAGGAGTTCAACAATAGAATCGTCCTAAACTGTGAAGGAAATTAAACTCAATTGTGCATATGTTTCACGTCTTTGTTGACATGAGGCATCCCTCTCGGATCGCCAACCCCATCTCAGCAGTTTGCTTTAAGTCTGTTGTTTTTTGCAATCTCTATGACTGATTTCACAGCTTTGGCCTACACCTGCTTTATAGCCCAGCTTGATTCACTTCTTTTGTTTCTAAATAGGGCCTTCAGAACAAAAAGTTTTGCAATATAAACATGTGACCATTGATTTTTCAGTTGATACCAGAAGAATCCTTGTACCACACACAGCAGTCAAACTCAACAGTTCATTCTAATTCCAAATTTATCTGAAAACTGAAAGATGCAATTAACCTTATGTATTTAAACGAGTGCTAGCCCCAAGAAAGAATATCTCAAACTTAATTTTTCTTCTGCCAGCAGGAAGCATTGAAGGGAAATGACGTACTAAGTACCAAGGCATCTGAAAAGGATTTAATAGCAAGGACAATGGTGATTATTCTTACTCCTTTATCTCAATATGCCAAATGGTGCAAGATTTTTTTAATGAGTGTTTTTAAAAATTTTGTCTTCTTTCTAATATGTTTCATAGTTTCCTTTCAGTGTGTTTCCAGTATGTGCTGTTCCCCTGTAGGAAAATGATCAAATTTGTGCCTCTTATCTTATTGATCGCTATTAATCTTTTGAGAACTTCAGTCAACCAGTGCCTCCTTGGAATGCACTCAGTGCACCCCTGACACAGCTAACATCAAGTACTGGCCTTGTGTTAATCACAGTTTTCAAACAATGTGCAACATCTACATGTCCATTCGGATGGTAGAATAAATACACTGTATCACCAAAATTCATTAATATTATTGTATAATGCATCATTATATAACTTTTTGTTATAGTGTCCCTGTGATAGAATGGCAGGTTTCCTTTGTAATACTGTACATTTCTTTCTCATTCTGGTATCACATATTTTAATTGACACGTGTTTAAAATAAAAATGCAAGTAAAACAAAATTCTTGTCAAATTTGCAAAATAATTCCCCAGTCTAGCAATAGGTGTTGTGTATATTGTATGGAGAACTGCCTTAAACATGGGCATTAAAGTTACAAGCTAAGCCTTCAGATTAAGAAGCAGTAACCGTGCAGCATGTGCCACATTGCATTTGCTTTCTGTGATAGCTTAAATTGCTTTTTGAGGAAAGTCTTCATGACGTGCCTATAGCTCTGGAAGGTAAAACATACCGTTCCTACATCTACTTTCCATTTACATCCCTATTCACTTCAGATAAAACACATGGTCTAATAACTCAGTAAAGCATCAGAATGAGACGTCACATGTCTGTGTATCGGCAGAATATTGGCTAATTCCATCTTTCAATACTGACACTTTTCTGTGCTTAATCATTACCATGGGCATTGCAATTTGCTTATGAGAACTGTGAAAGTGCTGAATGAGGTTTTTATCTTAAAATGTATATTTTAAAAACCCAGTTACAATACACAAATATTATTTTCACACACTGCATCTATATCGTTCTCTTTTCAGAAACTTTCACTTATAATGGTCAGTCCGTTTATTCGGGTGTTGTGCACGCTGACTCAGGGGAGTCCAGAGTTGGGCATTTTGGGGCAATAGCCTTGTAACTGTAATATTCCACAACTTGCTTTGGAACTTCTGCTAAGACACATTTAGCCAAAGCTGCTGGAGAGGCCTGGAACACAGATCAGGTCATTAGTTGTGAAACCTACTGCTTTTTGTTTCAATTTAACGTATTTCCATGTCAAGCACCTTTCAAAAGTTATCAAACAGCAATACAGTTAAAGCAAAATAAATTAATTCAAGCTTTAAAGAACATTACCACCATAACAATGTTAGTCTCAAATATTTACAAACAACATGTTCCATTTGCATTTTTCCTTTCATGTAATCAGACACCCAAAGATATTTCACAGCAGCATTTATTGTAACATTTGACTTGAAGCCAAATAAGATTTTGAATTGGATTTTGCAATCACTGTCAAAATAATGGTGCACACAACTGATCTTAGAAAAAGTGATGTCTGTGGAGAGGTGTGATGTAGATTTTGCCTTTGCTGATGTCAGTTTAAACGTGGTGTCAAGGCCAGAGGATCAGGGCGTCCAGCAACAGCAATATTAACAAACAGGGTAAGCAGTCTATCACAGAGAATTATATTCAAAGATGACAAACCAAAGAGTATAAAGCACCAAAAGTTTCATTCACCTAACATATTTTGTAAAAAGTGAAATAAATGATCAGAATAGGATTAAGTTAAAGCAGAAATGTTGACATGATAGAGAAAAATAATTAAAATTATTTTTAAAGTGACTTTTTCAAAAATAACAATGGAGAATTTTAACATGCCACTTGTACAAAATTAGACTCTGAGGAACATTGAAGCTGTTCAGTATTAATTACAGATTGAGTCTGGAATTTTCTACCCCAGAGTGTTATGGAGGCTAGATCACTGGAAGTATTTAGGGAAGAGACAAATAAATTTCAGAAGTAGTGGGGAGGTGAAGGCTACAAGGAACTGGCACAACACAGGAGTTCAGGCTTGGGGCAGATTGGCCATGCTCTGATAGAAATGTGGGAGAGGCTTGAGGGGCCAAATGTCCTTCTGCGCCTCCTATTTTCTATGTTCGTATGAGTGCAACAATAAAAGCCCAGTCTCACCTCATTCTACAAGAGTTTTTACAGTGAAACTAATAGTGTAATAGGGCAGGCTTTGGCAGGTCAGTGATTTCCACTTGATAGTAGTCTGGAGATCTTCAGCTGTCTAATAACATGTTTAATAGCACAAAAACATGAATGTCAATGCCTGGATCTCCAGATTTAAGTGTGCATGTGTGGACTACACAAGATGCTGTCAGTTTCAGACAACTTACTTTGACAAACTCTAACACTTTCACTATCAGTCCTATCATAACATCTGGACCATTAGGAAAGCTTGATCAAAAAGGTAGTTTTTAGGGAAATACACGTAGAGAGGTAAAAAAGATTTGGGAAAGAATTTGGGATCATGGTACCAGAAGACACAGCCACCAATGATTCATCGATTAAAAATGGGCGACACGCAAAAGGCCAGAATGGGAGGAATTCACAGATCTTGAAACATTTGACAGTATTGAAGAGATTGCACAAAAGGATAACACGATAGATTCCAGTGATGAGGAAACTTTTGTAATGATGATATATCAGAGAAGTTGGGACTGATCACCTTGGAAAAGAAAAGGCTAAGAGGATATTTGATAGATATATTCAAAATCATGAGGAATCCAGTCAAAGCACTGAGGAAGAACTGTTCCCATTTATGAAAGGATCAAGAATGAGAGAACATAAGTTTAAGACAGTTGGCAAAGGAAGCAAAGTGACATGAGGAAAACTTTTTTTTAATAAAGCGTGTGCAAAGTCTGGAGTGAACTGCCTGGAGGTATGCTGGAGGCAAGTTCCATCAAGGTGTTCAAAGGGGAATTGGATTGTTATTTGAATGTGCATGGTTAGGGGAGAAGGCAGGGGAATGGCACTAAGTGAATTGCTCAGTCAGAGAACTAGCACACATGATCAGCTGGATAATTTTGGTAATGAAACAATTTTGATATTTCAGAGGCGGATACAGAGATGAGTAATGGCAGGACAGTGGAATGATTTGGAAACAAAGATGAGAAATTTAAAATTATTGTGATCTATAGGTAAAACAACCTTACTTCTCTATGACAATCTTCAGGAGAACATTTTGAGTGCAGGATCAAGGACAGAAGTCTTGCTCCCTTGTGCCACTCATGGCCCAGGCTCCTGGCCCTAGCCACTGCCGTTTACTTGAGTGCAGTCAGCCCCCTGGAACCTGGGCTCCAGTTATTGGGGCTTGATGTACTTCCCTGTTTGGTAGACATTGCTAAAATATGGCACTACTTTTTGCCTGGTCTCTGACATCTTCAAGGGTAGGTGGTGATGTTTCTGGGTTGCAGACAGTGAGACTCTGTCCAAGTGCCTTTAAATATGATGCCTGGATGGTGCTGGTGGCCTTTAGAACTTCCTCCTCATAGAATCTGATGTTTTACATGACCAGACATATATAACAAATTGATATTTGTAGGGAGAAAATCCATCCCCTCCAAGCTAGCTGTGGGGAGCACCTCAGAAGACAGAAATCCGCTCAAATTGGGCCGACGTTTAGCTGGTTAGAGACATGCCTTGCACAAAGAAAGATGGTTGTAGTTGTTGGAGGTCAGTCAGCTCAGCCCCAGGCCATCTCTGCAGGACTTTTGCAGGGTAATGTCCTAGGCCCAACCAGAAGAAAGCTAATGGCATGCTGGCCTTCATAACAAGAGGAATTAAGTATAGGAGCAAAGAGGTCCTTCTGCAGCTGTACAGGGCCCTGGTGAGACCGCATCTGGAGTATTGTGTACAGTTTTGGTCTCCAAATTTGAGGAAGGACATTCTTGCTATTGAGGGAGTGCAGGGTAGGTTCACGAGGTCAATTCCCAGAATGGCGGGACTATCATATGTTGAAAGATTGGAGCAACTGGGCTTGTATACACTTGACTTTAGAAGGATGAGCGGGGATCTGATTGAGGCGTATAAGATTATTAAGGGATTGGACACTCTGGAGGCAGGAAGCATGTTTCCGCTGATGGGTGAGTCCAGAACCAGAGGACACTGTTTAAAAATAAGGGGTAGGCCAGTTAGAACAGAGTTGAGGAAAAACGTCTTCACCCAGAGAGTGGTGGGTATATGGAATGCTCTGCCTCAGAAGGCAGTGGACGCCAACTCTCTGGATACTTTCAAGGAAGAGATGGATAGAGCTCTTAAAGATAGTGGAATCAAGGGTTATGGGGATAAGGCAGGAACAGGATGCTGATTGTGGAAGATCAGCCATAATCATAATGAATGGTGGTGCTGGCTCGAAGGGCCGAATGGTCTACTCCAGCACCTACTGTCTATTATGTTCAGCTGCTTCATCAAAAACCTTCGTTCCATCATTAGGTATGAAGTGGGGATGGCTGCATGGACAATGATCAGCGCCATTCACAACAGCTCAGAAACTGAAGTAGTCCATGTTCAAAAGCAGCAAAACCTGGACAATCTTGAGGTTTGGAATGGCAAGCGTTAAGTGACATTTGCACCAATTAGGCAGAATCTAGACATCACTCCTTGAAATTCAGCAGCATTCCCATCGATGGATCCTCAACATCCTAGGGAGTCACGCTGACCATAAAATGAATTGGATTAGCCATACAAATATTTAGGGCTCCTGTGATGCAGTGGTAGTGTTCCTTCCTCTGGTCCAAGAGTCCTGAGTTCAGGGCCTACAAACTCCATGGGTACATAATAACATCCCTGAACAGATTGGTTAGAACGAATATCTACAAATACTGTGGATGCAAGAACATGCCAAAGGCTAGTAATCCTACAATGAGTAATCATCCCCTGACTCACAAAAACTTGCCCAATATTTGAAATTCACTAGCCAAGAGTGTGATAGATACACTCCCAACTTGGATGGATGATCGTAACCCCAACAACATATAGTCGTAGAGTCATACAGCACGGCAACATACCGTTCAGTCCAGCTACTCCATGCTGACCATGTTCCCAAACTAAATTAATCCTATTTACCTGCATTTGGCCCATATTGTTCCAAATCTTTCCAATTCATGTACTTATTCATACGTCTTTTAAATGGTGTAACTGAACCTGCATCCACCACTTCCTCTGGCATTTCATTCCACACACAAACCACTCTCTGTATTAAAAAAGGTGCTCCTCGTGTTCTTTTTAAGTTTTTCTCCTCTCACCTTAAAAATATGCTTGCTAGTTTGAACTCTGCCACTCTAGGGAAATTCACCTTATCTATGACCCTCATGATTTTATAAACCATAAGGTCACCCTTCAATCTCCTTTGCTCCAGTGAAGAAAGTCCCAGCCTATCCAGCCTATTTTTATAACCTAAACCCTCCATTCCTGGCAACATTTTGGTAAATCTTTTCTGATCCCCCTCTAATTTAATAATAGCATGGTGACCCGAACTGCATACAGCAGTCCAGAAGGTGCCTCACAACTGTCCTGTACCACCTCGGCATGATGTCCCAATTTGTACCATCAAAGATCTGAGTTATGAAGGCAAGTGTGCTACATGTTTTGTTAATCATCCTGTTTAGCTCTGATGCAAATTTCAAAGAATTATGTATCTGTACTCCTAGATCTCTCTTGTTCTACAACACGATACAGGACCCTACCATTAATTATATAATGTAATGCCCTCTTCCTTTTACCAAAATGCAATACCTTGCATTTATCCAAATTAAACTCCATTTGCCACTCCTCAACCCACTGAACCAATTGATCATGATTTCTTTGTAATCTTAGATAACTTTCTTCACTGTCCACTCTACCACCAATTTTGGTGTCATCTGCAAACTTACTAACCATATCTTCTATATTCTCATCTAAATCACTCATATAAATGACAAATAAAAGTGGACCCAGTACTGATCCTTGTGGAACACCACTGGTTACAGGCCGCCCGTTCGAAAAATCCTCCAGCACCATCCTATGTCTCCGACTGTCAAGTCAATTTTGTATCTGATTGTTAAGCTCACCATGAATGTGTGATCTAACTTTACTGATTAGCACTGAAGAAGCTTAGCCCTATCCAAGAAAAAGCAGCCTGCTTGACTGGTACTACATCCACTCCCTCCACTACTGACACACAATAATTACAGTGTGTACCGTGTAAGAAATGCACAGCAGTAACTCAACAAGGATGATTAGCCAGCACTTTCAAAACCCATGTCTACTACCATCTAGAAGGAAAAAAAACAGCAGATATATAGGAACACCACCATCTGCAAAGTCCGTCCATGTCATTCACCATCCTGACTTGGCAATACATCGCTGTTCCTTTAGAGTCAATGGGTCAGAATCCTGTACCATCCTCTCTAACAGCATTGTGGTGTACTTACATCAAACGGACTGCAGCAGTTCAAGGAGACAGCCCACTATCACATTCTCAAAGACAATTGGGAACTGGTAAAAAAAAATTACCGGCCCTGCCTGCTGTATCCCATGATTGAAGAATGAAAATCCATGATCTTTGGATCTCTCATGATTTAGAATAAAATCCTTCAGTGCATCAAACCCATCAATCACTCTCATTATTTTATAAATGTGGGTAATACTCCCAAGCAAATATTTTCCCAGTGAAGTTATATTTAGTTTCCTAGATCAATGCTGAGTTCCATAGTCATCTTTACTGTTCTTTTCTAAATTATTTCTTCTGCCATCTTTGTTGTTTTATGTTTTGCTTTGCTGGATTTCCTATATCTGCAATTAATACAATGGATTTGCCCGTAAATCTGCAAATGAGGGGTGTTGGATATTACACTGACTGAAATGCAGATAAATTGCTTTCAAAATTACTAATCTTGAAAGAAAAGAGAAAATATGTCTAACATGAGACTTATCATGATGTTCAGTACAGCAGCGTTTGGTTATTCTGTTTTCTGGTTAATTAAGAGTCAAGATGTTGCCAACTGCAGTTTTTGATTAATAGACATTTTCATTGAGTGCATGGTCTCAACAGTTTTATTAGCACATCACTATTCATGAGAACTTTGGTCTTCTTGTGCCTTTGTTGTCTAGACAAGAACCATGAGTAAGTCATTACAGGAAAGGAATCTTCTTATCTCTAAACACAAAATATCTGTTTAGTCATTTGTTCTTGCCTTCTGTCACCTCTGTAGTGGTTGCATGAATGTTAAATAGAATTTTTAGAGTTAGTAAAATTACCTCAGTGTCTCACTTTACACTTCAGCTTTCATGCTGTGAAATAGGGAATTTGATCATGGTCAGGAAAGGTGAGTGTAATCAGCAGAAGGAAGCCCATCTATCTAATAATGAGTAGCTCCAGCAGAGAACAGAAAGATCACAGAAACAGCTATAAGAATGAAACAATGTTCTAGACGGATGGCAGGGGTGAATCTGACGCAAGGCAAGATTCTCAACACTTGCCCTAATGATGTTAAAGTACTGATCAAAATCTCTGGACAGAAACATAGAAACTGTGCTCAGATGGACAATTTAAAAAACATTGCCTTAGCAAAAACACGTTAGTTAATGATGATGTTAAAAAGCCAGAAAGAGGAATTTTATACTTGGTCATCACTTCTAGCCTACAGTGTCAACATAAAGATGCACCGAGTTCATTGTGAAGGTTCAGCACCTTGCTCCAAAGGTGTAACACTACCAGAAGGTACGTACAATAATAGGAAACATAATTCCAGAAGTATTTTAGTTCTTACATTTTTAAATTCACGGAAGGGGACAAACTGAACAATATCTCGTAACACAGGTTCCCCCTTTGGCGATCGTAAAACCCCATCATCACCATCCAGTATCTGCATATCTGTAAAATCCGCATTGCCAACACCAACAATGATGATGGACATTGGTAGGTATGATGCTCGGACTATTGCTTCCCTTGTATCTGCCATGTCAGTGACAACACCATCTGTTAGAATCAGCAGGATAAAGTATTGCTGTAAAGACAAAAACAAGGCACAATCAAGACAGAAACATCCTCATGTAAAGACCTTGAAGCAAGTAGCATCATGCTACTTTTCTACTTTTCCATCAGCAATATTGCATGCAGAATTACTAAATCGCCTAACTGTCAGAATTATCTCAAAAGTTATGGAGACGGTAATTTCTGATTGGGAATGATTGGGACAGCTGCCATTGGGTGCCCAATGTAACCATTAGTACTCAATCTCTCCAGTCTTCTCAGCCATTTGATAGGATTATGACCTTATTGCTATTTTCTTCCATATTCTGGGATTTCTCTCTTCCCTTTGAATATGAGTAAAGACACTGAACATCCATAGGGTAATCATTCAGTGCAACTTCCCAGCCAAACTCAATCCTCCATTCACGTAACAAATGTACATAGGCAATTTTCAGCAAAAATCGTGGGAGGTAGCTACTAAATGCAGGAATCCTAGAAAATTTACTTTATTCCAGGCTAAGGGATACTGGAATACATTCACACATCAAAGCTGAGATTGGCAATGGAGCATGAGACAAGAATCTGTGCTCAGCCCTCCTGACTGAAAGTAAAATGCTGCAGTTGCTGGAAATGTGAATTCAGAACTAAAAAAATGCTATAGAAATTCAGCATATTGGGCAGCATTTGTGGACACACAGAGTTAACCTTTCATCAGAGGCAAAGAGAAATAGAAATGTGAATGATTGTAACCCAGTGGAAGAGGGGAGAGAACAGGAGGAGCAAAGGAAAATAACAGAGATAGGGTGGAGGTTAAAGGAGATAAAATAGGAAAAGATTTCAAAATGCAACAGCCAAAATGAGTTGAAATGAATATAGCAAATAAACAAAGGTTATGTCCAAATGAGGTATGGATTGTTACACAAAACCATCCAAATGCACTGTGAAGGGATAAAGGAACAAACAAGATAAAGACCAACTCAGCATAAGGACAGGGAATGAGCAACAATATAGGGAACAAGACAATGGCAAAGGCTATCACCTAAAGAACTCAATACAGACTGCCGAGTTCAAAGGTATGGTTTCATTCCTTCAGCTTGTGTGAGCTTCATTTGAGCACTGTAATAAAAACTCAGCAGGAAGCACTGTCGGGAATTGAAATCACAAGCAACTGGAACCTAGAGTTCATGCCTGTGGACAGAACAGACATGTACCACAAAACCATCACCTTGTCTGCCTTTCTACATTGAGGAAACCACATGCTGTTCAATTCTGTTTCTCTCCAAAGACATTGCCAAAGCTACCAAGATTTCCAGCTTTTTTTCATTCCTATTTCCTTAGCACATGGACATAGTGCACTAGCTCACTAGTCCAGTTAAATAGCCTGAAGCAATATTTAAGTCTGCCCCAGCAACAACAGGTCAGAAGAAAGGATTGAGCGATGAAGTGCTGATTGCTAGCTACTTCCTTGATGTGTTTGAGATTTTTTTTACTGAGTTATACGTACAGATGCTTCTTTTGTCTTCTCCTCCTCAGCAGCCACTTTAGCCACTTTCCCTATAATAGGTGACACATTGGTTGGACCATACAGCTGAATTTTGGGTAGACAGGTCTGATATGATTCAACAACTCCCTGTATTCCTTAAATCAAACAAAAACATAATTCAATTAGAAGATAGCAAGGTGTAGAGCTGGATGAACACAGCAGGCCAAGCAGCATCAGAGGGGCAGGAAAGCTGACGTTTTGGGTTTAGACCCTTCTTCATAAATGAGGGAGGGGTAGGGGATTGTGAAATAAACGGGGGAGAGGGGGAGGTGGATAGAAGATGGATAAAGGAGAAGATGGGTAGAGAGGAAGCAGACAGGTCAAAGAGGCGGGGATGGAACCAGTAAAGGTGAGTGTAGGTGGGGAATTAGCGAGGGGATAGGTCAGTCCAGGGAGTTCAGACAGGTTACGGAGGTGGGATGAGGCTGGTAGGTAGATGGGTGTGAGGCTTGAGGTGGAAGGAGGGGATAGCTGGGAGGAAGGACAGATTAGGGAGGCGGGGACAAGCTGGGCTGGTTTTGGGATGCGGTCCCATCTATCCTACTATTCCTACGATCTCTAATTCAATTAGAAGTTGCTTTTAAATTTATATAAGTATATAAAGCATCAGAAACTATGAGCATTACACACAAAAACAGAGATTGATACCATCCACATCTGCATGGCCAATTCTCCTGCAGCGAAAGCTAACATATTGCATATACTGAAACAGGTTAGTTGTTAATTGTGCTAATACTATACCATTTTTGTGGCTGGATTTATGAGATGGCATTCATTTGCTTCTGAACAAACTACATTTTCATCACATTAGGGCATGCTTTAGGAGATCATTGATCGTCTTTGAGTGAGAGGGTCTCCTGAGGAAGATTCACAAATTACGACACTAAAAACAATTTGCAATTTGACTTGACAGTCACACTGCATTGCTGTGAATTTTAAATTATATCACAAGGCAACAAATGAGAAAGCAACTTACACATTTCATTGAATGCAACTGGTTTCAGCTTACCTTCACATTCATCATTTTCCGAATTGAAATTAATTGCAAAATTATGAGAAACCTGTAAAAGAAAGTAATCCAGTGGAATGGAATTAGTCATATTTGTAAGGAGGCGATATGCTATAACTTAGGCTGATGTAAGCTGTATGACCTACATGTCATGACCTCTTCATTCTCCATTGGCAAAGAGACTCTGAAGATGACTCACATTGAGTTTGCAATTACAACAGATAATGAATCTTGTGTGAAGTATCCCTTTCATATTCACAGCAGTGAAAATCACTTTGGAAAAGAGCATAAGCAGGTAACATCTGCCTAACGTTAAATTTAATTTTCATTCCAATTCTGAAGCTCATGTCTCCATTGTTTGTGATGGTGCATTCTAATTATTTATAAAATGAACAATAGATAATGCATCTTATTGATGTACTGCTGGCAATGTTATTGGAAGGGAAATATCAATGGCATCTGGTCATATTGCCCCAGTGTTTTTGTGAACAATCAATTCATTTGGTAATACACAAACTTGAGTATTGCTGAAGAAAGAGACAGGCTTTCGGAGTTTTTGTCTTTTACTCCTCAGGGCAGAATTGCAATAATTTTTCTTTTATTTATTTGTTCTCAGGATGTGAGTGGGCTATGCCAGCATTTATTGCCAATCTCTAATTGCCCCAGGTGAAGATCATAGATAATGTTATAAGAAAGCAAATCTAAGGCCCCAAACAATCTTTCCAGATCCAGCAGAGACTCACCCGCACTTCATCCTATTGCATCTGTTGCTCCTGATGTAGTCTCCTCTATGTCAGGGAGACCAAACGCAGACTCGGGGACCAGTTCCTGAAGCATTGGCACTCTGCATGCAACAACTGAGCTGACCTTCTGGTTACCATCTGTTTTAATTTCCCCCTCTCACTCTGCTGGTCACATGTCCATCATTGGGTTTCTCCACTGATATAATGAGGTCAAATGTAAACTGGAGGTACAACACCTGATATTTCACTTTGGAAGCTTACAGCCCAATGGCCATAACATTGAATTCACCAGCTTCAAAATGCCTCCACTCTCAGCCTTATCCCCTATAAAGCTCTCCCCCTCCTGACCGGACCTAACCTGTCCATCATCATACTCACCTATCCACTCCAGCCTTCCCACAGACCAATCACAATAACCCCATGTGCATCCACCTATTACCATAAGACCATAAGACATAGGAGTGGAAGTAAGGCCATTCGGCCCATCGAGTCCACTCCGCCATTTAATCATGGCTGATGGGCACTTCAACTCCACTTCCCTGCATTCTCCCCATAGCCCTTGATTCCTTGTGAGATCAAGAATTTATCGATCTCTGTCTTGAAGACATCTAACGTCCTGGCCTCTACTGCACTCCGTGGCAATGAATTCCACAGGCCCACCACTCTCTGGCTGAAGAAATGTGTCCTCATTTCCATTTTAAATTTACGCCCTCTAATTCTAAGGCTGTGTCCCTGGGTCCGAGTCTCCCCGCCTAATGGAAACAACTTCCGAGTGTCCACCCTTTCTAAGACATATATTATCTTGTAACTTTCTATTAGATCTCCACTCAACCTTCTAAACTCCAATGAATAAAATCCCAGGATCCTTAGCCATTCATCATATGTTAAACCTACCATTCCAGGGATCATCCAGAGCCAATATGTCCGTCCTGAGTGTGGGGCCCAAAATTGGACACAGTTTTCTAAATGGGGCCTAACTAGCACTATATAAAGTCTCAGAAGCACATCACTGCTTTTATATTCCAACCCTCTTGAGATAAATGACAACATTATATTCGCTTTCTTAATCACAGACTCAACCTGCAAGTTAACCTTTAGAGAATCCTGGACCAACACTCCCAGATCCCTTTGTACTTCAGCTCTATGAATTTTCTCACCATTTAGAAAATAGTCCATGCCTGTATTCTTTTTTCCAAAGTGCAAAACCTCACATTTACTCACATTGAATTTCATCAGGCATTTCCTGGGCCACACTCCCAAACTATCTAAATCTTTCTGCAGCTTCCCCAACTCCTCAGTACTACCTGCCTGTCCACCTATCTTTGTATCATTGGCAAACTTCGCCAGAATGTCCCCAGTCCCTTCATCCAGATCATTAATATATAAAGTGAACAGCTGTGACCTCAACACTGAACCCTGCAGGACACCACTTGCCATTCTGAAAATGAGCCTTTTATTCCAACTCTCTGCCAATCCTCAATCCAAGCCAGTAGCTCACCTCGAACACCATGGGCCCTCACCTTACTCAACAGCCTCCTGTGAGGCACTTAATCAAAGGCCTTTTGGAAATCCAGATAGATAACATCCACTGCCTGTCCCTGGTCTAACCTACTTGTTACCTCTTCAAAGAATTCTAACAGGTTTGTCAGGCACGACCTCACCTTACTAAATCCATGCTGACTTGTTCTAACCCAACCCTGCACTTCCAAGAATTCAGAAATCTCATCCTTAACGATGGATTCTAGAATTTTACCAACAACTGAGGTTAGGCTAATCGGCCTATAATTTTCCATCTTTTGTCTTGATCCTTTCTTAAACAAGGGGGTTACAACAGCAATTTTCCAATCATCTGGGACTTTCCCTGACTCCAGTGACTTTTGAAAGATCACGACCAAAACCTCTGCTATTTCCTCAGCCACCTCCCTCAGAACTCTAGGATGTAGCCCATCAGGGCCAGGAGATTTATCAATTTTTAGACCTTTTAGCTTTTCTAGCACTTTCTCTTTTGTAATGCCTACCATACGCAACTCTGCCCCCGACTCTCCCTAATTGTTGGATACTACTCATGTCTTCCACTGTGAAGACTGATGCAAAGTACTTATTAAGTTCTTCAGCTATTTCCTTATCTCCCTTCACTAGCCTTCCAGCATCAATTTGGAGCAGCCCAATGTCTACTTTTGTCTCTCGTTTGTTTCTTATGTATTGAAAGAAACTTTCACTATCATTTCTACTATGACTGGCGAGCCTACCTTCATATTTGATCCTCTCCTTCCTTATTTCTCTCTTTGTTTTCCTCTGTTTATTTTTGTAGCCTTCCCCATCTTCTGATTTCCCAGTGCGCTTGGCCACTTTCTAGGCTGTCTCTTTTTCTTTGATACATTTCCTGACGTCCTTTGTCAGCCATGGCTGTCTAAACCACCCCCCGCCGCCCCAGATAATCTTTCTTTTCTTTGGGATGAGCCTCTGTACTGTGTCCTCAATTACACCAAGAAACTCCTGCCATTGTTGCTCTGCTGTCTCCCCGGTAGGCTCTGCTTCCAGTTGATTCCATGTCTCCTACCCTTTCCACTCCCCGTACTTCTATTTATTTCTGGGCTCCCCCTGCCCTCACCAGTCCTGACAAAGGGTTTTGGCCCTAAACATTTGATTTTTCTGCTTCTCTGATGCTGTCTGGCCTGCTGAGCTTTTCCAGCTTTCCACATACAGACTCTGGCTTCCAGCATCTGCAGTCGTTATTGTCTCTGAACAAGTTACAGTGATTTGACTCAGTGACAGTGAAGGAACAATGACGTAGTTCAAGTTAGGCCGATGTGCAGACCAGTAGGGAGCTTGCATGTGGTGGCGTTCTTATACAATTGCTGCGCCTATCCTTCTAGCTGTTAATGAGCGTCATCTTGGAAGGAGTAGTTGGAAGAGCCTTGGTGAATTTCTGCTGTGTATGTTATAGGTGGTACATGTTGTTGCCACTGGGTTTCAGTGGTGGAGGGATTGAAGGTTGAAGGTGATGAATACCAAATCTCAAAGGGAACGACAATTTATACTGCATGGGAAGGGGATATTGATTGATTGGCAAGGAGAATGCACCAAGGTGCAGTTCACTACCAAAATCTTACTTAAATTCAATACAATTGAGTCAACTCTGACTGATCCAGGCATTGTATGCCAAATGCACCTGGAAATATATGGCCCCCAAGCTTTTGTTTAGTTGAGAAAGGTGAAGTGCATGAAGATGTTCTTTCAGTTTGCAAAGGACAGGTTAAAAAAAATAAATACGCTTTGACATGTAAGTATTAAGCTAGAACAGCTTGCGAATTAGTAGTGAAACTTCTATAAAGCCAAAGAGATTTCAGCAATTAGCTAAAGTAGCAACATGTAAATAAGGAAATTTTTGCTTGATTGAGCTCACAGTCAGAGGTTAGTGGAATCCCATGAGTTTCTGCACAACTTTGGAAAAAGTCTGATGTCTCCATTAGCAGCAACGAAGGAAGGAAACCGGGCAATGAAAAGAGGCAAAGAAGGGTCAAAATTTGAGAGAAAGCCATCAACAAAACTATCTGAATGTGGTCCAGCAAAGAAGTACACAGCTGCGGACTCATCAGAGAAAACCTACTCCACTTACCATGTGGAGAGGAAAGGCAGGGGTACTGAGTGCCAACTCTTTCACTGCATAAGTGTCGGCACGCAATCTGGATATTGAGTGAATGGTACTAATGCTGCTCAGGGCTGTGAAGGCAGTGTGCTGCAGCAGCTCACAAAAGCAAGTAATGTTATCTATGCATGTTAGGAAAAATGGCCGCATGGCCCCATCCTCCAGTTGCCTTGTTGTTTTGCCAAGTTGGATGAATTCCCAAGCTTTGCAGAAAGAAATGTTAATTGTCTGATGATGCATTTCCAAACTGCACCCTTTCATCATGCTATACTGATCTTGTTGCTGTCTGAAATGAGACAATGTGATAAAACTGTCTAGCCATGGATAGGTACAGGGATGGGTAGATGTTGCTGCAGGTCACAAGCATGACTGTGAGGGTCCTCAATCACCTTTCTGATCAAGTGTTTTTTTTCTCTCTGTTACTCTCTAAGCCCATCACAATCCTGATTGGAAGCATACTGCCAATGATTCACTGTAACTGCACCAAAATCTTGAACTCCCTCCCTAACAACATCTACACCAAAAGGACTACAGTGGTTGAGGAAGGCAGCTCACCACAACATGCTCAAGAGCATTTCAGGTGCAAAGATCTTTAAAATGTCAAAAACACATGTAGAAAATAATCAAGAAAGCTTGTGGAATACTGGCCATTATACCTCGAGGGCTGGAGTTTAAGAATGCAGAAGTTAAACTGCAATTATACAAAACCCTAGTGAGATCCCACTCGGAATACTGTGAGCAGATCTGGGCACCAAACCTTGGGAAGGAGATATTGGCTTTGGAGGGAGTACAATGTAGGTTTACAAGAATGATAGCTGGACTTCAGGGGTTAGGTTATAAGGAGAGATTATACAAATTAGGCCTATTTCCTCTAGATTTTAGAAGGTTAAGGGGTGATCTGAGTAAAGTTTTTAAGGTATTAACAGGACAAGAAGATAAATTATTTCCACTAGTTGGGGTTTCTAGAACTAGGGGGCATAGTCTGAGAATTAGGGCCAGACCATTTGGGAGAGATGTCAAGAAGCATTTCTAAACTCAAACAGTGCTAGATATTTGGAATGTTTCTACAAACAGCAGTGGATGCTGGATAAGTTGTTGATTTGAAATCTGACATAGATACATTTTTGTTGAGCAAAGTTATTAAGAGCTATGGGTCAATGGCATGATTATGGAAATAGGCTACAGATCAGCCATAATCTCACTGAATGGTGGAATAGACCTGAAGGGCTGAATGGCCTACTCCTGTTCCTATGCTCCTAATTTGGAATGGGCAGTAGAGATCGGTGTAGCAAGTAAAATCTGCATTCCCTGAAGTCTTCCTAGGGCCTGTGTTGCAGATATTTTTAGGAAGAAAATGGCTATCTTTTCGGACACTATCTTCTCAATTGCTGTCTCACTGTCCTTCAGCCCTGGGTCTTCTGCTCCTCTTCTTCCACGATCTTGACATGCAAAAATGTGCCCTCTAGAAATCACTTGCCTGTGCTGGAGAGCATCACATTGTGAGCAGTTTACAGGCCTGGGCCTCAGCCTCACATTTTTTCCATTCTAAGCATACCTCTGAGGGAATTTTTAAATGTACAATAGGAAATCCAGGGACCTATTGTGCAAATCAAGGATGCATGGACAGAGGGAGAAGGAAGTCACATTAGAAAATTCACGCATATTGAATGAATCAATCATAGAATCCCTACAGTGTGGAAACGGGCCCTTCAGCCCAACCAGTCTACACCGAACCTCAAAGTGTCCCACCCAGACCCACCCCATCTACACATCTCTGAACACAAGGGGCAATTTAGTATGGCCAATTCACCTAGCATGCACATCTTTGGACTGCGGGAGGAAATCGGAGCACCTGGAGGAAACCCACACAGACATGGGGGGAATGTGCAAACTCCACACAGACTGTTGCCTGAGGGTAGAACCGAACCCAGGTCCCTGGCACTGTGAGGCAGCAGTGCTAACCTCTGAGCCATCGTGCTGCCCCATCACCATGTGATGAAACTTTGCAAAAAATGACTCCAATCTCAGTTTATAGTGGGACAAGAACTGTTCCAATCTGAACCCACCCCCACCCCCAACAACATGCTACTAACTATCGCAGATCTTTAAGGTCATTTAGTTACATTAATCAACAAAGTCCAAAGAAGTGGTGTGATATGTGCATTGATTCTATATGTTATTAGTTGAAGATAGGGTGTTTCACTTGACCAAATTGAATTTGATCATAAATACGCAACAATGCGTTCATTTCATCCAAGGAAGATCCAGTTGTTATGTCCAAATAGGAATCAACGACACAGAAAAGATTAGGAATGTAAGAAAGTTCAAGGGCTCAGGGTCGAAATTAAAATAGAACTTTAAAGGTGAAAGTTTTCAGTAGTAACCTGAGTCACACACCAATTGGCATAAGTCACATTACTGTATTAAGTATTGAAGGAAACAATTCAAAATATTTAACACATTTTCAACTTTTAATTTAAAGACTTATTCCTGACATTGCAGAGAATTCAAGGATATAAATTACTGGATAGTAAAGCAGTCACAATGGTTTGGCATAGATAATAAAATGTGAGGCTGGATGAACACAGCAGGCCCAGCAGCATCTCAGGAGCACAAAAGCTGACGTTTTGGGCCTAGACCCTTCATCAGAGAGGGGGTGGGGTGAGGGTTATAACAAGGTGTTGATGTGCATGAACACAGCAGGACAAGCAGCATCAGAGCCCTGAGGTTGGTCCGGAGGGAGGAGGGTAACTTCTTCAGGTTGATGCTGCTTGTCCTGCTGTGTTCATGCACATCAACACCTTGTTATAACCCTCACCCCATCCCCCTCTCTGGCGAAGGGTCTAGGCCCAAAACGTCAGCTTTTGTGGTCCTGAGATGCTGCTTGGCCTGCTGTGTTCATCCAGTCTCATATTTTATTATCTTGGATTCTCCAGCATCTGCAGTTCCCATTATCACTGATACAATGGATTGGCAGTTATCTATATCTAACATTGTTATTCAAGGAAGGTTGTAGAGTTCTTTGAGGAAGTCACGAGACAGGTTGACGAGGGTCGAGCAGTGGATGTGGTGTACATGGACTTCAGCAAGGCATTTGATAAGGTTCCCCACAGCAGGCTCATTCATAAAGTCAGGAGGTATGGGATACAAGGTGATTTGGGTGTCTGGATTCAGAATTGGTTGGCTGACAGGAGGCAAAGAGTGGTTGTAGATGGTAAGTATTCTGCCTGGAGGTCAGTGCTGAGTGGTGTCCCGCAGGGCTCGGTTCTTGGGCCTCTGCTCTTTGTAGTTTTTATAACTGACTTGGACGAGGAGGTTGCGTGGTGGGTTAGTATGTTTGTTGATGACACAAAGGTTGGAGGTGCCATTGATAGTATCGAGGGCTATTGCAGGCTTCAGTGAAACACTGACAGAATGCAGAGCTGGGCTGAGAAATGGCAGATGGAGTTCAACCTGGATAATTGCGAAGTGATGCATTTTGGAAGGTCGAACTTACATGCTGAATATAGGATTAAAGGCAGGATTCTCGGCAGTGTGGAGGAACAGTGGGATCTTGGTGTTCAAGTGCATATCTCCCTCAAAGTTGCCACCCAGGTGGATAAGGTTGTTAAGAAAGCATATGGTGTTTTGGCTTTCATTAACAGGGGGATTGAGTTTAAGAGCCGCAAGGTTATGTTGCAGCTCTACAAAACCCTGGTGAGACCACACTTGGAATATTGTGTCCAGTTCTGGTCACCCTATTATAGGAAAGATGTGGAGGCTTTGGAGAGGGTGCAAAGGAGGTTTACCAGGATGTTGCTTGGACTGGAGGACTTGTCTTAAGAGGAGAGGTTGACTGAGCTCGGACTTTTCTCTCTGGAGAGAAGGAGGAAGAGAGGTGACCTGATTGAGGTGTACAAGGTAATGAGAGGCATGGATAGAGTCGATAGCCAGAGACTTTTCCCCAGGGCAGGATTGACTGCCACGAGGGGTCATAGTTTTAAGGGATTAGGAGGAAGGTATAGAGGAGACATCAGAGGGAGGTTCTTCACCCAAAGAGTTGTGAGCACATGGAATATTTTGCCAGTGGAAGTCGTGGAAGCAGAGTCATTAGTGACATTTAAGCGGCTGCTGGACATGCACATGGACAGCAGTGAATTGAGGTGAATGTAGGTTAGGATATTTTATTTTTGGATTCTGATTATTCCACGGCACAACATCGTGGGCTGAAGGGCCTGTACTGTATTGTACTTTTTCTTTGTTCTACGTTCTATGTTCTAGAGAAACAGAAAACATCAGGCCAGTTATCCTAATAGCAGTTGTTTCAAAAACATTGGAATCTATTACTAAGGAAATTTTTCCTATGTATGTAGAAAGTCATAGTAAATCTAAAAGTCAGCAAGGTTTTACAAAAGGGAAATCTTGTTAGGCAACTTATTTTAAAGAATGTTTTGAAGATGTAACCAATATATAGATGACAGAGGGCAAATAGATGTATTCTACTTCAATTTCCAAAAAGGAATTGGTACAAACATCTCACACATAAGACAAAACTTCCACGAGTTGTGGATAGGTTATTGGTATGGATACGTGATTGGTTAACACAACAGGAAACAAAAATTTGAGATAAATGAGACATTTTCAAGTTGGCAGGCTAGGGCATGTAAAGTGGCATATGAACCAGTGCTGGAATCTATCTACAATCTTTGTTAATGTCCAAGATAAGAATAGAGAGTAATGTATCTAAACTTGCTAATCATTAACAACTAGGTGGGAATATAAACTGTGAGGAAGGCACAATGAAGCTACAAAGAGATAACTCTCAGATTAAATGAGCAAGCCACAAGGTGCCAGATGGAATATAATGTGGGGCTTATTTACTTTGGTAGTTAAGAATAGAACAGCAGAATACTATTTTTATAATGACATAAAATTTGTACATGTTGCTGTTCAGAGGCAGTTGGGGGGAAATTATTCAAGAAATGTAGCATGTAGGCGCAGCAAGAAATTAAGTAGGTGAATGGTATATTGGCTTTTAATGTATCATGATTTTAATGCATCACAGATTAGACTATAGTTGTTCAAATGTTTGATGAAGCCATACTTAGAATACTATAAACATTTTTGTTCTCCATTTCTACAAGAATAAATACCTATATTGGAAGTGACACAGAGATTGGTCCCAGTGATAAGGGTTATTCCATGTTGAAAGGTTATATTGAGCCTATGTTACCTGGCATTCAGAGGATTGAGAGCTGATCTCATTGAAGCATATTCTGCCAAGGGAAACAGGTTCTCCCTATCCACTTTATCCGTGTTCTTCATAATTTTACACACTGCAATTAGGTCTCCTTTTAGCCTTCTCTACTCCAAAGGAAACAAATTGTAATCAATCCAATCTGTCCTCAGAACAAAAACCCACCAATCCAAGTTACATTCATATACATCTTCCTTTGTAACTTCTCAAGTGCAATCACACCTTCCCTGTGGTGTGATGACAAGAACTGCATGACTACCATTCTTGCTGTTGCTTAAACCTGCATTTTATGTAGTCCCAGTATATCTACCCAGCTAGTATAGTTTATCTCTGAAATAACTTGGTCTCAAACGTGGCAACTTACTTTTGCACCATACAAATGCCAGGTGATGACTATGTCCAATAACAGATAATCTAACCATTATCCCTTGACATTCAATGCCGTAACCATCACTAAATCCTCTACTATCAATATCTTGGAGGTTACCAGTGACCAGAAACTCAACTGGACTCACCACATAAAGACAGTGGCTACCACAGCAGATCTGAGGCTAGGAATCCTACAGAAAGTAAGTCTTCCCTTGACTCTCCAAAGCGAGGCCATCATCCACGAGATACAAGCTAGGTGTGTGATGGAATACTCTCTACTTGCCTGGATGAGTTCAACTCCAAAAACTCTCAAGAAATTTGACACCATCCAGGGCAAACCAGCCCACTTGATTAGGACTACATCCATAACCATCCACACCGTCCACCACTGATGCTCAGTAGTAGCAGTGTGAACTATCTACAAGATGGACTTTAGAAATTCACCAAAGATCCTCAGACAGCACCTTCCAAACCCACGATCACTTCCATCTAGAAGGAGAAGGACATCAGACATAGGGGAACACCAGTATCCAAAAGTTTCCCTCCAAGCACTCACTAAGTTGACTTGAAAATATGTCTTGGTCGTTCACTGTTATTGGGATAAAATCCTGGAATTCCTTCCCTAATTGTGGGTCTCACGACAGCACTTGGATTGCAGTGGTTCAAGAAAGCACTTGCCATCACTTTTACAAGGGCAATTAGGGATGGGCAATAAATGCTGGTTGAACCAACAATAACTACATCCCACAAGAAAATCCTTCAATGAGCTCAATAAGGTACACACTGAGGGTGCTTTCTCAGCCTATAGAAGCCAGGACACGGGATAAGAAGCCAATCATTTAACATTGAAATGAGGAGGGAATTCATCAGTGTTAACTTTTGGAATTCCCTGCCCAGAGGAAGGGGCCAGTTAGCTCTGTTGCCAAGATGGCTAATGTGTGGTTCAGAATAATGCTAACAACACTGGTTCGATTCCCATTCCAGCTGATGTAGTCTTGGGGCCTGCCTCTTTGGCTGTCCCATATTTGAGGCAAAGTGGTGCCCCTTAAGCTGTAAGGCAAATTATTGCTCTTTGATAAGAAGTGGTGCCGATAGTCTCTTGGAGACTATAATTAATTATATACAACCCAGCTGGTATGGATTCTCCATCACTGAATATGTTTAACACTGAGATAAACAGATTTTTTGATCTCTCCAGAAATTGAGGAACATACAGGAATGGGTCAGAAAATGAAAATGAGACAGAAGATCAGCTATGATCAAGTTAAATTGCAGAGCAGGCTTAAAAGGCTGGCTGCTTTAGGCCTGTTCTTATCTCTTATCTTCTTTTTACTTTAGTTTAATGATTTGAATCAAATTTTGCCTTATCTAGTGTCAAATTGTCTGGAGAAATTGAAGAAAAATGTGTGTGAAAAGCACAGAGATCCATTGTTACAACTTCACATCTTACTTTTGTGCAACATATTAAAAGTGAAAGGTGAACAAACGCTTAGGTTGTTTAGACCCCTTACAGGAGCAGTGACATCAGCAAACCCCAATAACATATCTCCAACAGACAATAAAATCATATATTCCCTACAAGGCCCTGTCAACAATGCACTTGTTTAATTACATGTACATTCAGAAATGAAACATAAGAAAAACTACTTCCAAATGATTCAACTAAATCCATGGCTCACAAGAGTAATATCAGACAATGATTCATTGGGTCTTGAAAAGCAGTAGAAGTGATCTTTTCTACTTTTCAGTCCATCTAAACGTCAAGTTATGGGAATTAAATATAGAAATTGCATTCTGGGCAGTATATATGCAATCAGGCAGAAAGAATCAAATTACAGCTAAATTTTTCACAAAAATGAAGTGGAAATGAAATCAATACAAACAGATTTCTTATCTGACATGATATTTTTAAAAATTGAAGCAATAATAGATTCACCTAAATAAGAAGTCTGCTTGGAAAATAAAAGATGTGTCTACTCATTTACCCTATTATTTGTAAAGAAATCAGGATGAAAACTACATAGAGTGATGGCAGTCATGAACAAGCAGTACATTAAATGCATTTTCCTAGAACGTAAAGAACAATGATCAAAATCTCAAAGGAATATATAAATAAATTATCCAAGGCACACAACATGTGCTGTAATTCAATGACCTTAACTCATTACAGTTTCACCCTAATCTTACAAACAAAATTAAATGTAAAATATTACATAGGAAAGTATGGGGTGACATCTTCCAATGTTTCTCTAGAAGACCATTTCCAACAGTAATCTTGGAATGAGAAAAAGGCGAAACAGACACACAGACAGACTGTGTTACAGCTTAGGATAAGAAAGATTTGAATCTTAAAAATGCATGCAAATCAACTGTGGACTTGGCCAGAGAGAAGATGGTGGGCACCATAAATGGAAAGTTGCTGAATAGAAGCAAGTCATGTTTTGTTGAGGACCTGGTACAAACCTTAGCAAAAGGAAAATTGAGATGTACATTAAGAGAAACATAGACACAAAATAAAAGAAACTGGAACAAAAAAAAACTGGGACCTAACTCAACAAAACATCAATATTTCTAAACATCAGCAAATATGACTCACCACATAGTTGGGAGGAATTCTTGCTCCAAATCCTAAGGCAGAAAACTTCTTGTCACTAAAAGATTTAAATTTGTATATTATATCAGTAGGAAAGATAGGGTTAGCAAATTAAATTCAATTTCAGCACAGACCTTGGCAATTTGAAAAGTTGTTACTTTAGCATCAACATAGGCAAATATTTTCATTTGTCTCCTCATTCAGCTGAACATAATTTAACTGTGAGCAAGCTTCTGGTGAGAATGTATTGGTTTCAGTAATATTCCCACACACCGTCAACAGAATGAGATCATACAGCGATTTTAAATGCCTGGTCTTATTAGGATGTTACCTCTCAGGTTTTAGTGTAAATTTGTAGCTCAGGTTGTGGACACTATGGTTGGTTGCCTCGCTGAGCTGGTTTGTTGTTCTGCAGACGTTTCATTACCCTGCTGGGTAACATCATCAGTGCAGCCTCCGACGAAGCGCTGTGGTGTTTTTCCCGCCTGTTATTTAAACTCTGGTGTCCGTTGAGCTGGATAACCTCACTTCCAGTTTTCCTTCACAGTGCAGTGTATATGGGGTCTAACTCTATGTGTTTATTGATGGCTTCCCTAGTGGAGAACCAGGCCTCTAGGGGTTCATGTGCTTGTCTCTGCTTCGCCTGTCCTAGGATCCTGGTGTTGTCCCAATCGAATTGGTGGTTTTCCTCATCCATGTGGATGGAGATGAGTGAGTATTGGTTATGTCTTTTTGTTGCCAGATGATGGTCGTGTGCCCTTGTGATTAATTGCCTTCCTGTATGTCCAATGTAGTGTTTGTTGCAGTCTTTGCAGGGAATCTTGTCAATGACACTGGTCCTGCCCATAGTGGGTACTGGGTCTTTGGTTCGGGTTAGCAGTTGTCTTAGGGTTATGTTTACTGGGAAGCAACTATGAAAATTTATACCTTCAGCGACTTGTCAATACTCCAGTTTCCACAAAAAGGAAAGTCAGAAAAGTTACTTGAATGATGTGTTCTGTTTCCAACCATTTCCTTATTAGAATTCACCTGGTGGAAAAGCCACAGCGAGTTCACTGCTCACTATAGTGGATTGGGTGATGTCTCCAGACTCAAGGTTACATCTTTACAAATGGACCACAGTGGAAAAACAGCTTAAAGTCAAAGGTTTCAGATATAGTTGGAACTGCCAATGCTGGAGAATCTGAGATAACACAGTGTAGAGCTGGATGAACACAGCAGGACAAGCAGCATCAGAGAAGCAGGAAGGCTGACATTTTGGGCCTAGACCCATCGACTTCGCAGTGAAGGGTCTCAGCCCAAAACGTCAGCCTTCCTGCTCCTCTGATGCTGCTTGGCCTGCTGTGTTCATCCAGCTCTACACTTTGTCATCTCTTAACGTCAAAGGTGTTGGATTCAGGCAAGATATCAATAGCAAGTCATCTGGTCAGATTTAATTATCAAGCGGGTAGGGTTAAAATCAACTCCATTGATGTGGTTTTGAACATATCAGCCAACAATTGCATAACTGTGTAGTATAAAACAGTGGAGTACCTTTTCCTTTATCGCTTGTTTGAAATACTTATCATAGATCTATAAATGATAAATTATAAAACAATTACAGCCTTTCAAGACTTCCTTGAAGAATAAAAGCATTTCCAACTGGCAGTTTGAGCATTTGTTTCTTTCTCCTGTATTTTTGAGCTCTCCAATTTACATACCTCCTACCACAGGTAACATGTTTACAGAACCTGCTTATAGGCCTCCAACAATGTTTTCTTTGAATTAGCTGCCAGGAGGAATGCAGGGACACCCGAGGGATGTTGTAGCCTTCAATTTCCCTTCCTTCCCGCTGGGAGGCATTTGACATCTGCTATTTCTTCCACACAGCAATACAGTTGAAACCAGGAACTTCCAGTGAAGCTGGGAATTAAAGTGGCTTCCAACTGTTCTGCAGCACCACTCATTGTTCCAATTATCATTTCACTACAGCTTGCAGGTAGTCTTACTGCGCCTGTTGGTCCATTGTGGCAAACAACTGACAAGTGGCATTACAGTATTATTCCTCCATTAATCCAACTTGAACCTTTCTAGAGCTCTGTTGTCACTCAGAAAACTAGGGAACATTGCACATGTTGCAACAACATTATCTTACTGCAAAAGCTAACATAGCTACAATCAATGAGTGTCAGAAATACAAAGTAACTGGCCAATTGCTATTACTAAGTAAAATAATAGAGAAATAATACATGGTACATTTGTTGTGTTTGTCAAGGAAAGGAAGTACCATAGTAGTGGCACATTTTGCACAATTTTCTTTTCTGAGGCTAGGCGCAGAGGCAGATCGAAAAGTGAGAAGGTGTTGGCTTGCGGAGCATGGCACATTGTCCAGCGCGGTTGTGTTCTTTGAAACTCATTACATATTCAACAGTGAGTAAAATGCCCAATTTTAGTGGTGGGCAGATAGGAGTTTCTTCTGGGCTTCACCTTCTGGGAACCAGAAAACATTTCACTATTTGAAACCCAGGACCATCAGGGGACCTTGACAACACACACCCACTCACTCCCAGAAGATTTTTTATTCATTTTTGGCACATGGGTGTTGCTGGATGGCTAGCATTTATTGCCCACCCTAGTTTCCCTTGAGAAGGTGGTGGTGAGCTGCCTTCTTGAACTGCTGGAGTCCACCTGGAGTAGGTTTACCCACAATGCTATTAGGGAGGGAATTCCAGGGTTTTGACCCAGCAACAGTGAAGGAACAATGATATATTTCCAAATCAGGATGGTGAGTGGCTTGGAGGGCAACTTGAAGGTGGTGGTGTTCCCATATATCTGTTGCCCTTGTCCTTCTAGATGGAAGTGGTTGTGAATTTAGAAGATGCTGTCGAAGGATCTTCAGTGAATTTCTGCTGTGCATCTTGCAGATAGTCCACACTGCGGCTGCTGAGGGTCACTGTTGGAGAGATTGGATCCTTGTGGATGTAGTGCCAATCAAGTGGGCTGCTTTGTCCTGGATGGTGTCAAGCTTCTTGAGTGTTGTTGGGGCTGCACTCATCCAGGCAAGCGGGGAGTATTTCATCGCACTCCTGACTTGTACCTTGTAAATGGTGGGCAAGCTTTGGGGAGTAGGCAAAGTGTTACTCGCCACAGTATTCCTGGCCTCTGACCTGTTCTTGTAGCCACTGTGTTTATGTTGCGAGTCCGGTTGACTTTCTAGTCAACAGTAACCCCCCAGGATAGTGGGGGATTCATTGATAGTAAACCTGTTGCATGCAAAGGGGTGGTAGTTAGATTGTCTCTTATTTGTGATTGTCATAGCCTGGCATTTGTGTGGCACAAATGTTACTTGCCACTTGTCAGCCCAAGCCTGGGTATTGCCTAGATCTTGTTGCATTTGAACATGGACTGCTTCAGTATCTGAGGAGTTGCAAATATTGTTGAACGTTGTGCAATCATTGACGAACATCTGTACATCTGACCTTATGATGGAGGGAAGGTCATTGATGAAGCAGCTGAAGATGGTTGGGCCTAGGGCATGACACTGAGGAACTCCTGCAGAGATATCCTGGAGCTGAGATGGTTGACCTCCACAAACACGACCATCTTCCTATGTGTCAGGTATGACTCCAACCAGTGAAGAGTTTGTCAAGGGTTGTCACTGTCACCTCACCTCTGGAATTCAGCCCTTTTGTCCATGTTTGAACCAAGGCTGTAATGAGGTCAGGAGCTGAGTGGCCCTGGCAGAACTCAAACTGGGCATCACCGAGCAGCTTGTTGCTGAGCAGGTGCTGCTTGATGGCGCTGTTAATGACACCTTCCATCACTTTACTGATGATCGAGAATAGACTGATGGGGCGGTAATTGGGCAGGTTATATTTGTCTTATTTTTTGTGTACGGGACATACTTAGGCATTTTCCACATTGCCAGATAGATACCAGTGTTGTAAATGTATTGGAACAGTTTGGCTAGGAGAGGTCCAAGTTCTGGAGCACAAGTCTCCAGTACTACTGCTGGAATGTTGTCAGGGCCCATAGCCTTTGCAGAATCCAATGTCTCCAAACGTTCCTTGATATCATGTGGAGTGAATCGAATTGGCTGAAGACTGGTATCTTTAATACTGCGATCTACTTCTACTAAAGTTTGCTGTGAATGCTTCAGCCTTATCTTTTGCACTGACGTGCTGCGCTCTTCCATTATTGAGCATAGGGATATTTATGGAGTATCCTCCTCCAATGAGTTGTTTAATTGCCAAGTGTGGTGCCATAACTGGGTGTGGCAAGACTGCAGAGCTTAAATCTGATCCATTTGTTGTGGGATCGCTTAGCTCTGTCAATCACTTGCTGCTTTTGTTGCTTGGCGTGTAAGTAGTCCTGTTCAGGTTGATACCTCATCTTCAGGTTTACCTGGTGCTGCTCCCGGCCTGTCTTCTTAGACTCTTCATTGAACCAGAGTTAATCCCCTGGTTCGATGGTAATGGTCGAGTGGGGGGTATGCCAGGCAATGAGGTTACAGATTCTGCAGGAGTACAATTCTGTTGCTGTTAGTGGCCCACAACACGTCATAGATATCCAGTCTTGAGTTGCCAGATCTGTGCGAAGTCTGTCCCATTTAGCACAGTGATAGTGCCACATGACACAATGGAGGTTGTTCTCAATGTGAAGGTGGGACTTCGTTTCCACAAGGGCTGTGCAGTAGTCACTCTTACTGATACGGTTATGGACAGATGCAAATGCAACTGGAGGATTAGAAAGGATGAGGTCAGGTATGTTTTTCCCTCGTTTAATTCTCTCGCTACCTGCTGCCGACCCAGCCTAGCAACTATGTCCTTTAGGACCCAACCAGCTCGATCAGTAGTACTGCTGCCAAGCCACACTGGGTGGTGGATATTGAAATCCCCCACTCAGAGTACATTTTGTGCTCTTGCCATCCTCTGTGCTTCTTCCAAGTGTTGATCAACATGGAGAAGTACTGATTCATCAGCTGAGGGAGGATGGTATTTGATAATCAGCAGGAGGTTTCCTCGCCTGTATATAACCTGAAGCCCTGGGGCTTCATGGGGTCAGGAGTCAGTGTTGAGGATTCCCAGGGCAACTCCCTCTTTGAGGCTTTGTAGGGATTGACACATCTGAATGGCTTGCTAGGCCATTTCAGAGGGAAATTGAGATTCAACCACATTGCTTTGGGCTGGAGTCACATGTAAGCCCGACAAGGTGAGGGTGGCAGATTTCTTTCCCTGAAGGACATTCGTGAGCCAGATGGGTTTTTCCAACAATTGCCAATGATTTCATGGTGATCAGTAGATTCTTAATTCCAGATTTTTTTTTTTACTGAATTCAAATTCCACCAACTGTTGTGGCAGGATTTGATGCCCAGGTCCCCAGAAGGTTAGCTGAAGTTTTTCTGGATTGATAGTCCAGAGACAATACCAGTAGGCCATTGCCTACACCTGCCAAAGGCAGCCCCATATTTCAGTGATGTTTCCCTAGAGCTTCCCCTGCATGGCATCCAGGAGAGAAGGGATATACTGTTTTCAAGGATGAGAACAATAGGCCATTCCCAGTCACTGAGTCAGCCTGGTCTACAGTGGTTGTGGCAGTCGTCACTCTTAGCAACCAGAGGTAAGAGGGCATATAGTGGCTCAAGAGGATGGATGATCTCTTACGTTCCATCACAGTAAGTGTGTCCGTCTGCTCAATCCCCTGAGTGTGTGTGGCATTGTAAGCTATTACTAATGCATAGGAATATCACACACAAAATTGCTCATTTGACAACACTGAATCATATTTTATACAGAATCCCTCAACTCTTAACTCCTCCCAAACCATATTCTTCTTAAAAGTAATGAACTCAGTTAATAATGGTCTGAAAGATTCCCACATCATATCTGTAAGAATCAATGCAGGTATAATGCTTGTGTAGCCATGCTGATGTCCCTTCATGCTTTTACCTTTCTGCAGGAGACCAATGTACATCACCAGTAGATGAGAGGCAGTGAGATTGGGGGAATGCCTAACATATGACCTTTCACCCCCTTCAAAGGAACTGGCCACTGAGCTGACAAGGCAGCAAGGGGAATGTACCTGTGCTGAAGGAAAGTTTGGATATGTTCAACCACCTAGTGAGAAATCGTCCAAGCAGCTAATACCAACCGTTCATCAAAAATCAATGCTGCAATGAAACTTTGGGTATGGGTGGTGCATTGTGACATTAACAAATTTCTTCATTTATTTGTGCAGCTTCCAGAATGCAGAGCCAAGCTAGGGCCCTGAAAGGAAAAACCCCAGTGCCAAAAAAGACAGCTGTGAGGAGAAACAGCTGGCAGCCTCAGATGAAGCACAATAAAGGACTTCCTCCCCACGGTCCACCAACCCGTACAGAGAACTTCCACCTTAGTGTATCATGGATCTGAAGTATGCTCGAGCTCACATTCTAGGGAACACAGCACTAACATGGGCTCACAGCCACAGGAGAAAAAAAATCAGCTGAGGTCTCAGACACTCAGAAGACGTACTGCTGGAGAACAAGCTCCTCCTGATCTTAGTACAGAAGATGAACCTCTGCATCCAGTCATTGATGAGGTGACAGAGACACAGAAGCAACAGGGGAGTGTCTGGCAAAGGTGCCAGTCTGCCACAGACTGAAGCAAAGGCAAGAGAGTGTGCACCAGTTCTGTCTGAAGCTGTGCCTGCAGTGTCTGAGTATATGGGTGCTGGGTGCTGCAGACTGCCAGATCAACAGGGCAGACAGTATCTGCGAGATATGCTCTCGGGCCTTCACTGCCATATGCAGGCCTTTAATTGGACTGGAAAAGGGGGTCCACAAGACCTCAAATCCTCTGTAAAATTAATATCCCTTAAGGGGTGTTAGATGTGTCATTCTGTATTGACTGCAAAGAGAACCCACAGACAGGCACCCAGGAATTGGCTTTTCAAGACAGTCCCAACATGCCCCGTCACACCACCTCCTTTCTGCCAGGAACCTAAACAGCTCCATCAACTCATGCCAAAGGAGGTTGTACCTGCACCAAGCAGGACATACTGAATAGACCACAGCACTTAGCTCCCAAACCACTAGAGGATATCCGCTAAAGTCATCTGAGGCAACACGGCAAAGCATTCTTCCATGGGCTCAGCTTTCTCAGGGAAGGTGGCACCATGTCTTGTTGGTTTTCTTTACTTCTCCTCCTTCTCCATCTTCTATGTCTTGTCACTGTTAAAGCAGCTGCTACATTCAGTGTTTCCAGCATCTGTCATGGAATTACTGACCTGTGAGGAAGCGCAGGATTGAGATGTGTGCTTTGATTTTGGCATCTTATCACAGGCAACTGTAATGCTGGGGCCTTATTAGGCTGCTCCTGCCTTGGCTGAAAGCTTGCCCTACTGCCAACTGTAAATGGAGAGGTTTATTCTCCAAAATCCATGACTGGTTCACCCCTTTCCTGATGCTGCTGTGTGCAAACTACTTGCTTTTTTTTTAAACATTGTGTTATTAGACAAATACATGCTAAACAATCGGTTTGCCCTTCATTACCTCCTGCAGAACAGTCCTTCTGCATTGAATGGATTCAGAAACAGAATGGTCTCTTTGCCACATCTTTGTTGCTATGCAGGGATTGGCACTGCATGGCAGAATGTGTATTAATTTTCCCCTCTCACCCCTTCTGCCAAGTGCTGGTGAAGCTTAGCTTGCTATCTTATGAAAGATTAACGATTGACTGACCATGATGGAGAGACAGCTGTTTGCAGCTTTTATACCTTATTCATTTTTAATGTACTTGTTTTTAATATGCTCAGATAGTTTTCTTTCAATGCAAAGTCGTTAATGCAGTGCTCACACAACACATTCTTTTCCATTTGATTTCAAATGTTTCTTTTTGCTTTGCCTCACCATGCACAAACAAAACCTTGGGCCCTTCTCTTTTACATGGGACATTCTGAGAATTCCTTTTTTGGAAATCAAACTTTTGCAAGATGAATGTGGTACACTTTACTTGATTATTTCTCTTTCTATCCTGCCCCTTTCAAGTACAATATGCATCTCACATCCCATCCTCTCACTGTCGCTATCAATGACCTTGTTTCCCCTTTCATTCCCTCTGTTCTTCTTCAATCTCCCCTTCCTATATTGGTCCTTTTTCCATTCTTAGGACATTCCTACTAATCTCCCGATCCCATCCCCTTGGAGAATCCAGAGGCCAGCCTCATCCTTGGCTTTCACCCTTCACTTTATTCAGTTCTTCCTTCATCCACAGCGCCCCAAATAACCCCATTCTGTAGCCCTGACTTGGTATCCAGCTCCCAGACTTTCTGGTCCACGTTTCCCAAATTAATTTAACTCTCTCAAATCCACTATGCTACACTATTTCAAGGAATTGATTACTTTGGTGACCTTCTGGATCCCATTTAGTTGAACACTACTTTTTTGACAGATTGAAAACTGTTCTCTTCCCTTGGCAGCCTCCCTGTACTACCCTATCTTCCCTCACCCTTCCACACACCTCTTGTAGGCTCCTTCTCGCCCAATGCCTCTTTTGCAGGCCAATCTTCCACCTCACCCCCACTTGCAGCTTCCTTCGACAACCCTTGCACTACTTCCTTCTGCCCCAAAATCTCTTGAAGCATCCTTCATTGCTCTCTCCTTACTTCCATCCTCTGGCTGACAGCCCCGGCAGCAGATGAAACGCTCTGATCCAGCAAATGGCTCTTTCAGACATAGCAAAAAGCCTTACCGGCAAGATTCCCTGCATTTTGGTGAACGGCACCTCTCAGTGGCCACGTTCTTCCATTCCACGGCTCTTAGCTACCAGACCCTGCCCCCTCCCACCCTCCCCAATTGTACCTCACACAAACAACTCTTATCCTCCTATGTAAGCAGTTGCCCGGACAGAGCATCCAGTGAATTGCTCAACAGCAGCACAGATTTCCCTAACTATTCATTGCTCTAACAATTGTAGGGTCTCATATCCTTCAGAGAAAGCTGTCAAATGTCAGTTACTTTATTGGCAGGGTGCAGGCTGTCCCAAGGGCTAAGAACATTGGGTGTAAAAGCTTCACCCATCAGGAGCTGCATCCAATTAAAGTCTGGTAGTTCTCCATCTTAAGCAGCACCAGTGGGCAATGTGATACCAGCCAGCAATATACCAACTAGGATCAGCAAGAGACCTAGGCCACAGGTGAGAATCAGCAGGTTAAGGGCTGCAGGGAAGGGGAGGGGAGAGGAGGGAGGCAGGTTGAGGTGTCTGTCAGTGTGTACAGCCATCCTGGTGGGAGTCTTCAATCAGGCTCCGCCTGGCTGAATGCTAGAAGAGGCAGGATGAGGCCCAGAAGTTGTAAATAATTTCCCAAAAGGGCTTCAGTTGGCACCGGGGAGGACAGGGCAACCATGAGTTGAAAAAATGGCAGGAAACATACGCTGCATTCCATACCCAATTAAATACCTCACCCCAGCCACCGACTTCAAACTGGCCTCAGGGAGGCTTTAGATTTCGCCCATTGTCCCCTCCTAAGGTTCAGGCAGAGGGGTGGAATGTTCCATGAACACCATGTGCACATACAGGTTCTTCCTGGGTGCCCTTTCCCTGCCCTTGCCCCCCCTTCTTCTAGCAGTCTGCTCTCTACTGCATGCTCTCTGTCCATTCTCTAAATCCCACTATATTGAGGGAAATGTGGGATCAAGAAGTTTCTGCAGAAGTCTCTAAAATGTCCTTCAGCATACACCTTACCACGCCCTGCAAGCCCGTGCAACTTGAAATAACTTTAAAAAGAATCGAACATGTTGAATCACAGAAGGTCAGAAAAAACAACCAGTGGCTAACTCACAAGAGTTGAAATCTCTACACAGTTCTTACAGGAATGTTGGTCTCCAAAATGGCACCAACTCAGATTTGCACGACATTTGCCAGTATGGTCTGCCTCCTCTGCTGCTGTCAATTCTGGTGAACATTCCCTTGACAAGTGCTCATACCCTCTTCAATATTCTAAACAGTATCATTCGCTTCACATACTGGAGCTCTAAAGGCAGTGTAGCACCAAAATACAGATGCCACCAAGCCCAATTTTAGACTCCAAATCTCATTAGTTGAGACTAAAATCAAAATCAACACTTAAAAAAATCAGACAAGATAATTACTTCCATCTGGAGATTTCAAATTTCCAAAGACTTGGCAAATAGAAGGAAATATTGAATCACATTGTTCTGCGGGTGCAATTTTTCTGTGCAATAGTTTACTGATGAATAAAGGCAATCACATTAATCAGCAATAGAAAAGGCTGAATGAAGTGACAAAATTACCAGCACAGATGGTTGAAGACAGTAATCCTGAGCTTTGTTTGGTAGCAGCAGAAAATTGAATAATAACAAAATCTGTTTAATTTATGAATTAACATAAACGAAAATCAAAACAGCTGTTTTTGAAGCCATTAAATGATTACATGATTTGTGATGAATTAGCCACATCATGTTACCATTTGTGCTGTTCATACATTCTGAACTTGATTCAAATTCACTTGAAATTATTCACATTCAAAAGGTGAAACAACCCCCAGTATATATCAATGCTGCGTAATTTATAACAACACGCACTTCCAGAATACCTGTAACAAAGTTTCACGCTGAGCTGTGAAAGCATGTTTTATACACTGACTTCCTTTACTCACAAAGACTCCTGGCTGACAGCAATTACTAATCAAATGGGTTGGAACTGAAAGTATGTTGTGAATCTCTGAATTCCACTTCAATTTTGCTAATGTTCTTTCCAAGCACTAACGTTATGAGATGAACATGTTGGTAATCCAATAAAACAATAAAAGTACATAAATCTTGGATACCATTAATGCTGATGTCATGACTAAAATCCAAATTTGATTTAGCATTGTTGGAATCAAATCTCATTAATTTCTTAATCTTGTTCCCACTAAACTAAATGGAATGGTCTTCTATATATATGGTTACTCAGCAGGTTTATCCTGTGTGTTTTAAAGCCACAAATCTACATTCAGATATAAAAACAGCATGAATTCAGAAGGTCTGGCACCATTTGTGTCCAGAGAAACAGAATGATTTGTTTAAAGCCAATGACTGATCTTCAGAACTATCTAGATTCAATTATCAGATTTCTGCTCCTGTAGTGATATTACAGTTTCATTCAGCAGCCTTGACTTGTGGAGGAAAAATAAATTGCTAGGTTCTTTATTCCTACAATTGCTGAAACTGAATGTATATAGACATAAATTTAAAGACAGGATGCACGTGAATTCACAGTCAAGGTTCACACACATGAACGATGCCCATAAATACATGTTCCTGCATGCCCATGATGAAGGCCTGCACAGGAGCAAATGTGAGTAAAAGTGCCTGTGAATAAAACAATGAAGTCAAAAAAAGTCTAGAGTTACAAATTCTGTACTAGCAGTTTTACCTCTGTGAGAACAGTATTGTGGTAGCATTACATAATGGTGGTTTGCATCACTCCTTCACAATATTTTGATGATATGTATTCAGGCACTGATTCCGAAGAAGACTCACTCAAAATTTGACTGAGTCAACTAATGTAGTTTCAAATCCTATGTTCCTGCCACAGTGAATTATGAATGGATTTCCTGGCAAACCAGCTAACATCCACTTATCTCTATCTATATATTAATACTTTCTTCTGATGTTTAATAAATGATAGCAGTCCTATATATTTGAGTAACTGTCAATGTCAGTTATGAAACTGCTTTACTATCATTATTTAATAGGATTAACACTGACAGAGAGAAAGATAATTGGCCCAAAGATAATTAGTGGCAATTAATATTGATAATTCTCTGTCATTGCTCCACTGAAATTGACAGCAACTTTGTATTCCACGTGTAGAGAGAATAGCAGAAATATCCAGAGATTAGTTCTATCCTGTCCCAGAGGGTACATTGTAGGGAGTGGTCCCAGACTGCAATCAAATGAAAATTAATGAAATTTCAGTTTTGCTGCTCTCCTCAGCGCAAAAACAAACCTTAGAAACTGTGACTACTTGATAAATGACATGTACTCCTTGGTGAATGAAGTGTAACTTATATTTTAGCTTTTACAACTGACAAATAATCTCACTGGCTCTGAAAAACTCAGTTTGTGTAATATTAAATTTACCTGTAACTATATAAGAATGTTTTCTTCATCCAAGTTTTGACGATCCCATTTTACATCTTTATGGTTTCATTTAGAGGCTAGCTCAGCTAAGTTTTGCATTTTCAGCTCCTTTGGAAGCAATAGGAGTGAGGATTTAAAATTGAAAGCCACCAAGATTGTTTTGACTGAAGGAAATGCTGCCTGACAACTACCCTCATGTAGGTTCAGCTGCAATGCATCAAAAAGCTGTAAGTAACAGAGCAGCTGTAGAGGAGGAAAAGCAATCAGAGATTGTGGATAGAAAACATTCTTCTCCCCATCAATCTCTCCCTCTCTCCATAGAAGGACCAAGAAAGAACCTTGGTCCCCCTGATAAACATTTGAATTAAAGGATGATAACCATCACCTCACAGACAACAGCACATTATCATTACAAGGATCAAAAGAATTGCGAGGAAAACAACTTTCCATCTTATGGTCTCGGCTTTTGATTTTCAGAATTTTGTTTACTCTGTCCATTATTTTTCCTTCCTAAGTCTGTGTATTAAACCACTTGTCTTTTGTTTGTCTTAATCATGATGAGTGTGGGTGTAGTTGGGTTTTGAAGGGATATAGCATAAATTACATCATAGTAGTTTAACAACCCTTTCTGCCACTTGCTCTTGTCAAAGTTACTGTGTTATAAGAAATAGCTATTTCATGTTAATGAAAAAACCTGTTGTGAATTGTGTTTGTCCTAAACAGCAGTCAGCTTTGCAAATTGGTGGTCTCATTGGGATTTCATACATTTATACATTTTGTGATGGCTTGTGAAACAGTGGGGCATGATTATCGGTGCATTTTTCCCAGTTAAGTTGTGACAGCCTCATTATTTGAAAGAAGAAATATAACTATTTGAGAAGAATATAAACATAGAAGTTAAGTGAAGGCCATTCAGCCCATTGACCCTAGTTCACTATTCAATATGATCATGGCTGATCACCCACCTCAGTTCCCTGTTCCTGCTTTCTCCCAATACCATTTTAACCCTTTAGTTCTAAGAACCATATCCACCTCCTTCTTCAAAATATTCAATGTTTTGGCTTTAACAGCTTTCTGGGCAAAGAAATTTCTCTTCACTTCAGTCCTTAAAGATCTACCCCATATCCTTGGACTGTGGCCCTTGGTTCTTTACTCAGCAGTCATTGGGAATACCCTTCCTATATTTACACTGTCTGGTCCTATTAAAATTTTACAGGTTTCTATGAAATCCCTCTCATTTTCTAAACTCCAATGAATATAGTCCTATCTGATCCAGTCTCTCTTCATATGTCAATCCTAGAAATCTGTCTGATAAATTTTCATCGCATTCCTTCCATAGCCAAAACATCCTTCCCCTGCTAAGGTGACCAGAACTGCATACAATACTCAGATGTGCTCTCACCAGGGCCCTGTACAATTGTACAAGTCATCCCTGCTCCTCTGCTCAAGTCTTCTCAGTGTGAAGGCGAACATAATATTTGTCTTCTTCGATGTCTGCTGTTCCTACATACTTAAGCAATTCACTAAAAGATAACTCAAGTCACTCCTACAGCCTATCTTATGAAGAAAACTTGAACAGCTTAGGGCTTTATCTATTAGAGTTTGGAAGAATGAGAAAATATCTTTTTAAAACATATATGATCTATCGGGTGTTTGATAGTGTGGACCCCAGGAGAAAAAAATAACTAAAAGACATAGTTTCACAATAAAAGCACACTTTTATGACAGTGATGAAGAGTTTTTTTTTCCTTAAAGGAAACATTCTTCCCCAGAAGGTCATGATGGCTGGGACTTTAAATTCATTCAAGGCCGAATTTAGACAGATTTTTGAAGACAAAGGAGTCAAGAGTTATGAAATACAGTCAGGAAAGTTAGGCAGACCAGCCATGATATTGTTGAATGGTGCAGCACGCTTAAAGGGCTCCTAATCTTACGTCCCTCCCCACTGTGGTTGCCAAGTCTCTGGCTCGCCTGTGTCGGGTGGATCCCTGTTGTATAGTAGCTTGCTTTGGTGCAAACTCTCTCCTTTACCACAAGCAGCAGTCTCATTGGTGACTGCTGTTGGTATCTGAAGCCAGTCTCCATTGCTTCCCCTGCTGGCTTTAATTGGACAAGATCTCCAATCAATTACAGGTTTGCCCCCTCTATAAGGCTTCCTCTGGAGGCTGGCTGCTGATCCAAAGACAGACCCATCTCTTGTTTACTCCTTCAGAATTGAAAATTCAGCGCCTTGATTAAGCTGCCTTTGGGAAAGTTAAAAATCACACCATGGATATCAATAGAAGTCTGTAGTCACTTTCTTTGAGGCCAAAGCTTATCTGAATATCTTTGCAGCAGGATCAGCTGGAAGACAGGTCCTCTCCTCATCTCCCCATTCCCTGTAGCTTTGTCTTTTAGTTGCTCATAGAAGCCTCCCATTTTCAATTTCAAGGAGCAAGGGAAGGAACGCATGAATTTATTTCCCATGACTTCTTCAAGTGCACTCAGATGAAACACTGTCTTCACTTGAAAGAATCACCCCTGCCTGCAGTTATCCATTATCCATAGATGTTAAGTCCTTTTGCCATTGCCACCAAAAGATTTGCTGATTATGTTGTTGAATGTAATTCCTTCCCCCCAGACCTGAGGCCTTTCACTGGGCCTCACAGGACATTCATGAGGGCAGCGTCAGCCAAGCCCTGAAACTTTAAATAATTCCATTTACCACTGACAATAAAACTGAATTTTAATCCAGGACTCAATTACAAGCTTCATTATAACAGAAGCTATATTTCAGCTGATGACTTTCTTTTGTACTCGTTTATATATCTTGGAAAGCAGAAAGCATTAAGCTTACTTTTAACATAGTGTGGGAGGAATGTTCTTTTAGCAGTATACAGTTTTGGAAACAGCAGTTTATATTTTGTCAATATTTAACTGTATAATTCATCGTGATTTTTTTTCCTTTATTCATTAACAGGATGATGGCATTGCTGGCTAGGTAGCATTTATTGCCCATCCCTAATTGCCCCAGAGGGCAGTTCAGAGTCAACCACATTGCTGTGGGTCTGGATTCACATGTAGGCCGGACCTGGTAAGGATGGCAGTTTCCTTCCCTAAAGGACATCAGTGAACCAAATGGGATTTTCCCAACAATCAGCAATGGGCTCATGGCCATCATTAGACTCTTAATTCCAGATATTTTATTGAATTCAAATTCGACTATTCAAATTCAAAATCCACTGTATTTTGATTCAGTTTTCATTTTGGTAAGATATCTTGCATGTACATCAGCTGGCACAAACTTCACACTTTGTAAGTAAGAATTTCCTTCCCAACCTTACATTGTGTGGCCATGAACACTGGCTTAGTTTCTGTCATTAACAGCTTGATCCAAGACTTCAGGATATGCAACACTGACGATACACTGATAGCTCACTGAAATGAGTATGTGTGAGTTAGGAACTGGATAAAGAGCCGCAAACGGATTGCTGCTCCATTCCACTGGCTTCAGAATTAGAATTAAAATTGGAATTAGCTTTATTATCACATGTACTCAAATGAGTGCAGTGGAAGGTTTACAAAGTCACCATTTACAGCACCCTCTAGGTACAGATTCTTAAGTATGAATTCTAAGGGAGAAAAAATTAGAAAAATAAAGAAATATAAAGTCCAACATTACAGACCATAGGAATAAATTAGAAAAGTAAAGAAATAAAAAGCTCAGAATAACAGTCCTACCAACTGAGTCCATGCTGGCTCTCAGGCTCCAGGCCATGCTGGGCCTTGACTCCAAACCATGCTGGGCTTCACTTTGAGGCTTTCAAGGCTGGGAGACTGCCACGGCACGACGGGAGACTGTCACAACGGGCTGGGAGACTGTCAGATCGGGCTGGGAGACAGACTCAAAGGGTTGGGAGACTGTCACACACCACGGGCTGGAGACAGTCACCCACAATGGGTTGGGAGACTGTCACACACAACCAGCTGGCAGACTGTCACATACACCGGCTGGGAGACTGTCACACACAACGGGCTGGGAGACTGTCACACACAACCAGCTGGCAGACTGTCACACACAACGGGCTGGGAGACTGTCACACACAAAGGGCTCGGAGACAGTCACAAACAACGGGCTGGGAGACTGTCACACACAACGGGCTGGGAGACTGTCACACACACCGGCTGGGAGACTGTCACACACAACGGGCTGGAAGACAGTTACACACGACCAGCTGGGAGACTGTCACGCACAACGGGCTGGGAGACAGTCACACACAACGGGCTGGGAGACAGTCACACACAACGGGCTGGAGACAGTCACACACAACGGGCTGGAGACAGTCACACACAACGGGTTGGGAGACTGTCACACACACCAGCTGGGAGACTGTCACACACAACGGGCTGGAAGACTGTCACACACAAAGGGCTCGGAGACAGTCACACACAACGGGTTGGGAGACTGTCACACACACCAGCTGGGAGACTGTCACACACAACGGGCTGGAAGACTGTCACACACAACCAGCTGGCAGACTGTCACACACAACCGGCTGGGAGACTGTCACACACAAAGGGCTCGGAGACTGTCACACACAACGGGCTGGGAGACTGTCACACACAACGGGCTGGGAGACTGTCACACACAACGGGCTGGGAGACAGTCACACACAACTGGCTGGGTGACTGTCACGCACAACGGGCTGGGAGACTGTCACGCACAACGGGCTGGGAGACAGTCACACACAACTGGCTGGGAGACTGTCACACACAACGGGCTGGCAGACTGTCACACACAACAGGCTGGGAGACTGTCACACACAATGGGCTGGGAGACTGTCACACACAACAGGCTGGGAGACAGTCACACACAACAGGCTGGGAGACAGTCACACACAACAGGCTGGGAGACTGTCACACACAACTGGCTGGGAGACAGTCACACACAACGGGCTGGGAGACAGTCACACACAACGGGCTGGGAGACTGTCACACACAACAGGCTGGGAGACTGTCACACACAACGGGCTGGGAGACTGTCACACACAACGGGCTGGGAGACTGTCACACACAACAGGCTGGGAGACTGTCACACACAATGGGCTGGGAGACTGTCACACACAATGGGCTGGGAGACAGTCACACACAACAGGCTGGGAGACAGTCACACACAACAGGCTGGGAGACTGTCACACACAACTGGCTGGGAGACTGTCACACACAATGGGCTGGGAGACAGTCACACACAACGGGCTGGGAGACTGTCACACACAGTGGGCTGGGAGACCACCATGCTGAGCTGTTAAGAGCCCCCATAATGCACTGACAGCTCACCAAGCCAAGCTGAGAGATTGCCAGGCTGGGTTCACGCTGAGGCCAACAGTTCAAATCCGCACTGAGGCTATGTGTTCAGGACATCGACAAGAAGTAAGAATTAAAAAAACAGAGAGGAAAGAAAAAGAAAAAGAAAGAACAAAATAGATGGAGTGGATAAGCTCCAGCTGAGGAGTCTTACTCTGCCACCATTTTGGTATTACAAGCAAGGATCCATTCTTTAGTTCACATCAAGCTGGGTTGTACTGCATCTTGTGGGTGGGTCAGTGGGGGCAGTAAGGGAGCCGTTTAGGTTACGCAGTCGGCCATAAAATACATTGGGGGGCAGCCAACCAACCACCTTCCTGCCCACTCCCAAATGGTGAAGACATTAACTGCCTAATTAGACCATAATACATATGATCAAAATGAAGCATTTTTGCCCACTGAGTTTGCTCCACCATTCGATCAGGGCTGATATGTTTCACAACCCCATTCTTCTGCTTTCTCCATGTAACCCTCAATCCCCTTATTAGTCAAGAACCTATCCACCTCTGTCTGAAATACTTGGCCTCCAAAACCTTCTGCAGCAATTACCCTCTGGGTGAAGAAATTATTCCTCATCACAATTAGGGCGTAATTAAGGGTCTCCATCCAGCTCCTCTGCCAGAAAACTCATGGAAGCGGAGGCAGGCTGCACTGCAAATGCAGTTTGTTCTTTAACTGTGTTGGAAAATGGGAGTTCATCAATCAGAGGGTGGCTCATGTACATTGTGGTCACCCTCCAAGCCCTCTCCAACGCCTGCCAAAGATATTACACCCAGATTTCTTCCCTCCCAGTCTCCAATCCCCACCCACCCTAGTCTGCCTGATCCCTTCCCATTCTCAAATCCTAGGAATTAGTTAGCCCAGGCCCACTAATGAAATTCTTACATTTCTGACAGCACCTAGCCACTCCAGAGCTTCTCTGTTAGACCCACCATGTGTTATTGCTCCAGAGCTGGCTTTCTAAAAGTTGGTGGGTTGCGAACAAACTATTTTTATGGGTCAGGTGAGTTTGTAAGGAGGGGGTGAGAGAGAGGGCAAGTGTCACGACACTCTGTTAAATTCTGCCAATCAATTATGTTAAATAGCAGGCTGGCACAATGAGCTAAAAAAACTATTCTTCCCCTTAAATCTCATAGAATATTTCCATAATCTTGTTAATTACCACCATCATTAACAAAACATCATCTGAGTTTTAGAATGTATACATTTTCTTTTGATGTATGAGGCAGTGAATTTTTAAACATGTTTGCTTAATGGAGTTGATTAACTCAAACAACCCAGTTACAATTTGATTTGCCCAGAAGCGATACCATATGTGATAAACAAATTATAATTGGACTATGCTGTTTATGCAGACTGTACATTTAGCTTCTTTCCCTTTTTTTGGGTCACTTTGTGTTCATATTTTGAGCAGATTAGAACATATTGTTAAACATTTAATGCTAACCCAAGTGGGAGTATTCCGCATTTCTCATGATGGCATAAAGTTCCAGATGTCGAGATATTTCATTGGATTTAATGTTTTGGGACTGCCATTGTTGCAGATCAGTGAGAAACCTGCAAAGCTTTTTTTGGAGAAGGTGACTGAATTAAATGCTCCTCAGGGACTTATCTCGCCAGCCTGGGTCTTCCCTGAGAATGTAGGACCCTGGCAGCAGAAATCCTGCCACCATCCACTGCCAGCTAATTAGAATCCAGCACTGCTGCCAACTCAACCAGAAGCATTGGCTGCAGCTAATATTGGATCCCTGAACTCCGAAAGTATAGGCAGAATAAGGGTTTGTTGAAGGGGCAGAGGCAAAGGAAGTTAGAGCCAAGGAGCGTGGTGGTAGTAGTGGGATGGGGGCTGCAGGCAGCTTTTCCCTTTTCTATTGTCGGGCATTGAATATTGGAAAACAAGGAACTCACAACCTCACTCCTGAATGTCATTTGCAAACTCTACGGAGCAGCCACTGAGTTTCATGGGAAAGCCTTCCGACTCCTATTTAAGCCCTGAGCACCATTACATTTTTGTTTGTTCATGGATAGTTGGCATCACTTGGCTCATTAGTGAGCCCAATTGACATCTTACCACTAGTGGGCAGGATTTTGGCAGCAGCCCCATCCAGCCGCTGGCTTAATCCTGCCGGATATACCTACTAGAAACAAACTAGCATTTGGGCCTAGATGGAAAGTTCCTCAGCACGATGCGCCGGATTATATTCCATCCATTGTTTCACACTGATGTTGCTCATTCATTATTTACAATTACCATTCTGTTAAGTGTCTTAACTGCTTGTATTTCAACTTCTGAAGTATTGCTGGGTTGTGAAATATTATTGCTTGAACATAAACCAAGGTTCATGTTTCCTGACAGCACTTAGTTCAAGTTTAAGACTAATTATAGTACGCTACTTGATATTAAACCTTTAATTTTAGAGTGGCTATACACATCTACATAAATAACAGTTTGTAAAAGGCAAATGTCTCACAGTGTGTTCATCACAATTGAAATATTTTGGAATGGAAATCAAATGACTTGCAATTGACAGGGGCTCGGCAGGGTAGATATTGAGAAAATGCTTCCACTAGTGAGGGAGCCTTGAGCTAGGAGACATTGTACAGAATAAGGGGACGCTCATTTCAAACTGTGTGGCAAAGGAATGTTTTCACCCAGAGGACAGTGAATGAAATTCTCCACTCCAAAGAATTGTGGAGGTTAGATCGCTGGAAGAATTTAAACCGTAGAGAGATTTTTGAAATATTAGGAGTTGAGAGTCTAAGGAGCCGGTATGAAAGAGAAGTTATGCACGTGGCAAATCAGGATGTTATTGAATCACGGGGCACACTTGATGGGGTGAATGGCCTCCTTCTGCTCCACATAAAACATGGCAGTTTTATGTAGCAAAATGTCTGCAGGCAAGTGATCTATCCTTGATAGGAACAACAGCAATTAATCATCAGAGTCAGGTAAGCAGAGAAAGTGTCAACACCCGCTACAAGGAACCCTGCAGGTAGATAATTCACTCATCAGTGGGCCCCAGCAGACCAGGATGACTCTCTTCCACTCTCAGGGCAAAACTGTAGGTGGCTGTACAGATCAAAGTGGCTACTGCAGGCTCTGTTACACTTGGAACTCGGGAAGGGATGGTATGACAGCACACTTCTTACGTTGTTTTGGCTCGGCTTCTGCTTTTTCCTGATGACAAGTCTCAAGATCCTTGATGCCTTCCCAAATGCTCCTCCTCCACTCTGGACAGTCTTGGGCGGGGGATTCCCGGTTGTGTGGTGGAATGCCGCATTTCACCTGTGAGGCCTTGAAAGTATCAATGAAATGCTTCCTCTATCCGCCTGCCGTTTCAAAGCTGGGAGTAGAACATCTTCCTGGGGCGTTTTGTGTCAGAAATGTGGATGACAGGCCCAGGCAATCATAGCCAATCAGGGTGGTCAATGCCTCGATGCTGGGGATGTTGGCCTGGTCGAGGATGCTGGTCTTTGTGTGTCTTTCTTCCCAGCGGATTTGCAGGATCTTGCGCGGGCAGCATTGATAATACTGATCCAGTACTTTGAGGTGTCTGCTGTGGACAGTCCAGATAGGATAGATAAAATGCACCCGTGATTGGCATGGCAGGTGACTGTGCAGTACACTGACAACTTCTGATGTTGTGAGGCACAGAGGAAAATCTTCATCACAACCTCCATGTTTAGCAGAAATATCACCCCATCTTTAGTTTCCCTTCTCTTTATTTCACTTGTTATTCTTCCGCCTGTTCCTTCAGTAAATGCTGCTAATGGTTTGAATGCTTCCATCAGTTTTGTTTGATGCCAGTTTTGAATTTCATTTGTACACAACCATCTGCTCACACTGCACTGCCAAATACTGGATGTCAAACTATAGATAAGGATTGCTACTTCCCCAAAATTATTCTGTTCAAATTTTGAGGGTCAGTCTGAATTGTACGCAAGTTCTAAAACACTTGTGATGTAGCTGTTCCAGAATGATCACTCATGCACCATGTGAATTGATGGCAAAACTGCTCTTTGAAAAAGGCTACTTGTAATGTAAGTTGTAACTCACTATATGGCTCTGATACTCAATCCAACCACAAGCAATGCCCTACTAATAGTTAATTTTCCACAAACTCTCACTGTTCATCTTATATTTTTTACTGTAATCCCCTGCAAATGGCCAAAGTATTCAGGAGAAAACATTGCCATAAAAGGTGGATTGAGCATTGAGATCTGACTTGTCACATGAGCAAAAGGTATAATTGGTCTGACTGTAAGTAACTACACTGGGAGATACAGGACAGATGATACACAGTCAGCGAGGTATAAAATTTCAATAGAAATAAAAATTAGGTGGGATGTATACCTAATGACAGTGAAACCATTTCCACAGAAATGCTTAATTATTGACGGTATAAATTATATTAGGTTACTTTTTTCCTTAAAAACACAGCCATATCCAATCTGAAAGATTGCTAATTCATGATTCGTCAATTGTAAAGTATTTTAAAAAAATCTCAAATGTGGATTTTAGACTGAGTGTACCATCTCTGAAGTCATGAACTGGGAACTCAAGGACACTTTTAGTCATGTTGAAACATTAAAGTGGCCTAAGATCCCAATTTGGAGTTTAGTTAATTGAGATGGTTGGTGTATGGTTCAGAATAATGAAAAGAGTGTGGGTTCTTTTCCCATTCTGGCTACACCCGCCTCCTTGCCTGCCCAATGCTCAATGTGGAATGATACTATTCAATCTACATAACCAATCGTCTCACTTTAATAGAGAAATCTGTGATTGCTTGTAGACTACAGCTAATTAACTACCTAGCTAGCATCCCAGGATTTCATTTGGAGGACTCAAAGAGATTTTGGGTCTCTAGAGGGGAACAGAGGAGATGAGCAACTGTCAGAGACAGCATAATTGTCCATTAGTGGCAAAAACAATAAGCCATCATGGTGATAAACTAGAGACTTGAAAGTGCACAATTTGAATTGTACCATTTGTGAAATTCCTTTTCCTGTTTTTAATGGAGTGTCATCCATTAAGATAAGCAACATTTGCAGAGATTGCCAAAATGGAAATTCATGGAAACATGTTAAGGATTCATAAGCAAATATTTTTAAAGCTTTGTTCAGTTGATCTAGATTAAATAGGAATCTCCTTGAATTTGTGCAATTAGAACTGCCTATTGACTCTAAATAGACTAAATATTTAAACAAGTCTAGTTGCTTAAGAATTATAATTCACCCTGATAGACATTATAATAACTGTGACTATATTCGGGAGTTCCAATAAATTCCATTTTTCTCAATAAATGACAGGGATTTTGTAATTGCTCCTCAATTTTAATTTTACTATTCTATTCTGTTAAGTAGCTAAACTGGGTTGTTAATAATTTCAGCTCCAATCATGCAAAATTGAAACATAGGAGGTGACTAAGATTCTATCAAAGTGCAACGTTCATTATTTTTCTATAGTTCAAATGAAAGACAATTGTTTTGGTCTATTAAAAATGTCAACAAAGATTGAAGAGCACCATTATTACTAACGTACTGGTGTAATGTGGGGTAAGATTACTTTATGGCAGACGGTTAACAGTACCTGTCGTAGTCTTGACAGATTTCACCGACAGAGATTAGTGCTTTCAGATACTCATTGGGCTGGTAGGGATTGATGTAATGCAAGGAACAGCTGTTTCGTGGGTCTCCATTCGAAGCTGTGAAGTCAATGGCTACCTAAAATAGAAGGTGGCAATTCATAATTAACAGCGCTAGGCCCTGAATGCTTCATTTCTTCAGAAGCTCATACTGATGCACAATGTTCTAAATAAAAGCATGTAAAATATGTCAAAAATAATAGCACTATTACAGATCTTTAGCAGCAGAAATCTGAGGCATGAACCCTTTGTTAAAAGGAAAAGAAACATTGAAGCCAATGCCTACAAAAAAGTGCAGAGATCTATAAACAGATTGCATAGAATTAATGAACTCAATCTTTTGAATGCAGTTTTTTCCCCAAAACTCAATCCCTCTAGTATAATTGTTAAGGAAAATCTGGTGATATCCAGTTTCTTTTTCAATTTTGACACTAGGGAGACAATTTTTGGAACCTGCACATCAGATCATGGGCAGTGGCCAGTGGGCACTCGTTGTTCAATGACAACAAAAAGCTCAAGCCATTTGAGTAGCTAATACTGATTAAAATTTGGTCAAACAGAACGGATGGCAGGGAAGGACAGTGATGGTGCGGAAACAATACCAGTACAGTACTTGGAAAGCCTGTCAGTAAATGGGAAAATCTGTGAGGGCATTCTTTCATTGTTGGCAGAACAGTGTGAACATCTGACTTCTTGGGATTATTAAAGGGCTGATATATTGGCATAAATTCTTTCTGCCAATGTTATAAACCAGCAAGAAACACATATCTTTCGGAAAAGACCGTTTCTTCTGGGTACTGCTGTTATTGGCAATGTGTTGCAACAGGATCAGTGAAGGCACTTCAAATAAGCTTCCTTGGCAGTTCTGCTGCTGGTGTTGTTTATGCTTCTGGTGCTTTGTCTTCCTGTGTCTGATCTTCTATTTCAAAGTCGGCAACATCTGCCTCCCGTTCCTCCTCTGGGACATTTACCCTCCAGATTTTCTGGAGATTAAACAGGGCAAATCAGGCCACAAATCTTGAAACAGGAATAGGATCCTACTGTAGATTTCCATACCAAAAATAAGCATTTGTTTAATGTTCCTGCAGTTCATTTCGATTCTGGATTAAATGTGGCACCACTGAACTGCTGCAGTCAAGGAACGTTACAGGCCAGGAGAGCAGCAAGGCAGCCTTTGTTTCCCAGAGACTATCAATATGAAATAAATAAACAAGCAAAAGCTTTCTAATACCTGAGGATAAAAAGATGGTGGCAAATGCAACCACATATGAATGTTCATACAAAAGAACTGATAACTGTAAATACAAATCATTTGAATCCCCAGGGAGTGAAATTCCTTTCTGTTGATGTCATGTTGACTATTGTCATTGGTACAGGTATGGCCATTTGTAAAGAGTTCTTTGCTCCAGGATCCCTGGGAACACAATCTCCATTATTTGGTAACCTTTGCAAATTGAGTATTAGTGGCTTGCTTTACTTTGATTTCTCACTGTCACATGTACCTAGGTACAGAAAAATGTTTTGTTTCGCGTGTGGTTAAGGCAGATCATACTATACAAGGTCCATTAAGTTAATAGAACAGATCAAGAATACAATGTTACAGCTGCAGAGAAGGTGCACAGAGAGTGAGATCAGCATTAAATTTAAAATTTGAGAGGCCAAATCAGAAGTTTAATAACAGCAGGGAAGAAGCTGTTCTTGAATCTATTCTTACGTATATACAAACTTTTATATCTTCTGTCTGAAGGAAGAGAGTATGACAAGGGTTGGAGGATTCTTTGATTATGTTAGCTGCTTTCCCAATGCAGCGGGATGTATAAGTGGAGTCAATGGATAGAGACTGATTTGTGGGATGGATTGGGCTGTGTTCACAACTTTCTGGTTTCTTATGGTCTTGAGAAGAGCAGTTGCCAACATAGGGTGCTTTCTATGGTGCATCTACAAAATTGGTAAGAATCTTTGAGGACATGCTGAATTTTCTTTGCCTCCTGAAGAAGTACAGATATTTTTGTACTTTCTTGACCACTGCGCTGACATGGATGGACCAGGACAGTTTGTTGCTGAACATCATTCCTAGGAACTTGACATTCTCAACCATCTCCACCTCAGCATCTTTGAGGAACGTGTCTTCCACTCTACTTCCTAAAATCAGTGACCAGCTCTTTCATTTTGTTGACATTGTTGGAGAAATTGTTGTCTTTACGCCATGTTGCTGAGCACTCAGACTCTTTCTTGTATTCTGTCTTGTCACTGTTTGATATCCACCCTATGATGGTGGTGTCATCAGAAAACTTGTAAATGGAGTTGGTGCAGAATGTGGCCACACAGTTGTGAGTGTATGAGGAGTACAGTAGGGAGCTGAGTACACAGCCTTGCAGAGCAGCAATGTTGAGAACTATTGTGGAGGTGGTGTTGTCACCTATTCTTACTGATTGAAGTCCATGGATCAAAAGTCGAGGATCCAGTTACACAGGGAGTTGCCAAGCTCTAGGCCTTGGAGTTTAGAAGTGCGTTTGTTTGGAATTATGGTGTTGAAGATGGAGCTGTAATCAGTAAGTGAGGGCCTGACGTAGGTATCCTTGTTAGGCAGATGTTCCAGTGATGAGTGTAGGGCCAGGGAGATGGCATCTGCTGTGGAGCTGATGCACTGGGAGGTGAGTTCCAAAGGACCAAGGCAGTTTGGTAGGCTGAAGTTAATATCGGCCATGACTAACCTATCAAAGCATTTTATAATTATGGAGGTCAGAGTCACCGAGCAGTAGTCACTGAGGAAAGTACACAAAAAATGTAAAGGAAGTGATCAGCCCTTCCTCAGAATGAATGATTGAATAAAAGTTTTGCTCCACCACTTTTCTGCATTCACAGATGTTCCTCTGGAATGTTGACTGTAGCAGAAGACAGATATCCTGACCTTTGTTGAATCACAACCTGCAGAGATCATGCTCTAGAAAAGTTTATGAAGAATTTCCAAAGTCTACGTATCCCATGGACAGGGTCAAGCAGGCGATGGCTCTTCTCAGTGCCATCTGACAATACAGAGCTCCCTGGGTAACTTCTTCATTTCATCTTCCTCCTAAAGGTAGGTGTATCAATGAAAGTATTTAGGAATCCCATTTTAGAAGCTGTGGTGAAGGCAGTCAACATTTCCCACTGACAAAATCATCTTCAGAAACCTGGAATTTCAGTCTGAAGGCTTCAGATCAAGAGCAAAACAAAAGACAAAAGACAAAGCAGCAAAGCAGAGTTCTTGCCCATTTTCCCCCAAGAAATGACCAGTAGTTTGTCTGCAGGACACCACCACACTCATGAATATCAGTTGCTCATGATAAGGGTGCTGCTTCGCAAATTGAGCTGATCAGAATAGAATCAAAGATGGAATGAGGGTGAGTTATGGCATCGCAATTTCATTCGATTATTTGGATGCTTGCACTGTTTATTGAACAGATGTTTTATTCACTTCCCTCCTTCTGTCAGTATTTGAACATAAATGGGGCAGAAGCCTTATAAAGCCCAAATTTCCAATCTTATGTTCCAGCGAATAACAGACAACATCATCTGTGGAATTTTAAAACTATGTACATTTACTGAAATAATTATTTTATTTCATTCATGTGATTTGGGCTTCACTGCTTAGGTCAGCATCTATTACCAATCCCTAATTACTCCAGACAAGGTGATGTTGAGCTACAGCCCTTGGGGCATAGCTGAACCCACAATGCTGTTAGAAGGGAATTTCCAGGATTTTGACCTGGCAACTGTAAAGGAATGACAATGTAGCTCCATGTCAGACTGCAAGTGTTGATGGAAGGGAAATTTTCAGGTGGTGATGTTGCAAAGCCTCTCCTTCTAGAGGTGGTAGCGGTTGCACGTTTGAAAGGTTTGGTGAATTACTGTAGTGCATCTTCTAGATGCCAGTGTGTCAGTGCTGAAGTGAGTTAATGGTGAAGCTGGTGATGAATATCTAATGCTATAGATACAGAAGCAGTTTCAGATTTAAAATACTGTATGATACAAGGTCTCCTAGTAGCAGTCAGTCAAGGACAGACTTGGGTATGATCAGTCATGCGAAGATGAGTCATTGCATGGCCTTCTTGTGGGAATGCTCCATGTCTCAATCCAAAGTGGAGTATGTTAAGCCATCATTTGTATGGGACGTAATTGTTGACTGCTTTCATTGCTGAGAACATGTTCTGCCCCTTATGATCCCGACAAAGGTTCATTGTAGGTCATTGATTGATGGGCCCAGCCTCAACAGGGCTCATTGCTGCTGTTGCTACCATGCAATGAAGGTGCAGGGAGATGGTGAAGAACAGGTGTGCCCAACAAGCCCAGGACCAACAGGAGCCTGTGGCAGAAACCGAACAGAAACCATGTGAAGACACCTCACCTGAAGCATCCTTCAGGGGGTGTGGGAAAATGAGGAAGACCAGAATCATTCATCCTTGATAACATTTCCTACATGTGAGGCACAGTGTTGGCACAGGCAGAGGATATTCCAGGACACTGTGAGTGAACAATGCGCATGCACGATCAGGTGCACAGCCAGGGTTCTAAGGTGGCACTGATGCCAGAGGTAAAGGTCTAATCAGGGATATCCCAGCAGTAGTGAGTACTTCCAACAACAGTGAGTGGTAGAATCAGACTCACACTGATGGGTGCCATTGAAGTAGGTAGTTAGTGGGATAAGTGTGGGAGGATAGTGTGAGAAAACCTGCTAGGCTTGCAGGCAGAAACTCTACATGAAAATCAATGAAAATTACACTTTGCTAAAATATTGCAAGATTCAGGCCATAGTTATACCACAGCTGTCACCCAAAAGGCACCAAAACCTTTTGCAAAACATTTTGCTAGAAGCTTCCACAATTTGTCAGAATGACAAAGTCACAGGTTTGCACTGACTGCGTGCATATAAGCACTCACAACTGTATTCTGTTGTGTAACTATTCACTGGCCAATTCAGCAACAACAGAAGCCTTTCTATTACTGACTGATTCCCTTCGTCTGGAATGAAATGAAAATCTATGGAGTTAAGGACACTAGACTCTGATGGCTGCTTCTTTGTTTCAACATTTCAAAAACCAGAATTAATTTTATTTTGCAACTCTTTTCAACATTCTTTCCTCTTCAAAACGAAAATAAACTGACAAAAATAAATCCAAATGCAAATGTTTCACAATTTAATTAGGAACTTGGCTTGGAAACCCAGTTGCTGTCATTATAACACTTATAGAAGAATAATTAATGTCAAATGAAAACTTTTGGCAAACTCATAATAAATGCTTACACGCTACAACATAAAAGTTATCAATCATCCATCTTCCAGAGACAAGAAAAACATCACTGGGAAATAGTTTTAAAAGCATAATAACTGTTCACTTACCGTAAAGTGAATCTGACATCCGCCCATTATGTAGTCTAAAAAGGAATAGATCCTGTGCAACTTCAAAACACAAAAATACAGAGTTAGTCCAAAAATGTTTAACTCAACCATTTTAATAGAATGACTAATAACTTGGCATCATCCCTAAACTGTCATGATGTGTACAAGATTGATATTTGTCATTTCTGCAGATTAGATCAAATCCTGTTGATGGGCATCTTTTAATTCATCTGTGTTTCTTGATGACAATCAACAATAATCGCTTTAAATTTTGATGAGTTAAAGCTTGTCTTAAGAATGAATGCAAAGTTTTAATTCAGTACCAGAATGCTTATGAATGCTTGTGTAAAACCAACTATGTCAAGCCAAATGTCATGATATAGCTGAGGTGGTCTAAGTTAATAATGTTTATGGCATTTCTAACTGATATTCTTGTGACTGTATGGACTGAGTACCATAAAATAATTTAACCAAGCAGATAGCAATTAGTGGAAACTCATCTTTGCTGGCTGTTTAAATGACATCTTACATTGCAGAATTTTAGAAGTTGATTGTATAAAATACGAAAATCACAGACTGTTGAATAAATATGCTTCATAGTCTTTTTCTCAGTTTTTCACTCTTTAATTCAGTGTCTTATTCTTAATTAAGCAATATTTGAAGACACATTAGAAATTTCATGTGACAAATTAAACACTGATTTTCAAGTTTTACATTTTTCCTGAATTCAGATCAGAAAACTGAGTGAAATCAGCTGCAAGCAGATCCATGCCACTTAGAGAGAAACAATGTTTATCAGAAAACCTCGCTCAACACAGCAGCCAGTCATGCACTGCAGAAAACTTTTTAAAAAAAATTTCCTTCACTTTTGAACCATAGTTACTATTTTGTAGGGAAAAGTTAAGTTCTAGGATGCCCTTTGCATAAATCAAGATTACACCATGATAATTGCATCCCTTACCTTACAATCTTTCAGTATTACAGTTCCAGAGTTCTTATAGTGCTTCTTTTTTGCCTTATATTTTGGATTAACACAGTCCCAATGGATCTGATTAAAAGAGGGAAGGCCAAGCCAGGTTACTACATGATACTGTAAACCAATGTTACGTTTATAATACATCCTCTGTCCCATTAAGTAAATGTAATTTTGAATTCGTGTGGTGAACACTTGAATTTAGAAATGTATGCTGACAAAATCGTTGCCATGCATAGAAAAACAGACAGTGTGTTATCTGAAGTGGTAAAGAAGCCTATTTAAATGTTCTCTGTGCATATCAAGTTAAACAAAGCAACATGCAATGGGGAATACCATTAACAGTTTTGATCATAACATGAGCAGCTGATGTATCAGGTGGAACACAAATTCAGCCATTGATCACGGCAAGAACAGATGAGCAATAATTAGATGCTGCATACCAACACCTACCCTCAGAAATTCTGCGCGTAAATTCCACTCAATTAAATTGCTTTCCCTAGTCTGAGCGACAGAAGATTCTGATTTCACAAATAATAAACAGCCCAGATCTTCTCACCAAAACACAGGTGTATTTACTTTCACTGTTATTTATGGGTAACTGGTACAGAGTAGTGCTAAAGGGAAAGTGCCAGATGGGTGGTTTAACTGAAAAAAAGGTTGCTGTCTGAGCCATGCCACTCAGCTGTTAGCTTCACAAACTGGCATTTTACCATCTTTGTCACGATTGAAATGAATGGTGTGAAGTTGTTATATTTATGCTAAAAACAAACTTGTCACAGAAAGTTAAGCCTTGTCCATCTCAGACATAGCATACTTTTAATGGTGCGATGAAGACTAATGCATTCATTTTATCATTTCCTTTCTGATTCTCTCTTACTGTCTCTCAATATCCAACAATTCTTTCTCTTACTTTACTTCTCTTGCTGCACCTGATTTGGCATTTGCTCTAATTTCTACTTCATACTCAGTCCACATCACTATTGATTTAACAATCTTTCAATTTGATTGTTCAAAGAGAGCTGCTGCACACTCCATTACAAAAGTCAGGTTCGTCTTTCCCCACCACAATCAGCTCATATTTCAGCACCCACCATTTATAAACATACAAGAGTAACAAAGGTTAAACATAGTACATAGAAAGATTACATTCACAGCCATATCTAAACATCTTGGACTAATATTAGGTTAATTGCTTACAGAAGAAGACCAAACATGCTTCTCAGAGTAAAGCTGACATTAGGGACCTTAATGATGCTATCATGACCATGTCTTTTAAAGCTATATTAGCGTACTGACAGAGACATAATACAATATGCTCTTTGTTTTCCAAAGATGAAAATTTATCCCACAAGGTATATATGATTGAACACAGGCAAGTGTTGTCAATTTGATAATTATGTAAACAAGTAGAAGAGAATTATAAGATTTACATTGTCAAACTTCAATATAATGTTTTAAGGCTTGACAATTCATCCTGATCTGGTTATAGAATTGCTGTTTGGAGATTGCACTTGCTTGATAACTCGCTCATCTTTTTGCTAATTGCTGTTATTCAACATCAGTGCACAATCATCCTCATCCAAGTATACTTTTTCACACCCTTCATGTCTGATTGATCCGAGCTCACTTCTTGTTCCTTCACAAGGTAACACCATTATCAATAATGAACTTTTGTGATCTGGGACAAAGTTTTAGAAAATTTTGCAGGCATCCAAGTATTTGTGAATGGATTTCAACTCATAATCTGAGCCCAATTTTGGTAGTTCTCAACTGGCTCACTCATGTTCTTCTCATTCAGACTTCTTTGCATTTGAGTAAGCAGTGTAACCTGTGTCTTGGAATGATTAGACAATTTGATCCCGGGTAAGATCATTTAGGCTTGCTGTCTGAACATACTAACAATATATGTCTGAATCTTCTCATTGGTGTCCGTAATGTAAACTATACAATTTTAATGTTAGTTGTTGTTAGTTTGTAATTCTGGTGTTTGCGTTAGTAACCAGTGATATTTTTTGTGTGCCTGTTGTTAATAATTAAACTATAAGTAATTCTGTAGCAAGGTTGATTTCATTTTTTAAAAAAAACAATTTTTGAAGCCAGGCTTTTGAGTGAATGGGTTTTGAACTTTGACAATGGACATTTGTTCATTTAGGTTTTGTGAACTGGCAGAGTAAATAAGATTGTTAGACAGATCTGGCACTTTTTTTTAAATCTTAAGGGAAATACCACTAGCTGAGAGAGACAGGCATTTGGATTCATTTTTGACTTTGAACTGTACACTCCTATAATGTCCTTGGAACAGGATATCTATGCAGAAAAATGCTCCTGGGACGGGAAGGATATATGAGTCCATTAATAAGGATGAGATTGCGGAGTTCTTGAAAGTGCACGGTAAAATACTGAGTCAGACCTTTGACAAGGTGCCATACAGGAGACTGTCAAAAAAGATGAGAGGCAGCCCATGGTGTTAAGGAGAAGGCACTGGCATGGTTAGATGATTAGCTGACTAGAAGAAAGCAGAGAGCCGGTATAAAGGGGGCTTTTTCAGGATAGCTGATGACACATGGAGTTTCACAGGGGTTTGTGCTGGGTACAATTATTCACTTCATACATTAAAGGTCTGGATGAAAGAACTGAGAGCATTGTTGCTAAGTTTCTAGATGACACAAAGGTAAGTGGAGGGGCAGGTAATGCTGAGGAAGTAAGGAATCTGTGGAAGGACTAGGACAGGCAAGCAGAGTGGGCAAAGTTGTGGCAGATGATTTACAACTTGGTAGGAAGAATAGGGGCACAGGTTATTTTCTAAACTGAATTTTCAGAAATCTGAAGCACAAAAGGATTTATGAGTCCTAGTTCAGGATTCTGTTATGGTTAACATGCAGGTTCAGTTGGCAGTTAGGAAGGCTAATGCAATGTTAGCATTCATTTCAAGAGGGCTACAAAATCAAGAGTAGAGATATACTGCTGAGGCAGTATAAGGCTCTGGTCAGTCCACATTTGAAATATTGTGAGCAGTTTTGAGCCCCATGTCTAGGAAAGACAGCGCTGGTCTTGAAGGGAGTCCAGAGGAAGTTTACAAGAATGATCCTGGGGATGATGGGCTTGTCATACGAGGAGTGGTTGATGATTCTGGTTCTGTACTTTAAAAGGATGAGAGAGGACGTGATTGAAACTTACAGAATATCTAGAGGCCTGGATAGAGAGGACATGGAAAAGATGTTTCCACTTGTAAGAGAGACTAGGACCCGAGGACACAGCCTCAGAGTGAAATGATGACACCTTAGAACTGAGATGAGGAGGAACTTTTTCATTTAGACAGTGGTTAATCTATGGAGCTCATTACTGTTGAGCCCAAGTTATTGAGTGTATTTGAGACAGAGACAGAGACAGATAGGTTCGTGATTTGTAAGAGGATCAAGGTTTATGGTGAAAAAGGAGGAGAATAGGACTGAGAAACATATCAGCCATGATCAAATAGCAGAACAAATTCGAGGGCTAAATGGCCTAATTCTACTCGTAAATGTTATGATCTTATAGTCAATTAGGTTACTTTGAGTGAGGAATTAATGTTGGGATAAAACCCTGAACAGACTGCCTAAAACTGAATTCTTAAGTAGATGTGTGACAGCATCAGAAAGAAGGTATCATAGTTCCAGTCTAAACATTAGGGCCACAAGCAACTGAAACCTACTGACATGTTTTTAAAAAAGTGTTTGTGTGAGAATAGTGTGAGTGGAGCTTTAGGTACTGTACTGATGGTGTTTTGGGTAGTATACAAATGATCTTTTGTTTTGTTTCTTTTCAAATTTAAAAGGAGTGCTTTGAGATTGATGGGATTATATTTTAACTGTGTCTTCAACAATCTTTGAATTTGTACTATAAGCAGATAGTTTGGATTATTCTATTCTATTTTACTGTTTTGTAAACCAAAATAATTTATTGATAAAGCAAAATCTGTAGCATTATGTGCTCACATTTCAGAGAGAAACCACTTCAGTAAAACCAAAACAAACCAAAATATGATCAATCCTGTCTGAGATCTGACTTGTCCAGTGAAAACATCAGCTGAGATCATACCATGCTACGTGAAAATTCAGCAACACAAAGCAAAAGTCTTGTTTTGTTGCTCAGCACTTAATGATCATGGTTTTGAAAGTACATCGCAGACAATCTGCTCGACTGCTTGTGTGGAGATTTTGCAGTGATGATGTAAGAATGGTCATTTCCCCACTTAGTTTACATGTCTTGAAATAGTTTGCCAGTAACTGCAGTCTGTTGTCAGACATCATCCACATAAACCTCATAAATTGAAAATAACAATCAAAATGTCAATTCTGTTGCTAAGTTGTCAGCCAGTGGGAAATCGGAGAAGTAATGCACCATAAGAATGCAAATGTGCTGCACACATTGCGAACATATCTGTTGCTACTTTAGTCCAAAGAGTGTACAATGTGTGGATGTAGCAGCTCCCTCTGAGGTTGGGATTGATGTGTTTGGGATGCCTCATTTTCATTCAAATGTAGTTGAATACCCCGATTCATTACTGGGCCAGTTCACAGATTCATGTCCTAACTGTCTTGAGCATTCACTTGCCACATGTCCCTGGTATAATGTAGACTTGATAGCTTGGCATAATGCATTTGCCATTTGGACTAGTTTGCCTTGAAGGTGATTTATTATGTTATACCAAGTTTATCTCTGTATGGCCAAAATGAGCAAATGTTCTCAGGTACTTCTTTAAGAATGTCAGCTCATCCTTGGATAACAAGCTTTCACGATTCTTAACATTGCTCACCTTTGGCAGATACTGATTATAACTGTTCACACTGGCTCTGGTCAAAGTGCGACAGATCAACCCTGAGAACATCTTCAAGTTCATGTAGTCTGTTTTGCCACAACAGGTATGGCTGGAATCCAATGAATTAGCACTATACCGGACTATTAGAATCTACCAAGCCAAAGGTTTCAGGAAGCCAAGATGAGCTAGTGTGCTGTACTGCAATGTGATTCTGCCATTGCATGAAACTCGCGATCCATTAGACACTGCAAAATAATCTCTCAAAGACTGTGCCAGGAAGTGCGATTTGATGAGACACATGTATTTCAGGATGCATAGTGGTAATATATCAGCACTAGCTCCTGTGCCAATTTTAGCTTTTAATGTTTTCATGTGTACTGACCTGTCTTTTCAGGATATATGTTGCTAATAGTTATATAAGCTTCTGATCACATTATACCATCAATATAGCATGTGAGGTTAACATCATGGAAAGCTTGGTCATTTCTGACGATTGTCCTTTGCTTTGTTGACTCTGAACATCATAAATGTGCTTGCATTCATACACCTTCTTACCATTTTCTTTGCAGCCAGTATTGTGGTTTTATACCATTTTGTTGGTCATCCATGATTTGTTTTGCAGTCTGGCTTGGTCTTTCAAACCAGAGTTCTTGCATCACCATGTATACCCAATGCCCCTTGGTTGTGCAGTGCATGTTTTACAGATACCGAGAAAAGATGGGTAGCTTTTGGGTCAGTGTAATCAACTACATCTGTTGAAGACTTTACTAGCCCAATGTGCTTTGTTGATCATAGTTATTGTGTTGGCTGCCCTCAAAACATTTAAGTGTTGTTGGCCTGTCTCGATGGCTTTATACTTTGGTGTATCTCCAAATAATGAGTCAAAGGCATGGTGTTTTTTCTCTTGCTCAAAGATTCTTCCAAAAGACTTTGTTCGGTGTGGAAGTGATTAACTGGTCAATGAGCATTTCTGAGAGCTCTTCTTCAGGAAAATCACACTAGTGCCTTTGATGGAGCATCTTTTGACAAACCAGTCAATAGAATCTTGGGGATGCTGTCTGTATGGCAAGAGTTGGAGTCTGTGAATGCTGAGAACATGCCAGCCATTTTGGATCAGTCTGACCACCCATCAATAAACCAGACATGTTAGTCCTGCAGATATCCTCCTTCCTGAGGGCAACCAAGATTTTTGGAAATCATGCATTGGTATGTATTGCTTGATCTGTAAAATAAAACTGTGTACATTGTATGCACAGTTGTCTTTTGGTAAAATAATTACTGGATGCCTAGTCCATTAATAACTGCTTTCCCTATGTTTTTCTTTGGAGATTTTTTTAAAAATAAAAAGTACAGTGCAATGTTTGTTTGTATTGTTTTTACTAGTTTTGCATCGCTCTGATTTTTATTGTTCAGTTTATTTTTTGTTTTCTGTTATTTTTGGTGTTGCTGCCCCTTTACTGGTCTTGGTCCCTTTAAGAAAGTTTGTTTGCAGACCAGATGTTTATCGGTTCAAAAAATTTATGGTCTTTGAATTGTACGTTTGCACCGCACCAAGGAAGGTAATGTTGTCTCCCTTTTTGTTTTCATTTTGGTGTCAATTTGAAGAAAGAAAATGTTAGAATTGAATGAGGTCTAAACAGAAGTAGCATGTAAGACCATTTTTCTGGACTTTTCTAGCTATATTTTCTCTCTGTAGCTATGCTGTGAGGTCTGTTCCACTGCAATATTTTTAAAAATTTGAACTGCAGGCATTTGGGACTCTACTTTGTTTAAGACAGAAGATACAGAATTAACTAGCAGATAACTTTGGCTTTGATTTTGACTGTATTGTGACTTCAGTAATTTTTATTTTTAATTAAGACAATCCCATAAAGTTCTACATTTTGAAAAGCACTTTAATTTTAATAGAAAAAAACTTCTGCCTTCTTGCTATTCGATATATATCTGCAGCTCTAAATGGCTACTGCACTCTCAGAAACTGATGTTGCTGATTGTCTGAATTCTTTGATATCCAGCGTTGTTGTCGAATTGATCTTCAATTAGGTTTCTAAATATCTACTATTGAGACATTAAAGTCCTTTTTTTATGGCCAGCCACCACTGCTAGCCATTATGTTTTTTTTTGCCTCTAGTGTGGCAATTTTACCTGAAACAGCAATGCTTATGTCTTCACTTGTACTATGATTCTAGGCCTCAACAATGTGGTGTTGAAGGTGCCAATAGACATTATTGTAGATTTCTCACATGCACAACTATTACAGTGATGGACACATCTACGTTTCTGGGCTAATACTATGCTATTAGGTTATAGCTGAAGAGCATGTTTTAGTAGCATGCTCTGCTTCTAGTCTTAAGATGGCACTTGCGACCTTTATAGTATCAGGCCACATGCTATGATATAGTGACAATCTCATAAACATGTCTCTTAATGGTTAGTGACATACTGACCATGAGACACAACATCATATCTGTTTCCCACCTGAAACTGCTTTATGGGCTGAAACAGAAAGAAAATATTTTAATATTCAGCATTATATACAGGTAAGTTGTGTAGCCATAACCTCAACTGAGGAATACAATTACTTTGGGAAAAGATTGTAAGTAATTTGAAAAAAAAAGTAAAGTGCTTGATCCTAGAATGGCAAGAATTGGTATTCTATTGTTCCAGCTGACTGACAAATGGGAACTCCATAACTCAATTAAAAACAAACTACAGCTGGTCATAGATAATAAAATGTGAGGCTGGATGAACACAGCAGGCCAAGCAGCATCTCAGGAGCACAAAAGCTGACGTTTCGGGCCTAGACCCTTCATCAGAGAGGGGGATGGGGGGAGGGAACTGGAATAAATAGGGAGAGAGGGGGAGGCGGACCGAAGATGGAGAGCAAAGAAGATAGGTGGAGAGGGTGTAGGTGGGGAGGTAGGGAGGGGATAGGTCAGTCCAGGGAAGACGGACAGGTCAAGGAGGTGGGATGAGGTTAGTAGGTAGCTGGGGGTGCGGCTGGGGGTGGGAGGAAGGGATGGGTGAGAGGAAGAACCGGTTAGGGAGGCAGAGACAGGTTGGACTGGTTTTGGGATGCAGTGGGTGGGGGGGAAGAGCTGGGCTGGTTGTGTGGTGCAGTGGGGGGAGGGGATGAACTGGGCTGGTTTAGGGATGCAGTGGGGGAAGGGGAGATTTTGAAACTGGTGAAGTCCACATTGATACCATATGGCTGCAGGGTTCCCAGGCGGAATATGAGTTGCTGTTCCTGCAACCTTCGGGTGGCATCATTGGCCTCCTGCACTGCCACAATGATGCCACCCGAAGGTTGCAGGAACAGCAACTCATATTCCGCCTGGGAACCCTGCAGCCATATGGTATCAATGTGGACTTCACCAGTTTCAAAATCTCCCCTTCCCCCACTGCATCCCTAAACCAGCCCAGTTCATCCCCTCCCCCCACTGCACCACACAACCAGCCCAGCTCTTCCCCCCCACCCACTGCATCCCAAAACCAGTCCAACCTGTCTCTGCCTCCCTAACCGGTTCTTCCTCTCACCCATCCCTTCCTCCCACCCCCAGCCGCACCCCCAGCTACCTACTAACCTCATCCCACCTCCTTGACCTGTCCGTCTTCCCTGGACTGACCTATCCCCTCCCTACCTCCCCACCTACACCCTCTCCACCTATCTTCTTTGCTCTCCATCTTCGGTCCGCCTCCCCCTCTCTCCCTATTTATTCCAGTTCCCTCCCCCCATCCCCCTCTCTGATGAAGGGTCTAGGCCCGAAACGTCAGCTTTTGTGCTCCTGAGATGCTGCTTGGCCTGCTGTGTTCATCCAGCCTCACATTTTATTATCTTGGAATCTCCAGCATCTGCAGTTCCCATTATCTCTTACAGCTGGTCATAGCCTCCATTCCATATTTGCAACTGGAAACTTGACTTATTGCACAAAGCAGGAAAGAACACTGAATACCTTTGAGTGCTATTGTTTGGCACAAATCCTACCGACATGAGACTATAAACAAAACATTACCAAATCACATAAAGAGATATTAAAATGAGAACAGGCACATTTTAAGGGCCATTTCCAAAGGACGAGAAAACAATAGAGAGACGGGGGGGGGGGGGGAGAGAGAGAGAGACAGAGAGAGACAAAGAGAGAGGAGAGGGAGAGACAGAGACATACAGACAGAAAGGCTTGGGGAGAATTCCAGAATTTTGAGGCACTACAGCTGAAAAAGGGTGTCCAATGGTGTAACAATTAAAATAAGGACTGTGTAAAAGCTCAGACTTTTTAAAATTAATTGTTGGCTAAGTCTGAATTTATTGCTTATCCATAATTGCCCACAGGGCAGCCAACATCAACCACATTGCTGAGAGAGTCTGAAATTAAATGTAGGCCAGACCAGGTAAGAACAACAAATGTCCTTCCCTGAAGTGCATTAGTGAACCACATGGCTTTTCACAACAATCAACACTGGCTATATGACTGCCATAACATCTCTTCTAAATATTTATTGAAATCAAATTTCATCATCTGCTATGGTGTGACCTGAAGCGACCTGGCACCATCTGTGGAGAGAAATCAAAGTCAAAATTTTGGGTCGAGTGATCTTTCCTCAGAATATTAGCCTGGACTTTGGAATTGCTAGTCCAGTGGCATTACCACTATGACATTACCACCACCTCCTAGAGGAATGCAGAAATTTCACTGGGTTCCTAGTTGGAAAGAATGGCAGAGCTTTGGCTCAGTGTCAACAAACATTCTCCTTTCACAGAAGGTGATATTTAAAAAGTAAACAAAGAAAATTGTTCAGAACATTTAAAAAAATAGTAAAAGTTGACAATTCCTTTGGATTTATTATTCTATGAAGGACTTGGTCTGAATTTTGCTGATTCACAAGATCTCAAACCAGTTTCGTGAATTATGCAGCAATTAGATACACATCCAGATGAATACTGCAGCAAAATACAGACATGGCTGCAATCAAACATTACTGCAGAGATGAAGTAAAGGACCAATGTGAAAAAGGTTGGCACAAGTTGTGCACTCAAAGCCTTCCTGAATCTAAGGTGTTTGACAAGTTAAATGGGGGAGCTGCTACATGACTTTCTCTGTCCAACTGGAGTGTATTTTAATATCCAATTCTAATGGACAAAAGATCATGGGAGAAGGACAGGAGAGTAGTTCAGCTAGTAAGGATGGAGGTCTGCAATCATAAGAGAAAATTCTAACTATTTTGAGGCTACCATTCAGCTCAGTTTTACTACAAGCTGCAAATATAAAATTCAACCATGTAACATTAGCCTCATGGACTTTCAGCACAGGACCTAACTAAAATATTATCTATTTTAGAGCAGTCACATTACAGCACAGTCATAGGAATTCACAAAACATCATGGTTCAATACCATTTACCTTGTTTTCTCCCATTGCTTTCCGCATTTGCTCAAAAGTTGTATAAAACTCTCCAATATAATCATGTTTTCCACGAGTGTCATAATCCCAGACTAAACACTGGAAACAAGCAGAACATTATATACATACTTTAAGGTGCTGTATTGGATGCATTTCTGCTCATTTATCTCTACACTTTAAATGGTGACAGAGAAATGAAGTGGTGGGGCAAAAATAGAAATTGCTGGAAAAGCTCAGAAGGTCTGGCAGCATCTGTGGAGAGAAATCAGAGTTAATGTTTCAGATCCAGTGACCCTTCCTCAGAACTAATGATAGCTAAGAAAATGTTGGTTTATGTGCAGAAGATAGAGTTGGGGAAGGGAGTAATGAATAAATAATAGGTGGAGATAGAGCCCAAAGTGAGAGAGGAGCATTTGGACAAAGGAGTGGATAATGATCTTGCTAGGAGGGTGGATAGCTATTAACGGGGACTGTTAGTGGCTAACAATGGGTTCTGTGTAATAGTGGATTATGTGATACCAAGGCCAGGTGTGTGGCGGTTGGGGTAAGGACATGGGAGAGCTTACTCTAAGGTTACTGAGTTTGGTATTGAGTCCAGAAGACAAGTAGAATATGAGGTGTTGTTTTTCTAGCTTGTGCTGAGCTTCGATGGAGTACTGCAGCAAGTCTGGGACAGATATAACACACAATGGAGCTGGAGGAACACAGAGTGGAGCTGGAGGAACACAGCAGATCAGGCAGCATCAGAGGAGCAGGAAAGTTGACATTTTGGGTCGGGGCCTCTTGCTATCTCAGAGACAGACGTTGGCCAGGGCACAGGCTGGTTTGTAGAAGCAGCAGGCAACTGGAAGTTTATGGTCTTTTCTGTGAACTGAACATAAGTGTTCTGTGAAGTGGTCAGCCAGTGTACGCTTTGTTTCCCTAGTGTAGAGGAGACCATGTTGTCAGCAGTGAGTGCAGTAGACTAGATTGTGAGAAGTGCAGGTAAAGTGCTGCTTCACCTTCAAGGTGTGTTTGGGCCCTTGGATACTGAGGAGGGACGAGGTAAATGGGCAGCTGCTACACTTTCTACAGTTGCAGAGGAAGGTGTCCTAAGGCTGTAAGGGATACACTGGGAGTGAAGGAAGAGTGAGTCCTGGAAGGGAACGGTCTCTGCAGAAGGACAACAAGCATGGGGAGGGGAATATGGATCTAATGGTGGAGGTGGCAGAAATGGCAGCTAATGCTCCTACGGATGTGGAGGCTGGTGGGATAGTAGGTAAAGACAAGGGGGATCCTATCACTGTTGCAGGAAGGAAAAGAGGGAATGAGGGCCAAAGTGTGGAAGATGGGTTACACCCAGCTGAGGGCCTGTCAACAACAGAGCTGGGGAATCCTCAGTTGAGAAAGAAGGCAGACATTTCGGAAGCTCCCTTGCCAAAACTGGCATCATCAGAACACATGTGACAGAGAAGTGATGAGATCTCTAGCTGGGGACTGGTAGTTTTCACCTTATTGTTAATGCTATTCAAGAACAAGACTCCAATGAATACTAGAAAATATTCTGTTAATATTCAACATATGAATCCATGATTGAACTGAAGGGAATTGGGAACATCCAAAGTAATTTCAATGAGTAGACGGGCAATGGCACAGCTGACGTATTACAATGCAAATAAAGGGAACAAGTGAAACACAGTGTAACACATTTCTGAAGAAGGGTCCTGACCCGAAACATCAGCTTTCCTGCTTCTCTGATGCTGCCTGGCCTGCTGTGTTCTTCCAGCTCCACACTGTGTTATCTCTGATTCCAGCATCAGCAGTTCTTGCTATCTTAAAGGGAAGAAGTGAGCCTGGGTGCATGAAATGTAAAATCTACAGACTTGGCATGGAAAATGTACTGCTGGTTAACTTAGGTTTCTATTTGCTGCTGATTTTATTAATAATATTAAATCTAGTATACTCAAACATTGCACCACACCGTACTAAGGAGGCAGAGAAATTATTGCATGCAGCATGAGTTTCCACTACTCATCTGCCAAAGTTACAGCATCAATTGTAATAATCCTGAAGAAATGATGAATTTCATGAAACTGATTTTCTGCGTTACCCTGAGATCTGAACTCTGGTTATTTGCCATCAAAGAGTTTTTTGAAAAAGAAATGTCCTTTTATAAAGAGCAATTGGGGTCAATCCACGACTATTAATCAAACATTTATGGAAATGCAAGAGAAAAGCTCTATTCAAATTTAATTTAAAATTTAGACATGCCAAGACCAAGCTATAAACACAACAAAACTGCTCCTATCATCCCCTCCTATGTTTTACTTGAACATATGAATAATAAAGATACAGTCACTGCAGTCCCAGAGGACAATACAGCCACTCTCTCATTAAATCAAGATGCCTGGTGGTGGTTTAACCTGAGATTCACCAAATCTCAGGCAAGGGGAAAGGTTGAGAAGGTGGCAGCTTCATGGTAATCACAGTTGGTACAGGAACTGAACCCATGCTATTGGTAAATCTCAAGACTGAAAACCAGCCATCCAGCTAACTGACCACAATGTACAGTATATGCACAGTTAACAGCCAAGATTTTATAATATTTTATTGTACTCTTTGATATTTTAAGGTTTTCTCTTTGAGATGTTTCATTCTCGTTTGAGCATTTTTCAGTGTTTTCTTATTTGGCTTTTGTCCTTGTTTTCACTTGTTCTTTTATTTCTTTCATGTTTTGTTGAATTCAAGGAGTTAATTGTAGAAATATTAGAATTTATTAATAAGGAAATGCCACAGATGTTATCTATATGTAAATTTTCAGAATGTGTTTGATAAAGTGCTGCACACAAAGAATGTTGGTAAATTTAAGGTATTTATTATTAAAGGTATACTGGTTTGATAGGCAATTATTTAAAGGACAGAACAGTGATTTATCAATATTTTCAGACTGGACAGGTGCTAACAATGCTGTTCCCCTAAGGTTGCAATTAATGTCATTGTTTCTCTAAGAATGATTATACGATCAAAGTTCAAGTAAAGAGAGAACAATTTCAAAATTTACAGATCATCCTAAACTAGGGAACAGAGTTTAATGTCAAGAGGACTGTAGATGTCTTCAGAGGGCCAATCAATATCAGATCATACTTGATGTGGAGAAATTGGTAGTAACATATTTTGGGAGGACAATCTGGACTTTGGATGACAAGAATCAACATATAACACAAGTAGGTAGAACAACAAATCTAATATGGGTTAAAAGCCGAAACAGTGAAGAAATGAGCAGAATTGGCTGCTTGACTGGCTGGCAAAAGGGAAGTGTGACCAGGGATGAGAGATTTCTTCCCCGACAACAGCAAGTGGATTACTGAGATTCAGCAGAGCAATCACAGCCCAGGGAAATGACGGAATGCCTGATATCGGGAATGTCCACAGCATAGTAGGGCCTGGTTCTGGGTCCTCATCCTGATTATGAGGAACCAAATTAAAAGTATCATTAGATTATCCTGTTAGACCTCTTCTGATTGCAGTTTATGACAGATTTGTCCGTGGAAGCCATTACTATCCCCCTATTAAGCTTCAGGACTGAATAGCAGATCAGTCCCTAGGGTTATCAATGAAACAAAGTCAGCGTTTTTATGGAGGACCTTTGGGTTGGGATAAGCACCTTTGCCACTTACAATTAAAGATTGCAGGCAGATAAATCAGGTGGGAAAAGAGCTCTGAGTATACTACATTGGTAAACAAAGAGGAAGCTTAACTATTATCCAATTAAGACTTAGCTGTTTTATCTGGCTGGGTAAAAATCAGCATGACACATGGGTGTTTAGATGACAGCTGTTCTATTTAATTAATATAGAACAAAGGAAATCTGTGAATTTACACATATGCTCATCACTCAGAAATTCAGTTTGTCAAGTTCTCAGGTACAATTACAATCTGAAAATACTAATGATCAAAGAAAACTATTTTGATTTAAACAGACAGAAGAAATACAGAAAAGATCTGACTCTACTTAGGAGATCCATTTCACTGAATATTTTTCTTCCAAAATGCCAAGAAATACTGAAAAGAATTAAAAGAAATAATACTAATCATTGCTGAACCATCACTGATACAAATTAAAGCAATAATATTAGCAACTGGCAATCATTACCTAATACAAATTGAAGCAGTTAAAAATCTAAAACAGACACAAACTGTACAACATTTCCCCAAATTTGGTTTAAGTAGACAGTTAGATTCATGCTTGAAAGAAGTAAGGAACAAAATATAACAAAAATGACATTCGTTAATTGTAATTCCCAAACTGACAAACAGGAGTGTTTCATTAGGGAGGTGAAGAAGTAGGAAAAGGAAATGTCTTGTGGAAGTCACAGAAATTTTGTATGTTCTAAAGAAATTAACTTATTGTCAAGCATTGACATAGCTTGTGAACAAAGACAGATTTAAAGTTAAAAATAAAATGCAATTTTATCACATCTCAGCATTAGCTGTGCCCATTGACAATGCTTGGCAGTAATACATTCAAATTATTTGTCTTACTATAGATTTTTAGCTTGTCACTAATTTCAACGGGCAATAATTTAGTGTGGCACAGTGGTAGCACTGCTGTCTCACACTGCTAGGGACCCAGGTTCAATTTCAGCCTTGGTTGTCTGTGTGGAGTTTGCACATTCTCCCCGTATCTGCATGGGTTTCCACTGAGTGCTCTGGTTTTCTCCTGCAGTCCTAAAATGTAGAGGTTAGGTGGATCGGCCATACTAACTTGTCCAGTACTGTCCAGGGATGTGCACGCTGGGTGGGTTAGACATGGTTAATGCAAGGGGTTATTACTGGAATAGGGTGGTGGGCTAGTTGGGATGCTTTTCAGAGGGGTGGCACAGATTTGATGGGTTGAATGGCCTCCATCTGCACTGTAGAGATTCTATGATAATAGCAAAATAGCATGCTTTTAAAAACTGAGCCAATCTTGAACATTAACTTTACATTTGAGGAGGAAGTTGAAAATCTGGTTCAAAATGTTACAACCTACTATTAATCCCGACTCAATCTTTTAGAATGCCAAAAAGAGAAACACATGTCAAGGAACTAATTAGCTTCAACTGAACCTTCGTCCACATAAAGGTTACAAAGTGATTTTCCAATAAGAAACAATAAAAACACATTCCATTGAGAACACTGTCTTCAACTGAACAGGCAACATGTGATAATTTGGGTCATCATGTAGAAGTAAATATTCAACATCAATTTGTACCTTTAACTGTCTCTTATCATCACAACTACAGAGTGAACTCAAGGAAACTTTAAAGGGCTCCCACACAGGATTCAAGTTGTTCTTGATAACCTGGTGGAGAATAAAGATTTTAAAAAAATCACACATTACATCTCACACAGTTCAAGTCAATACTACACAAAACAAAGACAAAGGGCATGATTCTACAGCATTCTTTTGGCAAGTTTGAAGGTAGATTCTCATCAAATACATCACATACTCTGCTTATCGCATGCCCACCTGCTCATTTCCAATTATACAGGGGACAAAGGCGGTGCCAGGCCTGTCCTTGAGTCTATTGAGGCCTTTAAGTGGCCAATTAATGACCATTTAACTATTTCATTCACTTCCGTGGTTATTTTACTTTCACCAGGGAGGTGCTATGGCAGCTCTTACTGCATTGGCTGGTGTTGAGAAAAGGCGAGACCTCCTTTGTTGATCACTTGCCCTGCGTCCTCATTCGGAGACAAAGGCTTGCCTTAGACAGCTGTCAGCCTCTGCCTTCCTCCCTTCTGGCATTGGACTCTAAAACATGCTTCTTTCTCTGCAGATGTTGCCAGACCTACCATATCACTCTAGCACTTCCGGTTTCTTTTGTATAACCAGTTCCTGTTCGGGGACTGATTTACAGTATCAGCAGTGGCCACCAGCTCTCTAAAGCAAACCTTCCTCCCCAGATAAGGGCATAAATCTCAACCTTAGTCAATTAACATTGTTTCCAGTATAAAATAGCTGCAGAGCAGCTGGTTTATTGATGGGTAGGCATAAAGTGACATTTTCGTCACGCATTGGGGGCAAGGAATGTGGCATGCCATCAAACACAACCCTACGTAGTCTTACTGTATATGATTCTGATGAGTTCAATGTACTACTGACAAACTCAATGTGCAAATTAAATGAGAGTGCAAACCAACTGATTTTCAAGAAAACTGAAAATTACCCCCTCCCTTGTGTAGAAATCTAGTCAGTTCACGCTCAATCTGCTGGCCACAAAAGTAAATTAATTTGCAGATGCTATTCATGCTCCACGATCTCAAACTGAATTATTGGGGGAATTTTCTTTTAAAACTGTAACAATGGATTTTTCAAATTTGTAGCTGGTCATGCCACTTCCTACAATGTTTAATGAATCATTAATATGCACTTCTTCCTAGCAATTTTATTTTAAACAAATCATTAACAAATAATGCAAAATTTTACACATTTAGGGAATCTACCTGATTTAAAGGAAAATACAGGAAGGCATGTTATGCAATCATGGAATGATAAAACACTAGGGGGACATTCAGCTCAGATTACTCAGAAGGGCTTTCTAATGAGTTCCAGTCTCATACATTTCCCCATTGTCCCGCAAAGATTTCTGCTCCAAGTAATAGCCAATTTCTATTTAGAAATGCACAACTGCCTGAAAGTTGTAATGCACATCTAATCATAACAAGTCATAGTGTGAAAAAAGGTCTTATAATCTCAACATTTTGATGGCCGCCCTTGTCATGTGGAGTTGGCATTTAGTCTACTTTACCAAGTCAGTTTTCTGTACTTCTCTTTAAATGTGAAGGTCACCAGTTAACTTTTTAAAAATTCCAACATTTATGTAAATGTGTACCTTAGGCATAGACTAATTGCAAAGTGAAACACTCTCAATGTCAAAAAATTTAATAAGCAGTTTGGAAAATGACTTAGTTCTGTTATTGACAGTTGCAATGAGGATTGTCACATGTATTCATTTTAAATACAGTCTTTTTAGGCTAGATATGGAATTTGTTCATTAGTCTTTGTGGCTCCCTAACTTCATAAATGAGGAATTAAAGGGATTGAATTATTATTCTAGAAATAAATGTGACACACATTATACTAGCCTGCTGGATTTGAGTGACAAAAACACTAAAATTTCTTTGTTAGTGTCATTTATTTTGCAGTCTTCACAACATCAAAGCAATCTACACCATGGACTATCATCATATCATAGCAATCTTCTTGGGTTTAAGTGCGTAAAACGTACGGCCTGTTTTGCTAGATGTTCTAACATCATTTGAGCATAGGAAATTTATTCCTGACAAGTGCTTGATTTTGAAGGGTGCAGGCATTCAGATTCGAATTTGTAATAAATGCACCAAGCCTCAATTAAATACATAAGTTCATTAATGTGATTTTTTTTGAAGGATGTTTATTGCACTTCATGTAAATTGTTGCAGCATTCAGCAAGGATATTACAAACAAAACCACTGATCAGAATGTGCATGTTTAGTTTTATATATACCAAATGTTCAGTTTAAATAAGATAAATAATTAAAATTGTAAAACTGTGATGTTTCACTGTTTTAAATTGATTGCCATTCCATTTCACATGTTTGGAGGGATTAGGAGTTCTGGTCAATTTCTCTGGACTGTTCTTTGAGTGACCAAGGAGCATAATTCAGGCTTCACTTTTTAGGCAATTTTCCATCTTTCATCTACTCCAATACAATTGGCAGCCATTTTTGCTCATTGAGAATCAAGGAAAATAGTTAGTTGGAATTAAAATATAATTTAAGATTAGGAACAAGGAATTTATTGTTAAAAAACAAATGTTTAAAGAGCTGTAAATATTATAGCTTTATAAAAGCAATACTTTGAAATGAATATTTTCTATTATGTTTCTTTCTGAATAGATCATGTAACTTAGTTACGATTGCTTTAAGCATGTTTACACATAGGCTTGAAATTTCATATTTCATATTAATTCTATTATTGAGTAAAGAATTTTATTCTTGTTTCCTATGATTTGTGTGCCTTACAATAATCCTAGATGTTTTTCCAAAGCATTCCACACACCTCTGTCCTGTAGACAAGTTGCTCAGTCTCATCGTCATTAATCCTGTATATCTCCAAGAAGGGATCTGATTTGCTGAAAAGGTCCTGAAATGATATGGAGAAGAGTCTGCTATTACCAAGGTCGGTTGACCAAATGTGTATCAAGGTCTTGAAATGGCAAGTGGGACTGATGAACTATCAAATTTTACATAGGACACAAATTAATTAAGGAAAATGGAGTTAGACAATACAACAAAAGAAAATGTAAACTCCTTCCTGACATTCCCGCTATCCCAGATGTCAGATATCAGCCTGTTCAAGTAACTCCATGTGATATTAAGAAAATGGCTAAATGAATTGAATACAAAGATTTAGGGCTCTTGTGGCACAATAGTAGTGTGCTTACCTCTGGGCCAGGAGACTTAGGTTCAAATCCCACCTGCTTCAGAGGAGATCAATAATACCTCTGAGTAGGTTGATTTGATAACACCCACAGTAAAGTCTGGCAATATCCTGTTGTAATGGTGAAAGACCAGTCAGACCTCTAACTAAGCTATTTCAATTCAACTATAACACTGACACTTATCCAAAAAAATTGGTAAAATGTCCCAAGTATTTCTCATCCATAAAAAGCAGGAAAAATCTAATCCAGCCAATTACCAACTCAGCAAATAACATTCCATCCTAAGCAAAGGTGGAAAGTCTCATTAACATGCTATCAAGCTGCACTTACTCAACAATGTATGCTGATTGAAGTTCTGTTTGGGCTTTACTAAGGTGATTCATCTCCCGACCTTGACTTATCCTTATTCCTTATCCATGGTCTTAATTCAATGTGAACCAAATAGCTGAATTTCAAAGGTATGACAAAAGTGACTGCCTTTGGTAGCAAGGCAGGAAGTAATTAAACATGGCATCATGGGGCCATAGTAAAATTAAACTCAATTAGAATCATGGAGAAAAATTTCTACTAGCTGGATTTGTAATTAGCACAAAGGTCGTGGAGTTGGAGACCAATCAACTCAGACCCAGGGCACCATAGCAGGAATTCCTCGGGTAGCGTTCTAGGCCCAACCACTCTTAGTGACTTCATCAACGATGTTCCTTCCATCATAATGTAATGCAGATTGTACAGTGCTAAGTTCCATTCGTGGCTCTCACATAATGAACCAGTCCATGCAGCAAGAAGTGGATAATGTACAAGCCTGAGCTGCAAAGTGACAAGTAACATTCACAACTCACAAGTCCCAGGAAATAGCCATTTTCAAGAAGAGATTCTAACCATCTCCTTGTGCCATACAACTCGATTGTTGTCACTAAATTCCCTGACTATCAATATCCTGGACTGGGTCACCATTAACCAGAAAGCGAACTCTACCAAACATATAAATACTGCAACTATAACAGCAGATCAGAAGCTGGGAATTCTGTAGTGTAAACAAGATGGTCATCAAAGCTCCACTGAAGTGACAGTAGTAAAATGTGGGTTATTCAGGGAAACTCACCCTTTGTGTTACCTTGAGTAATTTGACAGTGTAAAAGCAAGAAAACAGCCCTCATTATTGTACAAATAAATTATTTGTTTAACAGACAAACTGGGTAAAGGTTAACAAATACAATGGTATTTGGAAAAATCTGTTTTTGGTGAAAAGCTGATATAAATGGAATCCATCCTATTTTCTTGCTACAAAGCGTGAAGCCTGTTTAGATCATGTTCAAATCTGTTTGCAAGGGGGAGATCCATTTGACTCATCCTCCAAATTGAACTTTGTATAGAACTTGTTAAAATATAATTACGGCTGTCTTTGAAATGAAATACAAATCTTAAATTAAAAGGAAGGATGGTGATTTGCAGAAAACATCATCACATGTAATGTTATTCAGAATCAGCAAACTATCCAAGTTTAATTATCACTTCTCTTGAGCACTTTAATTATTTTAGATATATTTGATATTCAGATCCTGCTTTATTGAATTTACATAAAGGAAACAATAATATCAAAATGAATGTTTCTTTAAAAATTGAGGCATTTATGCCGTGAGATTGTACCATAAAAAGAACTGCTTCACGTAATTGAAAATTTCAGTTTTATAACAGGCTTATTTTATACATTCTATCAAACTAAGAAAATCTACTGTACCTTATCATCCAGTTTCTTGGCACAGAAGGCCAATTCAACATAGCCATTGTTTCCACTTATTTCTTCTGCAATAACCTGTGGGTGGAGACAGAAACAAACAGTCTAGCTGATGGCATGTGCCATGCTTAGCCATTACTTTAGTGCTAAATTACAATGGATTTCTTAATAGTACAGTTTATGTTAAAGAGAGGCTAAAGAATCTGTGTAGTTTTTTATGCAAGGGGTACACATTTATAAGTATGTCATAATAATTCTATCAGCAATTTAATGATGTTTTTCAAGATGATTTATGTCATTACAATTTTGCTCAAGAAATGACACTCACCAAAATTAAAGAGTAATTCAGACAGAAATGTCTGGTTCAGGCAGAAATATCTGATGACTGTGCATGTAAAGTTGACCATGATAATCAGGAAGCTGCTATATGAATCACTCTCCCCATGAGAAAATTTAACATGAAGTCATCTCCTGAGAGAGAGATTTGCATTGAAGCTCATGTTGTGGTACTTACATGGTAGGAACCTAAACTTGCCAGAGAAAAGAAATTGGTGTTGTACATTCATGTATAAACTCAAGGTGCAAGATGTCTTAATTACTGCCAATCTCTTTAGCAATGAAAATTGATTTCTACATACGTCGGGTTTCATTCCACCAGACTTAAAATTTTTCAAAAATATTATTTTTTAAAATACTTTTATTTCTATCTTTTATCTCTCACTGAATCCAATCTTTCTTGCCTGCTTTTAATTTCACTTTCTCCAATGATTTTGGTACTAAATTAAGTACACAAAGTGACACTTCATAAATCAGACATTTCATGGTGTATTTAACACCCCTCTCCGCACAAAAAACTCATTCTTTAGAAAGGGGAGAGATGGTGTAACTTAAAAAATACCAACCACAAAACCAACCCAATATAAATTTATGGCCCCCACGGTGGTCGCGAACGCCCTTGACTGAGTCTCCTGCAACAAATCCCTCACACCCCGCCCCCGCAACAACCACCCAAAGAGGATCCCCCTCATTCTCACACACCACCCCACCAACCGCCGGATACAACACATCATCCTCCGACACTTCCGCCATCTACAATCCGAGCCCACCACCCAAGACATTTTTCCATCCCCACCCTTGTCTGCTTTCCGGAGAGACCACTCTCTCTCCGTGACTCCCTTGTTCGCTCCACACTGCCCTCCAACCCCACCACACCCGGCACCTTCCCCTGCAACCACAGGAAATGCTACACTTGTCCCCACACCTCCTCCCTCACCCCTATCCCAGGCCCCAAGATGACTTTACATATTAAGCAGAGGTTCACCTGCACATCTGCCAATGTGGTATACCGCATCCATCGTACCCGGTGTGGCTTCCTCTACATTGGAGAAACCAAGCGGAGGCTTGGGGACCGCTTTGCAGAACACCTCCGCTCGGTTCGCAATAAGCAACTGCACCTCCCAGTCACAAACCATTTCCACTCCCTCTCCCATTCTTTAGATGACATGTCCATCATGGGCCTCCTGCAGTGCCACAATTATGCCACCCGAAGGTTGCAGGAACAGCAACTCATATTCCGCTTGGGAACCCTGCAGCCCAATGGTATCAATGTGGACTTCACCAGCTTCAAAATCTCCCCTTCCCCCACCGCATCCCAAAACCAGCCCAGTTTGTCCCCTCCCCCCACTGCACCACACAACCAGCCCAGCTCTTCCCCTCCACCCACTGCATCCCAAAACCAGTCCAACCTGTCTCTGCCTCCCTAACCTGTTCTTCCTCTCACCAATCCCTTCCTCCCACCCCAAGCCGCACCTCCATTTCCTACCTACTAACCTCATCCCACCTCCTTGACCCGTCCGTCTTCCCTGGACTGACCTATCCCCTCCCTACCTCCCCACCTATACTCTCCTCTCCACCTATCTTCTTTTTTCTCCATCTTCAGTCCGTCTCCCCCTCTCTCCCTATTTATTCCAGAACCCTCACCCCATCCCCCTCTCTGATGAAGGGTCTAGGCCCGAAACGTCAGCTTTTGTGCTCCTGAGATGCTGCTGGGCCTGCTGTGTTCATCCAGCCTCACATTTTATTATCATGGATTCTCCAGCATCTGCAGTTCCCATTATCACTGATAAATCTATGGCCCGTTCCCCAGACCTGCAGCTTGCTCTGGGATGCCCCCACCTGGAATGAGTATAAAGCCTGTCAATCAAGCTAACTTCTGGACAGGCATCATTCAATAAAAATACGACATACATTGTGTCACAGCATGCAGGGAATCCTGGACCTCTAAATTTCCAAAGCAAATTTCATCTCCTGGTTGCTATAACTCTTATTCACCACCTCCCCCTAACACCCCCACCCTTTCATCCCACTTAATGTTCGAGCCTGTAAAAAAGTAAATAAATTCTCAAACTGATTGGAAATGGAGATCCACACTTTCTTGCTCCGTTCATGTAGACCAGGAGCCAATGTAGGTCAATAGCATATGAGTTGATACTTGAAAGGGAGCTGTTTTGAATCAAGAGCCAGGCAGAGATGTCAAGTTTACCAAGGTTCATACACGGGACCAGATAGGAGTCCATTGAAATAGTTGTGTCGAGAGTTAAGGAAGGTACCGAAGAGAGTGTGAGCTATAGATGAGCTGAGACAAGGGAAATGTCAAGTGACAGTGACGATAATAGGTTTTTCTTTGATGGTACAAATACGATGTTGAAGTTTATCTTGAAATCTAAGGTAACACCAAGATTGTGAACTGCCTTCATCTTAGGGTGTTGTCAGATGAAGACATGGAGTCAGTAATTACGGAATGGATTTTGAGGCAGAGGTGGGGAGGAAACAAAAATTAATGGCTTCAGTCTTCCTAACATTTGATTGGAGGAAGTTGTGCATCCAGCTTTGGATGTTAGATAAGCAGCCTGACAATTTAGTAACAATGGAGTTGTCAATAAAAGTAGTGCTGGAAGTTCCCAATTTGCATACCTATGCAATCTTTAGACCCATTCGAGTGGGCACACTTCATTTCTACAGCCAACATAAAAATTGCATCTCAATGGTCTTGGGAATTAATGTGACGAACAATATGTCAACTCCAATTTTTGATGGTCACCTTTTTCATTTACTTATGTAACAATGTGTTAAAGTCTGTAACATCAGCAGAACCAGCAATGATCAAACTCAAAAAGTTTTGAAAGCTAATGAGGTTGACAATATGTCTATTTCAAAAAGAACAATATGCCCACAGTGACAGGGTGGGTCTGACTGACACTTCTTGTGTCATTGATGACTCCCAGTATATGAACGAATGAAAAATCAACAAATTACCTGCCCTCTTTACGATGTGGTAAAATCAAAAGCATGCAATAAAATGTCAACCATTTAGAAACAGTTCAGACTAAAAAGTATAAGATGACATGACAGAATAGATTGCTGAGAATGAATAATCACTTCAATTCTTTTGCTTTTTATAGATTGCAAAAACTAAACTCACACTCTGCATAACTTATGAGTTTATATCATATGCGACTTTCACAGGTAGGAAAGAACATCAGTAATCATTCCTACAGTATCCGGTAATGATTCCAGTGGTAGAGCGGGGTTACATTTATAGATTGGCTTTTGCTCCTTGCAGATTGGCTCCTTTCCTGCACAATCATCTCCCCAACTGTCACACCCCTTACAGCTAAACAAAGCAAACACCCTCTAAGGGAGGAACAGAAACCTCAAACCTCATCAAATCCTCATGATATTGTTAATTGGATCTTAGAAGGTTTATACATCACAAGAACGATGTCATGCCATACTTCACAGTCATTGATGCTGTACACAGGCTCACAAACATTATAAACTGGACTAATCATATAAATATTGTGGCTATAAGAATACATCAGAGACTAAGAATCCTGCAGTGAGTAACTCACTTCCTGACTCCCCAGAACCTGTCCACTAACTACAAGGCATAAATGAGGAATGTGATGGAATATTCCCCACTTGCCTGGATGAGTGCAGCTACAATCATGCTTAAGGATCTTGACACCATCCAGGATATAATAGCCCAATTGATTGGCACCACGTCTGGTAGCAGTTTGTACTATCTACAAGATGCACTTCAGAAATTCACCAAGACTCCTTAAACAGTACTTCCCAAAACTTTCAGAGATAGTAGGAACTGCAGATGCTGGAGAATTTGAGATAGCAAGCTGTAGAGCTGGATGAACACAGCAGACCAAGCAGCATCAGAGGAGCAGGAAAGCTGATGTTTCGGGTCTAGACCCTTCTTCAAAAATAGGGGAGGGGAAGGGGATTCTGAAATAAATAGGGAGAGAGGGGGAGGCGGATAGAAGATGGATAAAGGAGAAGATAGGTGGAGAGGAGACAGACAGGTCAAAAAGGCGGGGTTGGACCCAGTAAAGGTGAGAATAGGCAGGGAGTTAGGGAGGAAATAGGTCAGTTCAGGGAGTGCGGACACGACAAGGCGGTGGGATGAGGTTAGTAGGTAGGAGATGGGGGTGGGGCTTGAGGTGGAAGGAGGAGTTACTTGGAAGGAAGGACAGGTTAGGGAGGTGGAGACGAGCTGGGCTGGTTTTGGGATGCAGTTGTGGGTGGGGAGATTTTGAAGCTTGTGAAGACCACATTGATACCATTGGGCTATAGGGTTGCCAAGTGGAATATGAGGTCTGTTCCTGCAACCTTCGGGTGGCATCGATGTGGCACTCCAGGAGGCCCAGGGTGGACAGGTTGTCTGCAGAATGGGAGGGGGAGTTGAAATGGTTTGCGACTGGGAAATGCAGTTGTTTGTTATGAACCAAGCATAGGTGTTCCACAAAGCGGTCCCCAAGCCTCCACTTGGTTTCCCCAATGTAGAGGAGGCCACACCGTGTATAGCAGATGCAGTATACCACATTAGCCGATGTGCAGGTGAACATCTGCTTGATGTGGAAAGTCTTCTTGGGGCAGGGATGGGGTGAGGCGGGAGGTGTAGGGGCAGGTGTAGCACTTCCTGCGGTTGCAGGGGAAGGTGCCGGGTGTGGTGGGGTTGGAGGGGAGTGTGGAGCGGACAAGGGAGTCACGGAGAGAGTGGTCCCTGCAGAAAGCAGATAAGGGTGTGGAAGGAAAAATGTCTTTGATAGTGGGGTCGGATTGCTCATGGCGGAAGTGTCGGAGGAAGATGTGTTGGATCCGGAGGTTGGTGGGGTAGTACGTGAGGACAAGGGGGATTCTGTTTTGGTTGTTATTGCAGGGAAAGGGTGTGAGAGATGAGTTGCGGGAAATGTGGGAGACACGGTTGAAGGCATTCTTGACCACTGAGGGGAGGAATTTCTAGTCCTTGAAAAACAAGGACATCTGAGATGGATGGGAGTGGAATGCCTCATTCTGGAAGTAGATGAGGCGGAGGCAAAGGACTTGGGAATGGGGATGGCATTTTTTCAGGAAGTTGGGTGGGAGGAGGTGTATTCTAGGTAGCTGTGGGAGTTGGTGGGCTTGAAATGGATATCAGTTTCCAGGTGGTTGCCAGCGATGGAAACAGAGAGGTCCAGGAAGGAGAGAGAGGTATCAGAGAACCAGGTGAACTTAAGGTTGGGGTGAAAGGTGTTGGTGATGTGGATGAACTGTTCGAGCTCCTCATGGGAGCACGAGGCAGCACTGATACAGTCATTGATGTAACAGAGGAAGAGGTGGGCGATAGGGCCAGTGTAGCTTTGGAAGATGGATTGTTCCACATATCCTACAAAGAGGCAGGCATAGCTTCGGCCCATGCAGGTACCTATGGCCAACCCCTTTGTCTGTAGGAAATGGGAGGAATTGAAAGAAAAGTTCTTAAGGGTGAGGACGAGTTCGGCTAAGCGTATGAGGTCGTCAGTGGAGGGGGTGCTGGTCGGGCCTGCAGGACAGGAAGAAGCGGAGAGCTTTAGGCCATCTGCATGGGGAATGCAGATGGATAGGGACTGGACGTCCATGTTAAAAATGAGGTGCTGGGGGCCGAGGAATTGGAAGTTCTGGAGAAGATGGAGGGTGTGAGTGGTGTCCCGGATGTAGGTGGGGAGTTGCTGGACCAAGGGGAAGAAAATGGAATCGAGATAGGTGGAGATGAGTTCGGTGGATCAGGAGCAGGTGGAGACAATGGGTTGACCAGGACAGTCAGGTTTGTGGATTTTGGGAAAGAGATAGAAGCAGGTGGTGCAGTGTTGGGGAATGATGAGGTTGGAAGCTGTGGGTGGGAGGTCACCTGAAGTGATGAAGTTGTGGATGGTTTGGGAGATGATGTTTTGGTCGACGGGGGTGGGGGGGGATCATGATCAAGGAGGAGGTGTCAGAGAGCTGGCGTCTGGCCTTGGCGATGCAGAGGTCACTGTGCCATACTATAACTGCGCCACCCTTGTCTGTGGGTTTTTTGGTGAGGTTGGGCTTGGAGCAGAGAGAGCGGAGGGCTGCACGTCCTGTGGGGGAGAGGTTGGAGTGGGTGAAAGGGGTGGAGAGGTTAAGGCAATTGATGGCTTGATGGCAGTTGAATATGAAGCAGTTGAGGGAGGGTATGAGGCCTTTGGGAGGTGTCCATGAGGAGCAGCTCACCTTGTTACCTCCCAAACCTTGACTACTGTCACCTTGTTTGGCCAGGGCAGCACGGGAACACCACCACAACCTGCAAGTTCTCTCAAGCAACGCACCATTCTGACTTCGATATATATCACCCTTCATTCAGTGTTGATGATTTAAAATCTTGCAACTCCCTTGTTAACCGCATTGAGGAGCAACCGACACCAAACAGAATATAGAACTTCGAAAAGGCAGCCCATTGCTTCAACAGCAACAAAGATGGATAATAAATTCTGGCCCTGCCAGAGAAGCCCATATCCTCTGAATGAATAAAAAATGAAACTTCATGGCCCAAATCTTTCAGTTAGCATTGGAACAATCCAGACAATGTTACTCAGAGGAGAAAACGGCATTTTTTCGTTTGATACGCCCCCTACTGGCTACCCCTCACATCACCATCATAGAAAATCAGACACACCTAGACATAGCACAGAAGCCATGACCACTTTTTACCATAACAGCTGCTGTATTCTGGTCAGTGAACTAAAGCAGAATCTTCTCAACCTCTGAATGACCTGGGCAATGATGAAATGGTGGGGAAATTGCATGAAATGGCTAGTAAAGAACTTCTCAACATAGACAGCAAAAAAAACTCATTTTCCAACCAACTATTTAATGGCAAGACCTGACATTCATGCTAATGAGCAGTAAGAGGGCCATTTATATGCATTAACTTGCATTAATATTGCATTCTTACCTAATTGCGTCTCATTAATATGCAGTTTCCCATTCTCCGAACTTCTGATAGAATCTAGGGAGCAATAATTCCTGACATGAAAGTCAGACAGCTTACCTGGTGACTCCAACCCATTGCCTCTTCCTCCAGATCTCCACCTTGGACACTAGGCATCAACATCTCAGGTCCATTTCACCTCATGGACAGGGACCACAGATAATGCTCCCATCCATGGATATTGGCATCTGAGACATACCAGCCTCACCACATCCAGATGGCACATCTCTGATCCATTTACAGGATGAAGTACACCAGCATCTTTCATTGTAGTGCTGCTACAAGATCACTTTGCACACCGTGCCAGGCAGCCAGCTCATGGATTAGACCAGATTGCATCTCAGGACTGCTCACCTGTGCTCTTACTGTTCACTCACTTCACACCTAATGTGATACTCACAGGATCCCCGCCTTGCTTTTCATCACTTTGTTCCCTCAGTGTTTCCCGAAAGGCACAATACTTCAGTCGTGCCTTGCTTAATGCAGACCCAAAACCAGGCAGCTTGTCATGGTCATCAGTCAAGGGGATGGCCATGTTGCTGTACTGCACTATGCTATGTCAATCTCACACCTATAGCATGTGCAAGCACTAGCCTCGCAAACACATTGTACGTGTTTCAACCAAATAGCCATGTCTCAAAGTTCCGGTCAAGTAAAGGAGGTCTGTAGTTAGTCATTGAGTCCCAGTGCAGTAAGTCAGAGGCAGACTCCAACCTCACTCCTGGAGTTGGAATGTAGTCAGTTACTGCTTGGCGGTCCATATCACTACAGCCCACACAACAAGCTTGATTAGTCCTGCAGATCCAAACAGTCAGGGGGCTTGTGATAAGTCAGTTTGGGAGCTGGACACAAATTAGTCAGAAGCCTGGTCAGTCATTAGTCAGACCTATCTGTCCAAATTGTTCAGTGATTTGGGCTTTGGGCATTGTAGACCAAAGATAGTCATCTCTGTGAGGGAGAAGTAATCATAGGCAACCGTTAAAAGTGGCACCCAAGGGCCACAATTCACAAAAGATATTGTAGCTGCACAGGGACACCAAACTGATTTCCTCTTGCTCTGAACTATAAGTATTCACAAACATACTGTTACATGCAATGATGGATTTCTTGGGTGCTGTGGGACTGAGAGGTGGTGGTGTTTGAACTCATACAGTGCTTAAAATCCCTTATTGCCTTCTTGCAACATGACTGGTGCTGCAACAGAATAAGATTCAATGCTGAAATGCCAATTAGAGGGATTCCATATCCCACCTTGTCTGTGTTCTCCATGACCCACTGTGGAGCAGTCTAGTAAACCACCTTTTGTGAATGATGTGAATGCTGACTGCTCACATTTCTCAAGACTTATTCTGTTTCTTCTGCTCCCCTTGCAGAGACAGGTAAATGTGACAAATAGATGCAACCAGAGCAGGGCCCATTGGCATTGTTCCTGTGATGCAATGAAGCCAGAGAGAAATGGAGGGGGACCTAAGTATCAACAACTACAGGAGTAGCAGAAACCTCCAGCGGATGCTGAGCAGCCTCCATGTGAAGAGGTCACAGCTTGAACACATCCCCCCACCCCCCGTCAGAATGTGCAGGAGGCAGACTTTTGAACTTGATGCCAATCCCTTCAGAAAAGCAAGGTGCAAAGGTCACCAGAAACTGAGGATGTTCTGGGACACAGTCCCAAAACTCAAGCAGGTGCTGAAGCAGGAACTGTGGCACAAAGGGGTAGGTGACCATTCTATCCCTGTGGCCATCATGATGGGAGCTGTGACAAAAAATTCTGTAACAGGTTCCTTGCAGAGAACTACTGGATTTGTGGGAGCGGCCTCTCAATCATCCACCAACAAACACAGCTTTTTGTCATTCATATGAATGATACGGATGTGAGTACAGGAGGTATGGTAGACTTTGGTGTGCTGGGATAGTGGCAGCAGTCTTGAAAGGAGAAAGATGAGGACATTGAGCAGAAAGATCATCACCTTCTGTATGAAAGAACGCAGCAGCATCAGATGCAACAAGTCAGACAGAGTTAATGGACATCTGGTTCCGATGAGAGCGGTGATCATTTATTGAATAGATTTGTTGCACTTGAAAGGTCAGCAATCCATTTCTGTTCTGAGAAGCATCTTCTATTTGTATGTTTTTTGTTCAGTTCTGCTATTGCTGAATAAAAGTGAATGTTTTGAATTGTTTGAAGGCTTTACCATATAGGATGGTCCCACATTGAACAATGTTAAGAATTTGTAACTGTGTGATTGAATAGGTAACTGTGCAGTTGTGTAAGGTGGGTGAGTTAAATGGGTAGGGTGCAGGTTCAGTAAAGTGGTAGGTTGGTACAATGTCAGGGGCAGTTGCGTCATATGTGACAGCTGGGTAGGTGTCAGGATGGTAGGATGCCAGCTGGGTAGGGTGGTTAAGTGGGTTCAGTCAATATCAAGGATCTCAGATGTATATGGGTAGATTTTCAATCTGTCACTAGCGCATAAAACCTGTATTGGGGATCACGAATATGCTTTAGAATCCACCCTATTTTCAGTGTCTTAGGTTGCAATGAAAATCACATGTTCATTGGGTTTCCATCTAATCTGCCCAGGTTGCAGACTGAAAATCATTGCCATGTTTTCATAGATTCCAGATTAATTTGGCAAATCTCAATAAAATATGCATTTAATCCCCTTCCCTAACTATTGTCCATAGACCATACCAGTAGCAGAAAGTAACTGTTCCACAGAAATGGACTCTAGAGGTGGCCAAACAGGAGGCTGGAAGAACACAGCATGCTAGGCAGCATCTGGAAGAAAGGAGCAATCAACATTTTGGGTATTACTGTTCTTCAGTCCTGAGGAAGGGTAATACCCAAAACATTAACTGCTCCTTTCCTCCAGATGCTGCCTGGTTTGCTGTGTTCTTCCGGCCTCCTGCTTATCTATCTTGAACTCCAGCATCTGTAGTTTTTTTTGTCTCTAACGGACAGAATAGACCTCCAGGTGAAGTTCATAACTAATCAATAATCTGTTATTTTGATTTTAAGCAAAATATTGCAATATTCTATGTAATAAAGCAAATAATAAAATGGGTCTACATTAATTTAGGATACCTGGTTGGCACGGACAAGTTGGACCAAACAGCCTGTTTCTGTGCTGAAAGTCTCTATGTTAGCTGCTCTGTCTACAGAAGGGACAGCAAAATATATAATCCAGGAATAACTTGCTAACTCTGTACATTTATCCTGGTCTATGACTCATTAGGATGGTGAAACAGCAAGGTGCAATTTACTTGTTTTAGTGCAAGCAGTAATTGCCATCCACTTAGCTTCCATTTCTGAGTGTTGCCATCAAGAATAAGTGGGGGCAGGTTAAAAAGTATCTTGCAGCGTTGTCAAAAGGGATGTGTCAATTCTTTTCTTGGACGCTATTGTTTGAAGCAATTCCATTTTGAGAATTAATTTTGCTACTTCAAATTGTTTGACTTCACAAACCAGTCTGCTCCATTTCCAAAAAAACATTTTCCAGAAATACTTTCTTCCAACAAATGTTTTAGGCTGTCTCTATACATTTTGAGTTGAACAACAGCTGCCTCCTATCACTGTGTTTTGTGATAGCGTTGGATTATTCATTAATCTGAATGGCATGTAAAATGGTGATTTGTTTCATTTGCATAAGCTTCCAAAGAAAATTTCAATTTACTGTATTATACAAGAGTGTGGTAAAAGAAAATAAGTCACTGTTGTTCTTCAGGCAATTTTATGGTAATGAAATTGATCTGATTCAGGTTATGTTAGACCACACACATCCTCCTATGCTTTCCCCGCCTAGACAGCTAAATGTTCAGGGTTAGCATTTCTCATAATCAACCGGCACGTTATTGCTGCTCAGCACTTCCCTTTTCATGGAATGTTTTTTACACACTTCATGAAACTCTTGCCGAGTAGATACTTTCTGACTGATATCTTCTTCAAACCGATATCTCCCCAAGACTTATTTATGACCTACTAAATTAATTGTTTATTCAAGCTGTCTCTCACTCATTATTATACAGTTACCATCACTTTTGTTTTAAATGTTACATGGATAATTTTTGTAACAGGAATCGTGCTTTTGTTCCAAAGTGCTTCTTTCAATTTTTGACTGATTGCTACTGCTTCATTTGACCAAACAAGCTACATGATTTGATAGACTACTTGGGGGAGGGCGGGGGGAGGTGAACTGATGAACTGTTTACAAAGTTGAACATTTATAACACGCAGAAAGACACACCAGGTCAACAGTCACATTTTAGTTGAAAATCATACCTGTAGAACGGCAATTTAGTTTGTGGCAGTCCAGGCTTTCAGAGCTAGGAAGAAGCCTCAAAACGGTTTTAGCACTTTAAGCAAGCAAGTTGTTTCTTAAAATTCAGTTATCATATGGTGCTGAGCAATGTTTAGAATAAATCAATACTTTCATTTCAAATACTAAATGCCATATTCATGTGGAATGGACATTATATGTTGGAACAATTCTTTAAAACAATGTTTTAATTTTCTGGTAAGTAACATATTTTTGGAATTAACAGTCATATATCACAGTTTTAAGTACTAATACTTACTGTAATTGTAGACTTTCCAGCATATTTTCCATATCTTAAGAACAAAGGTTTTGTCATTTTCTTCTGAGCCACGATCTGTAAAGTATGAAATCACATCACACAAAACTCCATGAAAGGTGTATTCTGAGCACCCAATACCGATGGGACAAATTATATCCTTATGGTTATGTTAAGCTATAGCTTGAAAGAATAACGATTGAGTAAAGATTAATTTAACTTGCTTCAGTTACTAAGTATTGAGATTAATTACACTTGAAACAATCAAGATGTACAATAGGGTTTCCAGAATGTAAAAGCTGTATAAGGTTTCAGTCTCCCAGCAATGTCACCGACAATGCAGATAAAATTTGTGAATCCATGGCACAGCTATCTCTGAGTGAATTCATGCCACTCACATGTTATTACATTTAGTCAAACAATTGGAATAGCCATGATGATCAGAATTTGCATTTTAACAAGGAGGAAAGGTGATCTGGGCTTCTGTGTAACAAACTGATCTTGTGTGACCTTTGTCTGTGCTTCCAGACATAAGGTAACTTCTGCTCGTGCTGTAATTGCAGCTGAGACATTGGCTATGGCTCATGGCATTACTGGGTCTGACAGGGAGCTAATGAAGTTAGCCAACACTTCCTGACTGGATGAGAGAATTCCAAACTTTACGAAAAGGCCAGTGCCAAGTTGGTGCAAGCCTCCCACATATTCCTTAGAAATGACAACAGACTTTCCAACAGTCCTGTCCGCACATAACATTTCATTGTGCATATGCATCTGCCATGTTACTGAATATCCTCTTTTAAGTCCTTTGCAGCAGAACTTGTCTGCATCCTATCTTCCAGTGAGCTCACTTACATACCCCCTGCCATTGTTGCAGGTCACTCATGCCCAGTATCTCACCAGACCCAAACCCTACTTTTGCAAATGAAAGCTTCCATAGATGGAAGACCAAGAATCAATGCTTTGACCAGTACAAGAATCTCAGCAACCTAGTGAATAGGAAACACTGAACTACCATTCCAGTCTTTCTCTCCATCCATAACATCAATGTGTTTTTTTTCCTGTCCATGTTCCTTTGTGCATGTGCATACAGCTGTGTCAGGAAAGCGAGTTTTGAGAAGATTTGTAGCTCAGGTTGAGTTTCTGGATGTGAGTTTGCTCGCTGAGCTGGAAGGTCAGTTTTCAGACGTTTCGTCACCATTCTAGGTAACATCATCAATGAGCCTCCGATGAAGCACTGTCCTGCTTTGTAAGGGAAGGTTTATAAGGGGATTTGAGGTTTAACTACTAGAATTACATGCTGACATTCCTAACTGTTTGACTGTTAACTAGAGTTCAAGTAATTTTAATAAATAGTATTATTTACTAACTACAAAAACCTGTGGCAATTACTTGCAGCAACTGCTGCAGCCAGATGCTCCTTCCCTTGAAGAGAACATTGCACCACATGTCCATAACTATGCAAATGCATCAGAACATCCTCTTTAGAAAGCTCCCTGAACTTGGTGCAAAGCCCTGTGCCTAGTTAGTTCAGGACTCTTGCATATTCCTCGATAGTGCGAACAGACTCTATGACAGCAATGTATACTTCCTTATTCTGCATATCCATCGGTATTCCCCTTTGTCATCCCCATGAGTTTCCTCATCTGAGTACTTCTGCAGCAGAACATGTATGTAAGGGAGGTGGAATATAAAAATAGGGAAATCTCCTATAATTATGCTGGGCATTGGTGAGATATACTTGGAATATTATGTACTGTTCCGGTTGTCTTACTTGAGAAAGGATACACTTACGTTGAAAGTAGTTCAGAAAAGGTTCACTAGGGTGGGTTCCTGGGATATAAGTTTGGGTAAGGATGAAAGGGTCAGCTAGTTGCACCTATTTCCATTGGCGTTTAGAAGAGTGAAAGATCATCTTACTTGAACGTTTAAGATTCTGAGAGATTGGACAGGAGAAATCCTTTTCTGAGGAAATCTAGATGGAGGGATGCAGTTTAAACTAAAGGGTCTTCCCATTTGAAACAGAGGAGGAGAGGTTTCATCTGTCAGACCATTTCAGTCTTGTGAATTCTCATTTCAGACAGCAATGGAGGCTGGATCATCAAATATATTCAAGGCGGTGAGACTTTTGATTGGCAAGGGAATTAATGGTAATGAGAATCAGGCAGAAAAGTGGAGTTATGGCCACAATCAGCCAGGAGCTTCTTGAATGATGGAGTAAGGCAGAATCCTCCTCATTGGCCTCTTCAGTTCTTTGGACTGAGGGACCATCTACGGAGCAGGGTCCTGTGCCAGAAGATGTTAGTAGAATGACCCCAATGGATCTGCTTTTGGAAGTGTCTTGCTGACAGGTGAAGATGACAGCTATGCGCACCTCAATCGTAAGGTTCTTTTGGTTAGAAAATCACTTGTTAGTGCTTAAAAAGACATTTTTTTTCCCAAACTGTATGGCACTAAAGCCAAACTGGCATATTCTTTTATCATTGATGTTAGTCTTAACCCTGTAGGAAATATTTTAGCTGTGGATTTTGCTTTTGAACCCATAAAAAGTCCCTTTAACTGTTGCACTTTAACTACTCTTTTCAGAAGGACAATGAAACATGTTTTTGTTTGTTTGTCTGTAAAAAGATAGAGGACTTCTATCTCTTGATAGGTCTTGAACTTTAAGTAGAAGAGAAACTAAATCTGCCCTCTTGCTATTTAAGTAGAAGTTCTATACTTAAGTAAATTTATTGTGGTTGGTCATCCCAATAATTAATGACCCAAAGCTGTCTAATCTTCAGTCAGGGTTCTTTTATAAGCATTTATTAGTGCTGACTGCTGTGCTCTCAAAGCAAGGTGATATGGTGAAACATCCTTATAAGTTGCAACCATGTGATTCTTATGTTAGCTCCCATAACATGAATGAGACATGGGACATGTAGCAATGAAAATTTCAATGAAGTCTTATTACAGCTCCTGGTGTTTACTTAATGCATATTATACTCACAGGCACTTGCCTGCCTGGGCTCCAGTTAAGCAATTTAGTGGAACTGCTACATGCTTCCCTCAGCACATTATGCTGCAAGAGGGCATAGTTCAGTAAGAGACCTCTGTATGAGTAGATCACATGCCATAATATAATGATAGTATCATGAGCATCTTCCTCAAAGATATATTTCACATATGCTGTGAGACATTACACAACAGGAAGGTCAGTCACACAATCTGAAACATTTTATTAACTACATGCACCTCAAACAATGCACCATGAATTGATTAATGGAACAAAGGGAAACCCTTGCATCAAATGAAGAATTACGTTTGTACAAAATGACCTTACATCTCATGAGAAAATGATATAGGTTCAATTATAGAGATGGTCTTATATTTACTAATATTATTCAATTTCCACCAAACCAATCCATAGGGGATGATGGAAAGGATCAGATCAGTTCAGGTATCCATTTTAAACCCCACAGACTTATATTCTCCACCAACTTCAGTACAAAGTAGAACAGACATTATAAACCAGATTAGTTTCTCCTGAGACAGGTTAAATTGAATGGAAAAAACCTGGTTAAAGAAAACAAATATAAAAATATACAACCACAGTAAAATGCACAGCATTTCATATTGTTCAAGTAATATTATTCAGTTAGAAATATGTATACCCTTAATTCCTACTGCTCTATATTTCAAAGAATGTGTTATGTACCACCACAGAAACATTATATTTCATTTCATAAAAGATTCTTTTTAAAGTAGCTCTGTATGAAATCGTGATGATCGGCCAGCTGGTGAGCACTTAAATTTGCTAAGTTCAGCTGGAAACATTCTGTCTAGGGCAACGGATTTTGAAAAATATCTTCTTTACATTTCTTCATCTCTATTTGAAGTTCAAGTCAGCAAGCAAGTGTATCAAGCATCAAAGGACTTTATTAAATAACTCTCTTTGCAAGTTAATTGATAACCAGAGGCCAGAAGGAACTCTGGATTCTTGATTTTGAGCCAGACATCACTTCAGAGACTGGTTTAAATAAAATATTATTACATACAGTCAAAAATGCTGAGGTATTTTAGTTATCCTGGAATATGTACTGTATACTTAAGCAATATTTTTAAACATTGTGCTTTCTTTGTTTATATTAATTTTAACTAATAAAATAAATTAGGTCAATGCATTTAAGTGGCACAAAAAGGAATATTACAAGCACATTAAATGGTGCATAACCTTTTAAAAAAGGTAAAACTTTTACATTTTTAGATAATAATTTCTGAATAAAAATTGCAAAAATAATTTTAGCTAATGCGGACACAGCTCATTGGCATCGCAAAAGTGCAGATCTCAATTGATTTAATTTAAAGGCATGAAAAGCATTAAGTGTACGTAGACTCAATTTTTGTCTCTTTCATTGGTAGCTGGTTGCAAGTGGGCCTTTGTTTTGTAAGTATTAACAAGCTCTTAGTTGTCTTTTTATTTAGTAAACAAATTAATATTAAAACGTTGTAACTCTCCAATACTGGAGCTACCAGATATCTTCACAGCCTTGACTGATCCATTTTCTCCTCACTGCATTTGTTAATTTAATATGATGGGGAAAAGAAAGAATTTAAATATCAATTAGCCTTACAAGTATTAGAATTGCAAAAGAAATTTTGTTTCTTCTAGTACTTGCCTGTCCTAGGGTGCACTCCATACCACCCAGAAAGTCGTCATCACGAGTACCAATACTGCAGTGGCCATGAATATCATATACTTCAAACCGAAGCTTCTGAACCTCCTCAAAATAATAATCCACATTGAAAACTTTGGAGAAGACTGGATGCAGGTTACTTTTTATAACTTCAGTCCGGTCAACCTGCAAAGGAGAACAATTTTACAGGATTATTATTGTCTTATTGACGATTGCTTGGAATATCAATTGTGGCAAGTCCCAATGTTTACCTTACATTGGATAACTGGAGATGACAAAGTGTGGAGCTGGATGTACACAGCAGGCCAAGCAGCATCCTAGGAGCACAAAAGCTGGCGTTTTGGGATAACGGGATTTTGTTTTTAGAATGTAAGGCAGCTAAATAATTCTAGACATTTTTGTTCAGAACTCACACAGTAGGACATAGCTCCAATGTGGTGGACAAACAGAACAGCTCTAATATTTCAAGCAATAAAATGCTAACCTGCTACTCAAAAATGATCAACAGTTCCCAGAGCTGTTATAGTTCACTGCCTGCAATTTGAAAAGGGTCTTATTAGAATCGTCAAATCAAGAATGATGTGATCTGTATTTGAATTTCTGAGACTCAAACAAATGGAGCAAGAGTCAAGAATAATAGCTGGGAAGGGACAATGTTAAGCAGAGATAAGCAAATGAATGAAGGGTCAAATCTACTCACTTCTGTCCTGTTCAGAGCCAGTGAGCTTAAAATCATCAAAGACTGGATTTTCTTCTGAAGCTTTTGGTTTAATTAATCATGAGTTTTTTGCAAAAACAAACTATACAACTCATAATGCAATAAAGATCCTTTTTTTAAATTTTAATCAGAAGTGGAGAATTTTGGTTTTGAAGTTAGAACACATGATTTCACTCTCTGAATTGCTGTCATTTGGATAAATGCTTGAATATATTAAGACAATGTATTAAAGCTCAGAATTACCTACAAACGTACTGAATTTTTAAGATAGAAAATTAATGATGAGGTGTAGAGCTGGATGAACACAGTAGGCCAAGCAGCATCTGAGGAGCAGGAAAGCTGATGTTTCGGGCCTAGACCCTTCTTCAGAAATGGGGGAGGGGAGGGGGTTCTGAAATAAATAGAGAGAGGAGGGTTGGCGGATAGAAGATGGATAAAAGAGAAGATAGGTGGAGAGGAGCCAGACAGGTCAAAGAGGCAGGGATGGAGCCAGTAAAGGTGAGTGTAGGTGGGGAGGTAGGGAGGGGATAGGCCAGTCCAGGGAGGATGGACAGGTCAAGGGAGCAGGATGAGGTTAGTAGGTAGGAGTTGGGAGTGGGGCTTGAGGTGGAAGGAGGGGTTAGGTGGGAGGAAGGACAGGTTAGGGAGGTGGGAATGAGCTGGTCTGGTTTTGAGATGCGGTCAGGGGTGGGGAGACTTTGAAGCTTGTGAAGTCCACAGTGATAACATTGGGCTGCAGGGTTCCCAAGCGGAATATGAGGTGCTGTTCCAGCAATCTTCAGGTGGCATCGTTGTGGCACTGCAGGAGGCCCAGGATGGAGACGTCATCTGAGGAATGGGAGCAAGAGTTAAAATAGTTCGCGACTGGGAAATGCAGTTGTTTAGCGTGAACTGAGCACAGGTGTTCCGCAAAGCGGATACCCAAGCCTCCGCTTGTTTTCCCCGATGTAGAAGAGGCCACAATGAGAACAGCAGATACAATGTACCACATTAGCAGAGGTGCAGGTGAACATCTGCTTGATGTGGAAAGTCTTCTTGGGGCCTGTGATGGGGGTAAGGCAGGAGATGTAGGGACAGTTTAGCACTTGCTGCGGTTGCAAGGAAAAGTACCAGGTGTGGTGGGGCTGGAGGGGACTGTGGAGTGGACAAGGGAGTCACGGAGAGAGTGGTCCCTCCAGAAAGCAGATAAGGGTGTGGAAGGAAACATGTCTTTGATAGTGGGGTCGGATTGCTCAAGGCGGAAGTGTCGGAGGATGACGTGTTGGATCCGGAGGTTTGTGGGGTGGTATGTGAGGACAAGGGGCATTCTGTTTTGGTTGTTATTGCAGGGAAAGGGTGTGAGAGATGAGTTGCGGGAAATGTGGGAGACACGGTCGAGGGCATTTTTGAACACTGAGGGGAGGAAATTGCGGTCCATGAAATACTGGGCCTTTTTCAGATGTTCGGGAGTGGAATGCCTTATCCTGGGAGCAGGTGCGGTGGAGGTGATGGAATTGGGAATAGGGGATGGAATTTTTGCAGCAAGGTGGGTGGGAGGAGGTGTATTCTAGGTAGCTGTGGGAGTCGGAGGGCTTGAAATGGATATCGGTTTCCAGGTGGATGCCAGAGATGGAAACAAAAAGGTCCAGGAAGGAGAGAGAGGTATCAGAGATGGCCCAGGTGAACTTAAGGTTGGGGTGGAAGATGTTGCTGATCTGGATGAACTGTTCGAGCTCCTCATGGGAGCCCGAGGCAGCACCAATACAGTCATCGATGTAACAGAGGAAGTGGTGGGTGATAGGGCCGGTGTAGCTTTGGAACAGGGATTGTTCCACTAATCCTGCGAAGAAGCAGGCATAGCTTGGGCCCATGCGGGTACCCATGGCTACTCTCATTGTCTTAGGAAGTGGGAGGAATTGAAAGAGAAGTTGTTGCGGATGAAGGCAAGTTTGGCTAAGCGGATGAGGGTGCCAGTGGAGTGGTACTGGTCGGGCCTGCGGGACAGAAAGAAGCAGAGGGCCTTTAGGCCATCTGCATGGGGAATGCAGGTGTATAGGGACTGGATGTACATGGTGAAGATGAGGTGTTGGGGATCAGGGAATTGGAAGTTTTGGAGGAGGAGGGGGGCATGGGCGGTGTCACGGACGTAGGTAGAGAGTTCCTGGACCAAGGGGGAGAAAATGGAATCGAGATAGGTGGAGATAAGTTCAGTAGGGCAGGAGTAAGCAGAGGCAATGGGTCAACTAGGGTAGTCAGGTGCATGGATTTTGGGAAGGAGATAGAAGCGGGCCATGTGGGGTTGGGGAATGATGAGGTTGGAGGCTGGAAGTGGGAGGTCACCTGAGGTGGTGAGGTTGTGGATGGTTAGGAAGATGACGTTTTGGTGGTCGGGGGTGGGATCATGATCAGAGAGCTGGTGTCTGGCTTCAGCTGTGTAGAGGTCAGTGCGCCATACTACAACTGCGCCTCCCTTGTCCGCGGGTTTGATGGTGAGGTTGGGATTGGAGGGGAGGGAGCAGAGGGCTGCACGTTCTGTGGGGGAGAGGTTGGAGTGGGTGAGAGGGATGGAGAGGTTGAGGCAATTGATGTCACAATGGCAGTTGGAGATGAAGAGGTCGAGGGAGGGTATGAGGCCTTGGGGTGGTGTCCAGAAGGAGGGCATGTGTTGGAGGCAGGAGAAGGGGTCAGTAGGGGAAGTGTTAGGCTCGCGGTTAAAAAGCTGACATTTCAGGTCTGGACCCTTCTTTGCAAACGGCATTCAGTTTTCAGAATTCAGTTACTGTCTGTGAAATTCCTTTGTGGATTACACCCAGCCTAAAGAGAGAGTCTGGAATATCACACCCAGAAAGGTGTCAAAGAGTTTCCAAGAACCACTTCAAAGGAAAAGAAAAAGAAACAAAAATGCAAGAATCAGCATCATCTCCTGTGGTGTAAATCCCCATGTGGTCGACATAATGTAATGCAATGGAGATAATCATAGAAAACAATCTGGGCAAAAGGCCCATCTGACTTCTTGCCTGCAAGGCATACACAAGAAAAAGACGTTAAAAACCAACTGTACTTTTGTGATAGTATAGTGGTCTATTGTTCTAGTTCTATTGAGCTAGAGTGTGTTGCAAAGGTTACAGCTGAGAACATGGGGTGCATGCAGGTACAAAGGAAAATGTTGGAGATCCTTGTTCCCTCAGATTACTGAAAGCAAGTTGTCAAAAGCCACAGGTGAACAGGAAACTAGACAATTCTTTTCTGCTAGTCTATAGAACCAAAAATCTCTGAACCAACTGTTCAACTACCAAAGTTAGTGCTACCAAAATCCCGCAACTTGAATCCTGCAATGTTTTACTGTGTACTCCATTGACAAGCCAAAGACTGATTTGTACACCTTTTTAACTATTATCTTTTTTCTCACTTCTAATCTGTATATATGTGTGTTTCATTTTATTTTCTCCCAACAGACTCAATCTTGCTTGAGAAAGTCTGCTTTGTTTAAAACAAAAATGCATTGGAATCGGGAAAGGTACTGTCAAGGGCAGGGAATCTTTGTTTGATGTTAATATTATTGGAATTACAGGGAAGGAGAAGGAAAACTGGTTTCTCCCTCCACACGCAGAATCATAAGGAACTGGAGACCCTCACACAAAGGAAATTTACAGGGCTAACAAAAATCAACAAGGACATGGGACTAATTGATAGATTTACTGAGGAGCTTATCAATCTGTGCTCCTAAGATTCTGGGAATTACTGGATAGGATCAGAAGACAAAACTATCATAGATAACAAAGTGTGAAGCTGGATGAACACAGCAGGCCAAGCAGCATCTTAAACTATCAGTTGGATTTTGTCATTAAGAGTCAAGTCTCTATATTGAGTCACAAGTGCCAGTAGTCAAGGTAGTATTTTACTGGTGTTGGCCAATTAACAGGAGAATCTAATGGAGGACAGTGGTCCATACCAATTGGTGCAACATGAAGGAGAAGGGCCACTGAGGCTGATGTTTCTTGGGCGAGACTGGAGTCAGACAAGTATGCTGCAGCATTTCAGGTCAGGGTAATCCCAGCAGCAGTGTCTTCTGCAGTGGGTAAACATTGCACCAGGAGATCCGCCAATATGGACCCAAAGAGCCCGGCACCCATCCCTGTACTTTATTGGAAGGTTACCTGTATTACCTGGCAGCCTCCCACACAGTGATTAGCCCTCCTGATGTTGGTAAAATATCTGCAATGGGGTGTGACCCTAAATTAAGCAGTTAATTGCTTCAATTAACCAGCCAATGGGCAGCCTTGCTGCCAACGATCGCACCTCTGGCAATGTGCCATCAAGGTGGGCAAACATTGCGCTCCCCTCCCAACATCTACCTCTGCAATCTCGTTTGCCCTCCTGCCTACCTTCAAGGGACTGGGAAAATTCAGTTGCTCCTTCTCCACACTAACACAAGTGTGGGAAGGTGAAGTATAAGACAAATATTATACTTCAACTAATTCAGCAAGTAATGATTCAAACCTGGGGACTTGCTTGTATATGCTTCAGACACTCAGTGTGCAAAGCTACTGAATTACAACTGCAACTGAAGCAGTTTTTCAGATTGGTATTCACAAACTATTAAATCAAGTCACCAGTCAAATATTTATAGATAGTTTCCAAATCAACCTGTTCAAAGATGTCACGACACATCTCAAGCAAGTCTAGTGACCTGAACTCAGGTCTTCTGACTTAGAGATAGGGGCTGCAAGAACCCTGTAAAGTCCAGAGGTTAATGGAGTTTTCCCTGACTTCAATCGTAGAGCACAAGGGCAATTATTTCAACCATTGTAAATTATTATTGGTTGGAAAAGGTACAAAACCTTCTGAAAGACTCAAGGGAAAGAAGGCTGATCTTCTCATTCTTTGATCAACATCAGCAAATGATCAGAATAAAAAGTCTGAAAGGCAACCTTTCTAAACAAGGAAGTTTAGGAAAACCTGTTTCTTTGCTGTAATACTACAGTATCACATCTTAGGGTTTGGACAGACTTTGTCTAATAAAGAGATTTTGAAGAGGTTTTTCATTCTGCCTGACTGAAATGAAAAAAAACAAATTGAGATCTGAGTCTACAAAGAAGTGGGAGAACAATCAGAGCTAAATCTTTGCAAGTGCTAGCACTCTCAGGTATGGGGATCACAATATATGATGCTAAGAGGCTGCCTGCTTAATAAAGTCCAAGTGTCAGTGAGGGTTGCACAAGTTACTATTAGCCAGAATTTCAAGAGCAGGGTTGTAACTATTTCAGAAGATGTTTGTCAAAGAATATTAATTAGGTAGCTGGCCACAGGGAGGGCTGCCAGATTTACAGTTGCAGGACTTATGTTCAGCATGGACTGGGTTTGATCGAAGGGTCTGTTTCCATGCTGTATGACTCTATGACTCTTGAGTTAAAACCTTTAACACAGAAATTGGAAAGGAGGAGAGGTGCCATGTCTTCCAGGGCACAGGGGGCTCTCCATGCAGACACTGCAATGGAGGTCCAGCTGGTAGCTATGTAGATCAATGCAAAGATTCTTGTCCTAAAGACACTGCTGTAGAGTTAATAACCTCAGAGCAGCAAGCAATATCTTCAATTGCATCAGCTGTGCCTCAGTTGATAAGACACTCACTTCTAAATTTAGTCCCCATTCTCTGGTTAGTTCATAACAATCAAGGGTGACAATCTGGTGCAGTACTGAGGGAATGCTGCACAGTTGGATGTGCATTTTTCAGATAAGCTGTTAAATCGATGTCCCATGTGCCTGCATATGTGCATGTGAAAGATCCAGCTCTCTATTTTGAAGAGCAAAGCCATGTTCTTGGAATATTTATCCTTCAATTGATGACATAAAAGTGCTTATCTGATCATCATCAAATTGCTGTTTGTGGGAATTTGCTGAATGCAAATTGACAGCTGCATTTCCCACATTACTGCTATCACCTCAACCAAAATATTGTGGAAGCTGCCCGTACCACATTATAGCAAGGATGTGAACACATTCAGGAGAGGGCCAAACTTTGCGTTTTCGAGACTGCCATGGCAATGTGCAAGTATGGTTCCAGGGATGAAAAATTTCAGCTATGATGATAGATTGTGGATGTTGGGGCTGTTCTCCTTGGAGAATAAAAGAGGCTGAGAGGAGATTGAATCAAGATTTTCAAAATCCTGAGTGGCCTTAATAGAACAGATAAGGAGAAGCCATTCCTGCTAGTAAAAGAATCAATAAAGCACACAGACTTAAAAGGATTTTTAAGAAACTTTCTGGAAAGCACCGCCTGGAAGGGTGGTGGAGGCAGAGCTAATTGAAGTATTTGTGACGGCATTGGACGATTACTTGCACAGAAATGGGGAAGATGCAGGATGTAATGATGCTCTTTTGAAAAAGCTGGTACAGACATAATGGAGCAGATGGCCTGTTTCCATGCCATCACATTTTGTGATAGTGTGACTATGCATCAGAAGGGTGATGGTTGAAGGTTGTTTCTTGGACTGGAGGCTTGTAGCTAGTGGTGTGCCACAGGGGTCAGTGCTGGGACCTTGGTTACTTGTTATTTGCATAAATGATCAGAATGTGACTGTACAAGGAATGATTACTAAGTTTGCAGATGATACAAAATTCAGGAGGTATTGTTGATAGTGAGGAAGGCTATCAAAAATTACAGAGGGATGTTGATCAGATGGGGAAGTGGGCTGAGGATTGACAAATGCAATTTAATGCAGGTAAGTGCGAGGTGTTGCACTTTGTAAAGTCAACCCAAGGTAGGTCTTATACAGTAAATGGTAAGGTCCTGAGGAGTGCTATGAAACAGAGGGACCTAGGAGTACAAGTACATAGTTTGTTGAAAGTGGTGTCATAGGTGGACAGGGTGGTGAAGAAGGCATTTAGCATGCTGGCCTTCATTGGTCGAGGCATTGAGTATAGGATTGGGATGTTAATGTTACAGTTGTATACGTCATTCATGAGGCCACACTTGGAGTACTGTGTATAGTTTTGCTCACCCTGTTATAGGAAAGACATAATTAAAAGTGGAAAGAAATGTTACATAGGCCAAACTGGAAGAAAACTGACAATAAGGATACATAAACACCAACTGGCAATCTAGAGGCACGACCAGTTCTCACTGGTCCCAATACACACAGACAAAGAAGAACACAAATTCAACTGGAACAACACATCCACAATAGCACAAGCCAAACAGAGCCACACCAGGGAATTCCTGGAGGCCTGACATTCCAACTGAAACTCCGTCAATCAACACATTGAACTGGAGCAATATATAAACCACTGAGAAACAGAACCTTAAGAAATACCAACCAACCCAGCAAACTGAGGCATATAAATAAGAAGCGGGACAGAACACCGATGCTTCATTGGAGGCGTACTGATGATGTTACCTGGCCGCGATGGGGTGATGAAATGTCTGCAACCTAACATACTGACTCGGTGAACAAGTCTACAACCTCATATGCTTATCCAGTAAAGTAGGAAGAATAGAAAAGCAGTATGCTATTCAAATAAAGACAGGTCACAGAACTCAGTGGTAAAAAGGGCTCTGGTTGACCTGATGCATGAATCAGAAAGGTTTAGCAAGTGATAAGGCAAATAGAATGTAGCTGTTTATTATTAGGGGAATCAGGTACCTAAGGAGGCAGGTTTTAGCACACTGCATTTGTGAGATCACCTCTGGCAGACTGTGTACAGACCTGGTTTCCTTACTTGAAAAAGGATATTATCGGTTTTGCGAGGTTCCAGAGAAGGTTCACTTGAGTCATTTCTGAGACAAAGGGTTTATCTTATGAAGGAAGGTTTAACAGATTTGACATGTACTCACTGGAGATTAGAATATTTGGAGGTAATCTTATTGATGCATATACCATCCTGAGTGGAGTGGGTAGTGTGGTTGTTGGGAGGATGTTTCCTTTCGAATGGGAAAGACAAAGAGACATTGTTTATCAATAAGAGGTCTCTCTTTTAGGACAGAGATAAGGAGAAACATTCCTGCTAGAGTGTGGAATTCTCTTTCCCAGAAGCTACTGAAGCTTTGTCTTTCAATTAATCGAAGGCTGAGTGACATAGATTTTTGACAGACAAGGGTGTCAAGAGTTAGGGAGGGGCAGACTGGAACTTGGAGCTGAGACCTTTACGAGATTCAGCACATTTTATTGAATGGCTGACCAGGTTCAAAGGGCCAAATGGTCTACTTCTGTCAAAATCCCTTTGTTTCTATGTTTCTATATACTGCTGCAAACACACTGGGAGGTGCCTGCCCTATAAGGTAATGAGGGAAAGTGGGCTAGAGTGTCCCTTATTTTCCTGCTAGCATACCATTGACAGGAAGGTGGCTAGTGGCCTCCCAGCTCAGAGGCAACTGACTCATCACGTAGCCATTGAAAGTCCACATTGTACTGCAGCATTTTACCAACAGTAGATATGGCCCCTATCATATGGAGTATTCACCAGGTAAATTCCAGTGACCTTCAGTCGGTACTCTTTAGCTAAAAGAGAGCCTCTACCTCCATGCCAGCATTCCTCCCCTCCCAGCCCCTATCACCCTCAACCCCCCACAGTAGCAGTTTCTTCCATGATATCCTGCTAATTGTCCTTGGGCACGATCCAGGGATTTACCAGCAGCTGCCAATCGAGCAGAACATTCATCAAATGTAATGTCTAACTAACCTTGGAAGGTGGTTATTTGAAATAGTTCTCTGAATTAAATATTTTAACAGTGTCCTTAAATGCAGAGACCAACATTAGGCACAGCTCTATATTAGCAGGTAAAATTAGAACGATCCTGTGGCCAATTTAATTCATGAGGAACTCCACAGGTGATTAACTTAAAACATACAAACAATGCATTCTTAATAGTATGTTTGTACCAAAAAAAATTTATCATGCTGCTTATTATCTGTGGATACATATCTGCAAACATTTCCTCTATTATTATTGTTATTTTCTCTACAGATTTCAATGACTATTTCTTTTAAATAAATTAGGATTTTTTTAAACCAACGAAGATTGTTACTGAACACAATTAATGAGAAATAACATTAACAATAATGTAGCTGTTAAGAAACATAGTAATAACAAATTCCAAGAGAATTGCACATGCCATTTATGCTTAAAAGTCACGTAAGTGGATATGTGAAAGTGTGTGGGCAACATAATGCTGAACTCTGCAAACATAATTAGCAGTTTCCACACATCACTACACAAAATGAACTACTTTGAAAATATCTCAGCTGAGTCATTCCTACATAATCATGCATATGTTAATGAGGTTTACCAGTGAATGCTGCAACTACCTAACCTTTGTGCACAGAACTAGCAATTGGTGGCATTCATTTAATTCAGGCCCAACCTAAGAAAATACCATTAATAAAATGACAAATTGTTTAATGGGCTAGTAGACACATTTAAGGGAAATTCTGACCTTACTCACCAGAGGGGAGATCTGTGGGATGATATGGAATACAAATTTTGCAACCCACCCAATGAAAGCACCTTTAATCCATCTGCCAGATGGAATTCTAACAGAATTGAGTGTTTTTGTTGGTTTGGCACATTGGTTTTCATAAAAAGGGACAATGAGTACTGAATTATTAGATGGGATGTAAAATATATATTACACCTAATCACATGGATTTCCTAATAGGCAAGTTAGCCTAAAGTTTCTGACTGTAAAAAAGCAATTTAACATAAATAAATATTCCGTATCCTACCCTAAAGTTTATTTGCAGTACATTGCCCTATTTGCATTTGGAAGTGGCATTTTGGTCTGACTTTATTGGTGCTGATTTTTTTTTGTACACCAACGAGTTTTTTTTGTACACCCTTTGCCATCAAATCCTCCATTCACTATTCCAGTAAACTCCAGTCCACAGTTTCCATTTACATGATATCCTAATGTTCAATTCACATTGGTGATTGGCCTGGCTGCTAAGTATTGCTTGTGACAAATTTCAGCCCTAACATTTTGGCTGCAGCATTATTTCAATAACAGTTTTCTTGCTTTCAAAAGCTGGAGTACTCTCCAGTTATCAGTATCCCATCTTACATGCACTCTTTGATCTATTTACAAAGAAAAAAGTATTTCCAGAAATGTAATAACTTTGTTGAATAGATATTACAAATTTTGAACTGATTACTATCAGCCACAAAAAGAATAATTTGCATTTATTCTTGTGCAACAAATGTACAAACTTTAGGTCACTTGCCTCAAAGCTTTGTCAATAACATTTTAGCATTCCAACTCTTTAGGAAGCTGAAATGCACAATCTAATTATAGATCTAACCTCTTGAGGGGGCAGGGGCCAGTAAACTCCTATATTTCTGAGTCTCTGATCAATGCACCATTGGTTCATGGCTTAGCTATCAGCATCCATTCTAAAGTAGAGAGACTGCACGTCACCCTGACACACTTGCCAAGGCTGCCAGCCTCAGCACCAGCTTTTGTTGTTCCCATGTATCTCCAGCTGTTCAGGAAGGACAGGCACAGCAACTAAACAAATTATATCAGACACACTCTGACAGTCTGTCTTGCTTGAAGCTCCGTGGAGGAGACAGTGCCCCACATTATGGAACTACGTGTGACATCTGGCACTGCTGGATATTATATTCCTAAATTCTGCACTTTTGGAGATCCTGATTCACACCCCACTTGCTGTCTGGCATAAACCGTACGTTGCAGATGCTGAGTCTTGCTTTCTAACCCATTCTTGTTCCTCTTCCTTTGGATTTCTGCTTGCAGACCGCCAAGAACTACCACCTGGCTAGCCAATAGGCCCTCATCATGAAAGGCAAGAGTTACACCAAATCTTTGATTACACTTTCAGCCACAAATTTAGATTCTGGCATCACGCACAGAGTTGCAATCAGCATGCGGTGCATGACTGGGCATGAGTGAACCTCGACCAAGGTCAAAGAAAAGGATCCTTGAGGATGAGGTTGCGGATGGGTTCTGCAGCAGAAGAGAGAGTAGATTCACACTGCTGATATTAGTCATTTTGCTGTTATTTCAGATCAGCTTTGTCATTGCAAAATCTTTCAACATGATGTAGCACATTTCCTATTGGAAGTAGTACAAAACAATTTTTTTTAAATGACTATATCAAGTGTTTTCTCTATCCCATAAAGAAGACAGCTATGGTCATACTGAGTAGACCAATTGAAAATTACCTTAGGATCTTCGGTCTAGGATCATAGTCATAGTTCTCTGTGTCTCTATGTATTTAAGCACTTCCTACCCCTCTGTAACTATCAATAAACAAAGCTAAAAACATGGGGAACAGAAAAAAAAACTTGGCTTCAAGAGATGTTTTGCTATTTTTTATAAAACATTAATAATTAATACTTCACATAAGAAGAACAGAATTTACAACCTATTTCCAGCCGATTCATCTGACAATCAGATTGGCAATTTAAATGTTGGGGAACTACTATGAACTCAGCAAGCACCTTGCTCATGTGCAGAAATGACAGAATGTATAAAGTCACAACAGTGATTCCTTCGGTTTACTGCTAATATCTAACTTTGCAAATAAAAAATCCTTTGTAACTTGTCCCAATAACTCATTACAACTTGAAAATTGGCAAGGTATAATTTTTGCTTTGCCACTGTGTTATAAATGACTACATAACACATGGATCTGTTGTGAGCATGACATTACTATCTTCCATTCCCATTCTTGCAAAGTCATTATTTCTAAATGAATGACATTTACATGATGCTCTACCCGAAGCAAATGAACTTTATTACATGTAATGCAAGGGGGCATAGCTACAAATTGAGGGGTGATAGATTTTAAGACAGATGTCAGAGGCAGGTTCTTTACTCAGACAGTGGTAAGGGCATGGAACGCCCTGCCTGCCAATGTAGTTAATTCAGCCACATTAGGGGCATTTAAACAGTCCTTGGATAAGCATATGGATGATGATGGGATAGTGTAGGGGAATGGGCTTAGATTAGTTCACAGGTCGGCGCAACATTGAGGGCCGAAGGGCCTGTTCTGCGCTGTATTGTTCTATGTTCTATGTAATTGGGAGGATTTCTTCTACATGGGAACAAGTCAATAAGCCATAAGGAACATCCATACCATTGTTAAGAGAAGACATCCAACAGCCATACATCATCCAGCTTAACTAATAATGAATGTACTATCTAAACTTAAAGTGCTGAGAATGGTATTACACACAAAATTGCACAAACAGTATTACATTCCACAATTAATAAATGGCATTTTTCCGAAATTATACAAAACAAGAAAAGGACAACATTTGTATCTTAAAACTAATGTCTGTCTTTTAGACTGGGTATAGATAGATAGAACATTACAGCACAGTACAGGCCCTTCGGCCCTCGATGTTGTGCTGACCTGTCATACCGATCTCAAGCCCATCTAACCTACACTATTCCATGTACGTCCATGCTAACATTATCCAAGAAACCGGAGGAATCCGAAACAATTTTCTGAATAATTTCAAAAGCTAACATGTTAAAGCTAATTGGCGATATCTCCAGTAGTTTAGATGTTTTAAACTTCGGGTAGCTGTACCATTCAGTCAAGAGATCACAACTGCGCAAAATAATTAGAACTTAGGAACTTATTTCCCACCCCAACCCCCGACGTTAGTTTATTCATCCAGAGTACCCTGATGTCCAGCACCTAATTGTTTCTTAAATAAAGTCAGAGTTATCCCTTTAACTGTTCTTCCTTACTGTCCATTCTACATGAAGAACTGATTACTATTAGTCCTAAAGTTAGCCTTTGCTGGATTGAACCCATGTCCCTGTTTGTTATTCCCATAATTTAAATCGAAGTAATATTCCAGGTTAACAAAAGGTGAGGCTGGATGAACACAGCAGGCCAAGCAGCATCTCAGGAGCACAAAAGCTGACGTTTCGGGCCTAGACCCTTCCTCTCTGATGAAGGGTCTAGGCCCGAAACGTCAGCTTTTGTGCTCCTGAGATGCTGCTTGGCCTGCTGTGTTCATCCAGCTTCACATTTTGTTATCTTGGAATTCTCCAGCATCTGCAGTTCCCATTATCTCTAATATTCCAGGTTTACTTGTTCCATACCAATTACTGTGTAATATTGTCTGTAACACTATCTTTCCACAATTCCCACAGTGCTTACTCTGACGAGATTTTGTAACTGTGTGGACAGTGAAACTATCAGGTTCCACTGTCATTGGCCAGTGACTATGAAACCAAAAGCAAGCTCTGCCATTGGTAAATTCACTGGTAAATGTGAAAATCCAAAAGTCCTTGTCAGTAATTTCCTGAATATCCACACATGAAGTACTCACAAATAGCAGTTTTAGAAATTACACGATCTGACCAGCACCTCCACTTTTTATGCTGTTAGCTTCATTGAAAAGCCCCTTGAAAAAGTCATGCTTTGTTAAATGAAAATTAAATGCTTTGAATGACATGTTACATCATGATTACAGCTAAACAAAACTTTCAAATCCTATAAATTTTATGTTTGTGGAGTGCAATATATTTTATGATGACAAAAGAACCCATAAAGATTGTTTTTTAAAGTTACAATATTTCAGCTTCTACTTCACTTTGGTCTCTAAAATTAGATTAAAAAGTGAAGTATAAGCTGTGCTTTTCACTTCCTGGTTTGCTGTCTGTGAGAATTCTCCAATGATTACCTCATTAGCCTGCTTGATGGGATTCCCTACAGCTGCCACCAAATTGAAATTAAAGTTGGAAAAAGTGAAATTCAGGCCTCAAAAATTGCTTGATGTTTATGGGTATCTTTCTTCGGAATCAACAGCAACCTCTAGCCCTTTGTCACAAACTATAAAATCTGGCCTATTTTGCTTTCACATTTTTGCTTCAGAAACGATGACAGGAGCACCTGTGTGGAGATTTAGTTCCCAAGAACTAGAATCATTGTCATTCTCCAATAAGTATTGGCAAGTGTAATAAAATGGACAGTAGTAGATCATATGCTCCAATCTCAGTCAAATGCACTAGCAAGCACATTGTCCACATGTGTATGTGAGAATCTATGGTCATTTTAGGAAGTTACAGTGAAATGATTGTCACAACACAACCAGATCCTGGAAAGGAATCAATGCCTGCAGATAAGCAAATTCTCAAACAGATTCCATTGGCTGAATAAACACATTGGCAAATCTCGCCAGATGCATTTGTACAGAAGGCCAAACTGGTCTGGTATTCATTCAGAAGTAAAATATGGAAACTACACTGTTAATATCTTACATAAATAGCATTATTAAATTGTACAACAGAATACTGGTGTTGCTATTGGTAACAGATTAGGCTCTAAGCATAACCAATCACTATCCAGCCCTAACAGAGAATACTTAATAAAAACCGGGGGTCTGCACTCCAGATGATTCAACAAATTGTATGTGGGCTTATTAAACGGTTTATATTGCAAAATGAATATATCATGAATGAGACAAAAAGTACTGAGAATGAACAGAACATAGAAATCTTTTTTGTATGAAGAAATCATTTTAGGGTGAATAATGTTAATATAACTCCAAGATAAGCTGTCACAAAATTTATACAATCTATATTTAATTTATTGTGCATATTTTGTAACACAATTATATAAGATACTATTAATAAGGATTATCCATTTTCCTACATTTGTCAAAATTTATTGGAGTTGTGATTTTTTTTCAAATAAACTCTGCATTTGATTTTTCTTATTCTCCCAATTTTAGTTCAGGAGGCCTTTACAGTTCTCTACATCTCAGGCTGTAAACACCCAGTGCCAGGCTATCTTATTAAAATGAGGGTGCAGCATGTGGACACTTGTGAATTGTTGAGAAGCAGCCTGACTGACCATGATGGTGCTGTGGTTTTCTGTGATGTCTATGTCAGCGACGCTATGGAGCCGAATTTCAGACCTTTGATGCCAAACATTTTTAAACATTTACAAATTCATTTTGGAATCAATCTGTACTTCATCACGAGCAGCAAATGAAAGCTAAATCAATATCTAGATTTAAGATCTTTGACCGCACCACACAAGTTATAATGATTTTGTACCGCGCAAAAAGCTCATCTATCTGATGAGCATCTTGGCTTGACTCCTCCTCAATGTTACATTTCTGAAGCAGTATCATAAGCAGCAAGTCTCCAACACTGCTCCGCACGTGTCATCTCCCCACTATTGATACATTCCAAACAATAACCCTGCTCCACACATGCCATCTCCCCACTATTGATACATTCCAAACGATAACCTTGTTCCACATGTGTCATCTCCCCACTATTGATACATTCCAAAGGATAACCCTGCTCCGCACATATCATCTCCCCACTATTGATACATTCCAAAGGATAACCCTGTTCCACACGTGTCATCTCCCCACTATTGATACATTCCAAAGGATAACCCTGTTCCACACATGTCATCTCCCCACTATTGATACATTCCAAAGGATAACCCTGTTCCACACGTGTCATCTCCTCACTATTGATACATTCCAAAGGATAACCCTGTTCCACATGTGCCATCTCCCCACTATTGATACATTCCAAAGGATAACCCTGTTCCGCACGTGTCATCTCCTCACTATTGATACATTCCAAAGGATAACCCTGTTCCACACGTGTCATCTCCCCACTATTGATACATTCCAAAGGATAACCCTGTTCCACACGTGTCATCTCCTCACTATTGATACATTCCAAAGGATAGCCCTGTTCCACACGTGTCATCTCCTCACTATTGATACATTCCAAAGGATAACCCTGTTCCACACTTCCTTCCTTGGGGATGGGACACATGAGGTGGGATTGAGATCCCCTATTCTCCTCTTGCTTTTCCATTGATGCTGAGTGCCAAGGGCTAGAATGATAATGTGCAGGTTTGTGCACCTTATTGGACCTGACTGTCCAAGATGGGTCACCAACATCTGCATGGAAACAGCCAGGCACATGTAAGCTGGAACTGGCATGCACTGGCAATATCAATGAACACCTCCATCCTTCAATCCAATTTACTGGCTGCCTGATGTTTTGTGGCTATCAGTGCAATTTTACCAACTCACCAGTAGCTGAGAAAGTGGGTTGGCATATACCAGGTGCCTGATCTCCAGGAGACCTGAGGTGTATCTTCATCAGCCAACACCAGAGACATGTCAATGACATGCTCACCAGATTATGTTCTTGAGTCTAACCTAGATAGAGGTGAGAGCCTCTGGGCTGCTGAAGGGTGCAAGGGAACGTCTTGCTGGTGCATCCTCAAAAGGCAAGGCCACTTCATCCTCAGAAGTGGAGCAGACGGTCACTGGCACTAGAGGTTTGCTGAGTTCCATGAACACTTGCATCAGAGAAGAGAGGGAATAAGGTGTAGAAGAGAGATAAAAGTGTATTCTAAATCTGCATGAACTGACACTGGTGGTATGGGGAGAACAGCACAGCACCATAAAGTTTACTAAGTTGGTTGCCTAATGATTCCCAAATCCCACAAAGAACAGTCATTCTCCTTTCTGGCCAGATCCGTGCCTTTCTTCTGGACCAATGATGTATGCAATGAGACAAAGAGGGAGAGACTGAAAACGATGGTGGCAGATTCTGGACCAGCAAGTGGGTGGTGCATGAGTAGGAGAGGTGGCGTGTTGCCCCCACTGAGTGAGTAGGAAGCACAACAGCAGGACGGGTGACCAGTTTGGGAGGTTGCGATGGATAAATGAACATGATGCATGCAATAGTGAGAGACACAGTCCACGGCACCTGGTGAGAGACTCGTGTAGTGGCAGAGTTAGAAAACTATATCAGTGATAATGGGAACTGCAGATGCTGGAGAATCCAAGACAATAAAATGTGAGGCTGGATGAACACAGGAGGCCCAGCAGCATCTCAGGAGCTCCTGAGATGCTGCTGGGCCTGCTGTGTTCATTCAGCCTCACGTTTTATTGAGTTAGAAAACTAGTTGTGTGAGTGTGAGGTAGCAGTGAGACGGGGCGGGGGGGTGGGGGAGGGGGGGGGGGGTGTGGTGGTGGTGGAGGGAGTTATAGGCCTAGTGGCGTTTTTGCCCGACTGTTAATCCAGAGAGCCTGGTAATGTTCAGAGGACCCAGGTTTGAATCCCAGCAGTTGAACTCAATTTAATTAAAATTCTCCCCTGTATCAGGGGATCTTTCTCCAGGGTCATATTTTCAGCTGAAATTGAGCAGCACAGTGTGAGGGATCACCACTGGCATGCAGCATCTGAAATGGTGTACAGCTGGGGTTCAAACATGACTCCAGAGACCCATATGCTAGACAGTCTCAGCAATAGTGAGCAATTCCACCTCTCTGGCTTTGTGACCCCACATCTCACAGAACCTCACACCCCCACCCAACCCCGCAAGAAACATGGCCGACAGCTTAGCTGCATGATAAATGAAGTAAAAGAAAATACAGAAGATCACATGGAGCCAATTCTTTTGGGCCATGGAGGACCAGGCCCAATGAAATTCTCACGCTGCCATTTTACCTACAACTGTCTCCTCCAATTACTTAGTGGTCAAATGTATTTATACTAAGCCCCATAGGCCAACACAATCCCAGGTCCAAATCCCAGTCTGTTTCAAATACAACATATTTCTATATTTGTTCAAAAATGCTATTATACTCGTCTGGAATAGGTGGGACCTAAGACCGGCCTCCTGGCTCAGATACAGGGACATTACCACCACAGCATCACAGCAACCCCCTCCACCCCAGGTTGTTTTAAGCTGATACAATAAATTAGCCTCACTGTACATATCTAAAAATAAAAATCCTGGTTCCTGCAGCTGATTGTTAGCTTAGCCCATCTGCAGAAGTGTTCATTAAAAACAGAATCACTCTGAGCAACAATGCATACAAAACTAGAGGCACATTTTCCTCATTAGTAATTGTAGGTACAAAGATAGGGGTATAGCACATCACCCAAATTTTTGCCCATTTAAAATTACCAAGAAAAGCAAGACAGTTCCTCCCCAGTAGATGTTTGATTTCATACTCCTCCTGACGATGCTTTTTACCGAAGTGTGCCAAATAAATTCATACAGAGGATGGCCACTTGCCTGAGGTGGAGAATAGCTTAACACAGTTACATTGTCTACTTTCAGGAGGGAAGAGAATGGGGAAGCAATCAGAAAAAGGGAATAACATTGAAACACCAATACATCTTTATGTTATGCCTTGGCTTTGAAAGTTGTTTTTTCAAATGCATCATGATGCCCAAGTTACTGTATCGAATATTGCTAATTTCTTTATTTTGCGTGGGACCGCATGTGACAAAAATCTGGCTGGAAATAACAAATCAGTTATTTTTGCAGCCCATTCTATGGAGGATAAAACAACAAGTCTACTTTGTTGAGAAGACAGAAAATTTATCTAGTGTGATCCTCTAGATGCTGATTCCAGAATGAGTTCCAAAGAGAATTTCACACCTGAATCAATCCAAAATAAGGCGATCCTCATTTTGTGGAGAACGTCCAATTTCTTTGCAGTCTCGTTGCTCACTTTATAATAAATTGTCATTATGTGGGTACTAAGAGAGATTTTGTTGGTTTGCATTAGTTATGTAACAGACATTGTTACTTATTATTCCAACAACATCAGCACATTTCCCTGTCACTCCTAAGTCAGAGTTAACATTTCGCTACACTGTTAAGACTTGCCAGGCTGACCTGATGGAAATCATGCTCCTAGACGAATGGGGAAACATATTCTGAGTTTCTATAAGGGCGCATACCACCAGCCTAGGAGCAAATTACTGCAGATGCTGGAATCTGTACTGAAAACAAAGGTGATGGAGATCACAGCAGGTCAGGCAGCAACCATGGGGAGAGAGCAAGTTAACGTTTCAAATCTAGATAACTGTTCATCAGCCCTGATGAAGAGTGACCTAGACTCAAAACGTTAGTTTGCTCTCTCCCCATGAATGCTGCCTGACCTGCTGCAATTTCCAGCATTTTTTGTTTTCAGTATTACCAGGCTGCCAGGTTGCAGGAAAGAACTGATATAAAGCCTGAGCAACAAGGGCTACAGATAAGAAGAAAAATGTGCATGTCCTTCTGTGGGATGTGAGTTGGTACCAGCCCCCACAACCACTATTCTGACATCAAACTCCCAGCCACAGGAGGGAGACCAATTGCAGAAGTGAAATTAAAATAGTATAAAAACCTGCTGTACAATAAGCCACCAAGACTAAAATGTGCATGACCTTACTTCCACTCCTCCTCCATAGTTTGCAGGGAGGAACTATTACCCATCAATGTGAAAATATTAGTTTTACATGGTACAAAATTGCTGCATGACAGTGCATGACATTCAATGATCCCACAAACGTAACTAAGCTTAGTCTCAGGCCTCTTAATTTTGTACCATGTAAAACTAATATTTTCACATTGATGGGTAATAGTTCCTCCCTGCAAACTATGGAGGAGTGGAAGTAAGGTCATGCACATTTTAGTCTTGGTGGCTTATTGTACAGCAGGTTTTTATACTATTTTAATTTCACTTCTGCAATTGGTCTCCCTCCTGTGGCTGGGAGTTTGATGTCAGAATAGTGGTTGTGGGGGCTGGTACCAACTCACATCCCACAGAAGGACATGCACATTTTTCTTCTTATCTGTAAAAGAACAGCCTTCACTTACCTCTTTGACAGTCAAAAATTGTTTTATTTCAGCAATCAGTTGTCAGAGGATTTCTGCTAAAACTAATCTTAGTAAACACTGAAGCATCTCATTACTCGAAAATACTTTGCAAATGTATATTACTTGTCTCAAATATTACAGCTAGGCTTCAAGAGTGCGATTTAAGGGAACAATGCACTTCCATTATTCCATATTAGATGCAGGTAATCATTCGAGGTAAAATGTCAATGTCATTCATGCACCCATAATATCGTCTTCTCACCCATTAAAAGGAAATATTGTCTAAGTAATAGAAGCAAGGAGGAATAGCAGTACTGTAACTGTTAACTGTGAAGTAAAAGGAAACTCTAAGTCACTGCTAGGCAAACAGCAGAGCCTATTTGAGGAGAAGAGTTGAAAGAAAGCTTGCAACAACAGGTTTGTGAAAAATGGGAGATGCTCAGAATAGTAGCTTCAACTTTGTACTTTCTCAAAGTATTCTAATGTCCTGAGACTCAGTTATTATTTCCTCAAATGAGACCATATATCTGAACAAGCTCTTATGTATTTCCCATTTGAAATGCTGCTTTGTCTGAAGATGACACCCACAATGGTAATCAGCAAAGCTCTTCTACGAGACGATTAGCTTCTGGTAACTGCAATCCATTCATCACCAAATGCATCCTATATTTTACTTAAATAAACACCAACATATAGATACTCAGTGGAGAAATTAGATTGTCCCATAGCAAAATTCATATCCCTAGTTCATAACAGCTGAGGGAAACGAAATCCATTTCTTGAATGCTAAAGCTAGTTTTCTATTGAGCTACAAAATATCTTAACTTTGATATAAAATGTAATTACATAAATGTTTAGAAATGATTAAAAAGATTAAAATACTAGTAAACTACAATATATGATTTAAAGCATTCCATCTGAGCAGTTGCTTATTGCAACAAAACTGATGTATTACAAATTTACAGCAGTTTTAACACAGAAACATATCCCAAGGCAATTCTCAAAAGCATAAGGTGAAAAAAACCTGGATCCATGGCTAAGGCGGTATCAGGAGAAGCAAAAAGAATTCCTTCAAAAAGGTTTAGGGAGAGGGCTAAGAAGAGAGGAAATGTTAATGTGGAATGGTTTAAAGAGGTAACATCAGTAGATGGCACATTGAAAATCAGAAGGACAAGTGCCAATGGTTGGGAAAAAGTGAGTGTGTGTGTGTATGTGTGTGTGTGTGTGTGTGTGTGTACATGTGCGTGCATGTACATACGTACATGTATGCATGTGCGTGCGTGTACATACGTGTGTGTGTTTACGTACACGTGTGTGCGTGCATGTACATGTGTATATGTGTGTGTGCTGGGGTGGTAGTAGAGTTGGGTATAAACTTAGGAAATTGGAGTTAGAGGACAAAATTACTAAAGAAAGAGTAAGACCAATTAATGTCAGGAAAGTTCACTTCTGTGTGGAGGTGCAACACGAGTTTGGTTCATAATGAATACTTCACATCTGTTTTCACAAAGGTGCTGATTGGACCAAGGAGAGAAAAGTGTGATACATTGGACAGGTAATCATAGTGAGGGAGAAAATATTACTGTGTTTAGCATTCTTGAGATGTTGATAACTCAACAGGCTACTAAGAGAAGCAAGCTCCAACCACCATTTTTCAATCTTATTTGTCTATGGGTCTGGTAGCTGAGAGGTGACAGATGGCTAACACTGAACTACTGTTTATAAAGTGAGGCAGGGATAGAATTAGGTAATTATAGACCAGTTGGCCTAACCTTAGTGGTGGGAAGATAATTAAAACATTATGGAAACACAAGTTCTTATTTAGAAAAGCATCAACTAAGCAAGGAGAGTCAGCTTGGATTTGTTACGGGAAAGTCAACTCTAACGTAGTTGATTTTTTTTGGGGGGGAAGGGGGTAGCAAAAGAGGGGAGTGTGTTTAATGTACTCTACATTGGTGGTCTTCAACATAATGCCTTCAGACCACTTATGGCCATGAGTGTCCTCCAGATGTTCCAAAACACAAGTCACTGATGCACAATGCCATGGCCAAGACAATGTGAGAAAACTGGCCAGAACACAATTTTCCACCACTCACATAACAAAACACAAACTGATTGGCTCCTGTTAGCAGGGCATAAGTCATAAGTATACCAACAAAAATATAATTTTATTAGCAAGCTTTGTATTACTGCTACAGCCTATAACTGCGAGAATGAATTTGTGGGGCTGAAGACAAAGAAGCAGAACTGACTGAACATGATGCTTAACATGAGACTGAAACTCCCCAACCTGAAACCAGACAGTGTATTGTAGCTGTCTTAGGAAGAGCAGCAGCATTCTACTGGTGTATTCCCGAGTAAGGATGATGTGTGGTTTGGAGGGAACCTTGCAGATGATGAGGTTCCGATGTGTCAGTAATCCTTGTCCTTCTAGGGAGTAGAGGTGTGGGTTTGGAAGGTGCTGTAGGAGGACGCTTGATGGGTTACTGCAGAGCATGTTCTCTGTTGTACACTCCTCTACACTCTGTACTAGTGTTGAAGGAGTGAATTAATTTCAATGAGTTTCTTTGCAGTGGCAAAGAGAAGCGTGGGAATTCTGATCAGAGATCTGCAGGGTATTTTGTACCATCCACAGCATGGCGGCACAGTGGTCAGCACTGCAGCCTCACAGCGCTAGGGACCTGGGTTAGATTCCCGCCTCGGGCGACTGTCTGTGTGGAGTTTGCACATTCTCCCCGTGTCTGCGTCGGTTTCCTCCGGTTGCTCCGGTTTCCTCCCACAGTCCAAAGATGTTCAGGCTAGGTGGATTGGCCATGCCAAATTGCCCGTAGTGTTCAGGGGTGTGTGGGTTATGGGGGGATGGGTCTGGGTGGGATGCTTCAAGGGGCGGTGTTGACTTGTTGGGCCGAGGGGCCTGTTTCCACACTGTAGGGAATCTAATTTAATCTAATCTAATCCAATCCAAGCGCTCGACAGATGAAAACATTTGAGAACTAAAGATTTACACAGATTTTAGCAAATCTTTCAATAACATCCTTCATGTCAGATTGGTCAGAAAATTAAAAGGTTCAGGAATTCAAGCAGAAGTTACAAGTTATTTCCAAAATTGGTTCAGTGGCAGGAAGCACAGGGTAATGAATCACTGTAGTTCATGTGGTGGAGGGAGACCCACAGTGTTGTTAGGGAGGGGGTCCCAGGATATTGACTCAGGGACAGTGAAATCAGCACAACATGTGGCTTGGAGGGGAACTTACAGTTAGTAACATTTCCATGACTCTTCTCTTCTTTCACGCAGCATTCAAATCAAGAAGACTGTGTTTTCCTGGATGGTATTAAACTTTGAATATTATTGGAACTGTAGTATCTGATCACACGCCTGTGCTTTGTAGATGGTGGTCAGGCTTTGAGGAGGCAGATGGTGAGTTACTCATTAAAGAAATCCCAGCTCCTGACTTTTTATTTTAGCCATTGTATTTCTTTAGTTGGTCCTGTTCAAAATGTGGTCAATGTCAACACTCAGGATATCTAGGCTGGGAATTAAGTGAAAGTAATGCCATTAAAATGTCAAGTTAAGATGGTTGGATTATTTCTTTTTGGAAATGGTCAATGTTTGGCACTTAAGTTGCCAACAATATTCACACCGTGCATCAGCACAAACCTACCTATTGTCAAACTCTAGCTGCATTTGGAAATGGCTGTTCTAGTTTTTAAGGAGTTGTAAATGGGGCTGAATATCATGCAATCATCAATGAACATATTCCTTTCCAGCATTATGATGATGGGAAGGTAATTGATGAAGCAGCTGAAGATGGTGTGATCTTGGACACCACCTTGAGGAACTCCTGCAGAAGTGTACTGAGACTAAGATGATTGACTTGCAACATCCACAACCACCCTCTTTAGTTTTCCCCAAGATTCCCATTGATTTCAATTTTGCAAGGGCTAATTGAGATGTAATACGCTGGCAAATGCTTTGTCGTCAAGCGTGTAGGGCTGACCCATACCTGTCCATAGAAAGTGACCCATTCCTACTTACAACAAAGCAGCCCATGTTTGAAAGATACAAAATGGCCGACGAGGACTAAACAAAATGGGGCAATCTGGTCTATCATTGAAAGTGAAACATAATAGTACTTTGGAACAGAGGTACCCATCATCTGAGACAGTGTTGATAAGAGGGTGCCTAAGAACAGACAAATGACTGTAGTCTCATTAATGAAAGGATGTTATCCTACTAAAGACATCGCACCAGAGATGTAAATCTTAGCTTAGATTAATCGCCTAAACAGCTGCAAAAAACAATAGCTAAAGATATTTTGTAGTAATTAGCATTTTACCTACAGTATTAAGAAATAGTCTCTAGTGAAAGGATTATTCAGATATCACAGAAGTAGCTTTCAACATAGAATCAGAGTATAATGCAAGCAGTAGGGGGAAAAGCATTTAAACCCAGAAGTGAAAGTTAATTAGCTTTAGGACACGCCTTATCTTACACTCTAAACGAGATAGATGCATCCAACTCATTAGCTACAAAGTGCTAGCAGTAAAAGTAGCTGCATAACTTTACACTTTATAACTAATCTTAACAGGAATTATTCATATAACTATTAGTTAAAACTGTCTTTTTTATATGTACACACATATATAAATGGTGAGAAATATAAAAGGAATGATTAAGTTTGATAAAGGCAGCGCAAATAATGCCACGAATAACAAAATTCAAATAGTACTTAGAGATAAGAAAGTCTAGGAGAAACCAACAGAAGTATAACTATTAATTTTTGCAATGTGAATTAATAGGATGCATGGGAAGATCCTAAGGCCTAAAGGTGACAACGTCTAATAAACACCATGAGATAATGAGAACCTGGGGCTGGCTCTAGCAACGGCCATCATTGATTAGATGTCCCATTGGATTGGGTGTTTGGATTAAGGGGAAGGACAGTGACCACGTTGTATCTGGTTATTGTAACATGAAGTATATAAAAATGCTGTGCTTTTTTGTAAATCAGAGTGTGTCAGTGATCTCTCTTCCCATCTGAGCCAAAGATTAAGGGAAATTTGCCTTCTCGTGTACAGGCCAGATTCAGAGAAGGTTCTTTGGCCTTCTCGCTGCATTATGTGGTTTCTGCTTGAATAAACATCTTCCACTTGCCTGAATCCTGCCTGCATTCTGAATCTTTGTCCTGGTTCAGGGGGAACACTCTTACAAAGGGCATTCATTCTCAACTCACATCTTGAGGTAAATTCTTTTGCTCATATTTGAATGAGACTGTAGGAGGTGCATGGGAAAGTGAACCTGAGAAAAACCAAACTGTGCATCATAAGGTGTGAAAGTGCCAGCTGATAGAACAGTACTGGGGTGGCTTGATTAGGAACAGGCCCAATTCTGGAGCACAAATCTTCAACAGCTGGTATTCTATAATGGTCCACAGTCTTTGCTGTATCCCATGTTCAGCCATTTATCTATCATGTGAAATGGTTTAAGATTGCCATCTGCAATGCTGAGGGGCAGGGGAGGAGATTAAACATGCACCCAGTACTTCTGGCTGAAGATGGTTGCAAGAAGTTCTGCCTAGACTTTTACACATGTGCTTGGCTTCCATATGATCGATAGGGATATTTGTGCAGCATCCTTCTGTTAAATTGTTCAATTGTCAAGCACCATTCAATACTGGATGTGACTGAATTAAAAGGCCATTTCAATGAAGTTCCACAGGACTCAGGACTGGGTTTCGTGCTGTTGAAAGAAGAAATCAAATCACTTAGGCTGAAATGTTGGACACATGAATAAGACAGCTGCAAATGATTTTTAAAAGTCACAAATGGAATTGATCCTGGACAAGTGTGAGGCAGTGTATTTGGGGAGCACAAACAAGGTGCAGAAATGGATAATAAATGATAGCATTCTGAGAAGTACAGAGGAACAGAAGAACCTTAGAATGCATTTCACCAGATTCCTTGAGATAGGACAATTAGAACATAGAACATAGAACATAGAACAGTACAGCACAGAACAGGCCCTTCAGCCCACAATGTTGTGCCGACCATTGATCCTCATGGATGCACCCTCAAATTTCTGTGACCATATGCATGTCCAGCAGTCTCTTAAATGACCCCAATGACCTTGCTTCCACAACTGCTGCTGGCAACGCATTCCATGCTCTCACAACTCTCTGCGTAAAGAACCTGCCTCTGACATCCCCTCTATACTTTCCACCAACCAGCTTAAAACTATGACCCCTCGTGCTAGCCATTTCAGCCCTGGGAAATAGTCTCTGGCTATCAACTCTATCTATGCCTCTCATTATCTTGTATACCTCAATTAGGTCCCCTCTCCTCCTCCTTTTCTCCAATGAAAAGAGACCGAGCTCAGTCAACCTCTCTTCATAAGATAAGCCCTCCAGTCCAGGCAACATCCTGGTAAACCTCCTCTGAACCCTCTCCAAAGCATCCACATCTTTCCTATAATAGGCTAGCCATTTCAGCCCTGGGAAATAGTCTCTGGCTATCAACTCTATCTATGCCTCTCATTATCTTGTATACCTCAATTAGGTCCCCTCTCCTCCTCCTTTTCTCCAATGAAAAGAGACCGAGCTCAGTCAACCTCTCTTCATAAGATAAGCCCTCCAGTCCAGGCAACATCCTGGTAAACCTCCTCTGAACCCTCTCCAAAGCATCCATTAGTTAAATGTGATCAAGAAATCGTACAGGATACAGTGCATTTTGTTAACTAATAAAGGAAAACTTTATCCAATAAAATACTTACAAAAAATTGATATTCTGATTTTTCTACATCTGCAATTGGTGCCTATTATTTCCTGTTTATTTATAGTGAAAAAGAGTTCATAACCCATAATTCAGTGACTTTAATATATTCCTATGAATTACTATGTAATTGTGAAGCAGAATAATCAAAAATGATCTCCCCATTAAAACCAAAAGAATGATGGGTGCTATAAATCAGAAACAGAAACAAAGACAGAAATTGCTGGAAAAGCTCAGCAGATCTGGCAGCATCTGTGGAGAGAAATCAGGGTTAATGTTTCAGGTCTAGTGACCCTTCCTCAGAACTCATTTTTGGTGAATAAAGCTGAATCACATCAGCTTCAAGCTTTCTCTTAATGCCAAACGTATTTGTCACATGCCATAATCTGCAGCTTCTTCAGTATGTAAAACCACAAGCTACAGTTACCAATAAAACAACACACACAGGGTACAGACTCCGCTCATTTCTTTTTATTCAGTATTTGCATAGACAGCAGCTTTGTTGACATCTGGCTTTGTTGTAATGTGACAGCTGCTATGTAAACATTTTTGCATTCAGGAATTTTGACACAGAACAACATCTGCAACCAACAGAACAAGGATTTAGTAGGCACTAGAAAATGCCTCAGAATGGCTTGGGTTATGGATAACAAAGTGCGAAGCTGGATAAACACAGCAGGCCAAGCAGCATCTCAGGAGCACAAAAGCTGATGTTTCAGGCCTAAACCCTTCATCATGACATCATCTTAAAATCGAAATACACAGTGTCTACTCATTTCACACTTTAGTACTGTGCTAGTGACATGCTCAAACTCAAATTGGTTTGTCCAAAGTGATTTCCACTTTATAAATCCCTGACTCTGACTCTGCCCAGTCAGATCCCTATTTTCTAAGTGCCCAGCCGTCATGCCCTTTACATGAGATTCCAGTAGTTTCCCTACTACTGATATCAGACTAACAAGTCTATAGTTTCCCCAATTTCTCTCTCCCTCCTTTCATTTGTAACCTTCCGATTTGCAGGCCCCAGTCCAGAATCTCTTGAAAAATGGCCACCAATGCATCCATTATCTCCATTGCCAACTCTTTCAACACTGTCGTATGGATCATCAGGTCCTGAGATTTGTCAACCTTCAGTCCTACTATATTCATCCAATATTATTTAATTATTGACACTAATTTCTCTCAGTTCCTCATTCTCACCAGTCCCTTGAATATCTGTTTTTTTCTGTAAGATTTCTTTTACCTTCTGCTGTGAAGACAGACACAAATTAATTATTTGGCTTCTCTGCTATTTCCCTATTGCTTATTATAAATTCTTCTGTCTCTGTCTATAATGGATCCACATTTGTCTTTGTTAACCTTTTCTTTTTACATAACTATGAAAGCTTTAACAATCTGTGTTTATGCTCCTTAATAATTTTCAATCATCCTGTTCAGATTATCTTCCTTTGCTGAATTCTAAATATATTCTAACCCTCGGGTTTACTACTTTTATTTGGCAACTTTATAAGCTTTCTCCTTTTATCTAATAAAATATTTAGCTTTTTTTGTCGGCCATAGTTGAGTTCATTTTCCTGACAACCTTTTATGCAGTAAAATAATGCATACTTCTAAGTCATACATTAGTTCTTCAAATACTAGACATTGCCCATCCATTGTCATTCATTTTAATGTATTTTTCCTCTTCAACATAAACATCATAGATTTTCCAATGAGAAATCATCATAATATGTCCAGTTCGCCGCAAAGGTTATTAATTAGCTTTATCTCATTGCATAATACTAGATCAAAAATAGCCTGTTCCCTTTTTGGTTCCTCAATGACCTTTCCTAAAAAAATCTAGTATACATTCAGACCGTGTCCTCCACAGTATTGGTACTCATCAGATTATGTAGATTGTACATGTAACGCTAACATCTTGATTTTTACTGTGCCCTATTGTTTGATGGCATATAAACAACTCCTACCAATGTTTGTTGACACTTACTATTTCCCAGCTCCACCCAAATACATACAGCCCTGAAGACGACATTCTGGATTTGAAACATTGACTCTGTTTCTCTCTCCACAGATGGTGCCAGACCTGCTGAGTTTTTCCAGAATTCTCTGTTTATTTCAGAGATCCTGCACTCATAATATTTTGCCTATATGACACATCTTGTTCTCTCTACATGATGATTTTCCTTGAATATTCAGTTCAAGTTCACATGTGTGGTCATGTCTCCTTAATAGCAAACTTTTAATATTTGTTTACCTCTATTTATGCCAACAATTCATATCCTTTGTTGTGAATGCTGTGTGCATTCAGACAGAGGTGCCTTTAATTTGGCTTTATAACCCCATATTTGACTCTGTCAGTCATTCTTAAAAGCTCGACAAGCACTCTCAGTGTGGGGCTGCTGTGCACAGTTCCTGATGTTTGATCCAGACATGGCAGGTGGAGGGAAATCAGTTTCCTGGAGATTATGGACAGGATGGTGGGTGCGCAGGTAGCATGTCCACTACCCCAAGACCAGCAGTAGAGGCCATGGCATCAGACCATGCCAGCTTGTCCAAGGTTGCCACCCCAAGTCAATGTAGTCTCAGCCATCTGGAGAAATATCCAGCATTGTAGGAAAGAAGTTAATGCCCTTCTCCATTTCACCAGCACAGTTATACCATCTTCTCTTGGATATCTCGCCCGGACTCAATCTCTGTGACCATGTTCACCTCCTACCAGGCTCATGTTTTACCACTCACACTACTGTGTGCATTATCTTCCCTCGTTCATGCTCACTGACTCCATTCCCCAATAGCATACTCTCTCCTCTGCCTACACACTCACTCGGGACACCTTCCCACCTAGACCAGTAGTAATAATTGAGCCACTCACTTTCATTTTTCATTATCTCTCTCTCTTTTTCTCTCTCATTCCATGAGGAAACAGCCACCAAAGAGCAGAAAGACTCAGTACAGGCAGTGGGCTGTACAGCATTCAGCTGCCAGCACTTTACAAGGAAAGGATCCTGATATTGACCACTCTGAGTGGGCCCTGGGCTGGTATCAGAGTCTGCACTTTGCCTGGAAGCCCTGAGTGAAGGCTAACCGCCACCCACCACCACCACCCATAAACCCCCTGCCCCCCAACCCTCTCCAACCCCTGACTTGACTAATGCCAACTGACCAGCACAACCAGCTTCCTTCCGTTGTGGCTGCACTAAACAGCCTAGAAAGCCAACAGGAACAGGAGCGTGGTATCTCTGGTGAAGGGTGTGATGGGGAGCAAACCACAAAAAGGTACGGCTACGATGCTATGAGCTTACAGGTTGGCTCAGAGTGGGTGAGCGCTATGACAGAAAGCGAAAAGCCTGGAGATACAGACTGGTCCAGTCCATGAGCTGGGTGTGTGTCCCTGAGTGTAGTTTCCTTGCTGCAGCATTACAATGAAAGTTGCCAGTGCAGCCTGAGGTGCCACATGAAGTGCAGAAGGCTCCTGTAATTGACTCAAGCATGGTCTATGAAAGTTGTTCAAGGCTGACATATGTTGGATGTCAATGTGCAGTGTATCTGGCCAGTGCCTATGAATCATGCCCTGAAATCTTAGTGCTCAGTGTCAAACACGGACAAGTTGAACCCATCAAAAAACCACTTTGGTTTCCATATTACATTTTCCCAATGATAACAGTGTTTGGGAAGAATGCAAGCTGTTTAACAAGGAATAATAATCCTGCCTGGCAAGCTTTGCTATGATGCTTGTGAAAAGTATACAAGATGCAGTGCGATTGCCACACATCTCATCATAGCCCAAATTGCTCTCGCCTGGTAAGATTCTGCTGTATTTGATTTACCATTATATCATTGCACAATGTTATTGATGTGATTTGAAACTACACAAGAGGTTTCAGTCATAATGCTACAATTTCTGACAATATTCAAATCTATTTGATTCTTTAATCCCACAATGAAAGTTATGTACTTGGGGTTTACATGGAATATTGCCCATATGCCACCAACCATAGCACTAGTAAACTGATAAATTACTCAAAACCAATTAAATTATTTGAAAAATGGAGCAAAACATTCAAACATTGCACTTAAAAACCTTGAAGTTTTTATTATTACCTCCCATCTGCCCCACCAATGGTGCGGCCAGCACAGCTGCTCCAAGTAAAACCTCAGCCAATCACAGGCTTTTTGCTGCCATGAATGACCATCGCCACAGCCACAAATCCCGAGCCCCCTCTCCTGTCTAGCCTCCCCAATCCATCTCAGTTTTACTACAGGGGCATGAGGTACAAGATCAAGGAGGTGATGCTGAACTTATATAATACGCTTGATAGACCTCAGCCACAGTGTTGTGTACAGTTCTGGGTGCCATTCTATAGGAACAATGTGAACACATTGGAGACAGTGCAAAAGGAATTTACAAGAATGGTTCCAGGAATGAGACACTTCTGTTATGAGGATAGATTGAAGAAATTGGAACTCTTTTCCTTGAAGAGAAGATGGCTAAGAGAAACTGATAAGAGATTTTCAAAATCATGCATGGGTTGGATAGAATAAATAGGAAAAAACTTCCCATTTGTAACAGGATCAAGAACCAAATTTAAAGTGATCTGCAAAAGAAACAAATGCGAGGTGAGAATAGGATTTTTTTCACAAATGTGAGTAGTTAGGGTAAAGAATGCATTGCCTGGAAGTATATTCAATTGAGGCTTTCAAGATGGCACTGGATGATTATTGGGACATACATAGTATGCAAGGGTATGGGGAAAATGTAGGAGATTGGCAATAAGTAATGATGCTCATTTGAAGAGCTTCTCAGTATCTCTTCAGGAGTTCCTCAGACTAGGTGTTTTCTAATCGACCTGATCAGAGATGTTACTACACACATCTGGACCAGGTGGGACTCAAAACCAGGGCCTCCTGGCTGAGAGGAATTTCATCAGGGTAGTGTCCTAGGCCCAATCATCTTCAGCTGCTTCATCAATGACCTTGTCTCCATCATAAGGTTGTAAGAGGGGATGTTCACCAAAGTTTGCAAGATGTTCATCTTACATTCCCAGCCAACAACCTCTACTATCTAGAAGGGCAACAGCGGCAGATACATGGGAACTCGACCACCTGCAAGTTCATTTCTAAGTCACTCATCATCCTGACTTGGGAAATATATCACCACTCCTTCAGCATCACTGGGTTAAAATCCTGGAACTCCCTCCCCAAGTGAATTGCAGGCATACTGACACCAAATGGACTGTAGTCATTAAAGAACATGGTTCACTCCCACCTTATCCAGCTAAAAATGATCAATAAAAGCTGGGCTAACCAGCAAAGCCCACGCCCCCTTAATTAACAAAATAACTACAAGTAGCCTGTGAATACCCTAAATGGGAGCCTTTTCTTCTTTTTAAGCAAGTTATTGTTGTATCTGTTAAATCAACCTTTTCAGCTGTTTTATGAAACACCTCTGGAGCAGGCCGGACTTGAACCCAGGTCTTCTGGTAGGGACAATACCACTGAGCCACAAGGTCTGTAAGTCACTAATAAATACTGGTACCTAACAGTAACAGTCAGCAGGAGTTACTTCAGTAAGGTTCAGATGGTCCCAATCAACATGCACATGCATTAACTATGCAGTTATTTTAATAATATCCAAAGGACATGTTCCATAATAATTGGCTGCCTGAAATAAAGAATGTTTAACCTGTTTCTGCTTGAATTAAATTTAAGACAGCTGTAGCTTCACTGAAGAGATTTAGTAAGAAGGTTGTGCTGGTAGATGAAAGTGTTTTATTTTTCATGAAGGTCACAGAACTCATCAGGGGACAAGTTACAGCGAAAACACTTTCCTGTAGTTGAGAAATTGTTCTAATCATGTGTTGAGTATCGAGCTGCTCCATTTGTTTGGATGCAGTACATTCAGTATAAATTGTTCTTAACTTGTTCCATTAGGACAAGTAATCAGTGAACTATGGCAATGCACCAGGGTGAAAATAGCTCCTAGAGGGCTCTTCTTGAGGGTTTTCCTGACAGCTGCTTTTTGATTTTCAGTGGCTTCTCTTTCATTCTCATTAATATCTTCATTAGCTAGTGCAGTCACACAGTAACAAAACTTTCTGTACATGTGTTGACATGTGGGATTTGGATTTGCACCAACATAGAATTAGAAAAATTCATCAATATCCAAAATCATTATTCCATCAAACACAAAGCCACAAAGCAAAAGCAAGACATTAATTGCCTAAACACCACAGTATTTGACACAACATAATGTAAATTAGCAAAAGACTTTTCTTTGTGATATAACTAGCAAAGACATCCACACAAAATACCATCACTTTAAATAAAACTTCCATAGGCTAGTGAGCTCACAGTTACGGCATTTCCCTCTTACAGATACAGATTTTAACCAGATAGTTAGTATCCGATGTAATGTATTTGCGATCTCAAATTCAGATTTAAATACTGACAGTGCTCATTAAAATACCAAATGTTACATTTTCTCATATAGCCCCTGAATTCATACAGCATTTAAAAAAATATTCCACATTTATTTGCAAGGAATTTGTTGCATCAGTGACTCCATGTTTTCTTGCCTCCATTTAGCTCAATATTTCCTTGACTGGTTTAATCTCTTTACTTTACAACTTCCTTCTATCCCATGTTTCAGCTTCTCATTCTTTCCCCTAGCTTGCTATCATCCTCTCGCCATGCCCACTTGCAGCTCCTCCCCACCCCCAGCTATATATTGGTGTGTTGTACATAAAGGATTAGGAACTAATTAGCCATGTGTAAAGTTCAAGGGGATCATTTATATGGGTTCTCTGGAGAGTTAGGTAACATTTAACAGAACATGTGCCTAGATCAGTCTTCTGAACAGACAACATGGCAAGCTGTATAAGCACAGAGTTCTACCATTTCAAAGTCTAAGGTATGCCAACTTCTAACATTACAGGAACCAGAAGATATAACCCACCTCCACACCCCACCTTGTAGCCTCCATCTCAGTCACAGCTTCCCACTACCTCACCCATCCTGCGCCCCTACCTGATTACTCATGCTGCCATGGCTCCAGTCCTGGTCTGTTCACCACCACCAATCACATTACTGTGAGCTTCTCCTCCAATCACAGGCTGTTTCTCTCACTTGTTAGCTGCCAAGAGGTAGCTCAGAAAGAACTAGCCTGTGATTAGAGGAGCTGCTCCCTACAGACTTTCTCTGTTCCATGTGTAAGGCAACTTTTTTTCTCAATGGTTGCTCCCATGATTGATTTTTGGGTGTGAAACCCCTGCCCCGCAACCCCACCCCCCAACTCCACTGCTCCAGCCATCTTGAACACTAATGTAAACACAGTCTTTTTTTAAAATTGAAACAAATACATGAGATGGTTGTATATTACATAATAACAAAGTGTGGAGCTGGTTGAACACAGCAGGCCAAGCAGCATCTCAGGAGCACAAAAGCTGACGATTTGGGCCTAGACCCTTCATCAGAGGTGCTTGGCCTGCTGTGTTCATCCAGGTTCACAGTTTGTTATCTTGGATTCTCCAGCATCTGCAGTTCCCATTATCTCTTGTATATTACATACTTCATTTATCAGAGGAACTCTCTTAAATCCCATTACATAATCATGAACTAATTGCAGTTTAGCACAATTTCCTGTACATTGACTCTCATCATCCTTGTGTCCTAGGGATAAACAAGGACAAAAAATCAAAGAATATTGGGAAATACAGTATTTAATAAGAGTTTTGCTGGTAGTTAATGAGTGGCATACACTACTTCAATTCCATTTTTTTGACCTTGCCCCTAAGTCTTTTTAGATTCTCCTTTAGAATCATTCAAATGGAAAAAGAAGGCAACAAGCTTAGACAAGATAATAAAATGTGAGGCTGGATGAACACAGCAGGCCCAGCAGCATCTCAGGTGCACAAAAGCTGATGTTTCGGGCCTAGAACCCTCATCAGAGAACAAGCTTAGACAAAGTGTTTCCCATAACAAAGAGGAGAGAATGTTAGGTCACAGTCCGTCTGACATGTCTCCTGAGACTCAGTTTCACAGGTATTGAAAGAAGAAAATAGTTATCTTATTGTCAAATGGTGTCTTTCACACCTTTGCCATGTGTTTTATGGGCAATAAAGTGGAATAGTTTACCTGCTATCTTAACTAGGAATGTTATTCGGAAGTCTCTATGTTTATCTTTAACGACTAGTTTTAATGGAAATAGTGCTCATAATCCATGTTATTTGAAATACATTATACCAACTTTTCATAAATCCACTTAGGCACCAGCATAATGATATTGCCTTTTAAACAAGGTAACATCTATTGATTGTCACTTACCTCCACCCAATGTCCCTGAGACTGCATCATAAGTACCACAGATGGGTCAGATTTATTGAGAGTATCTCTGTCCAGCAAAGCTTTACAGGAAACACGTAGCTCCACCTTGGATACACAGGGAGCTGCAACAACACTCAATGGGCCTGGAGACACCCTGCCTGTGAGCTCAGTCATCTCTGTGCCAAGAGATGTCTGAGAAATCAGCAGGAAGGATGCGTTGGAAGAACCTTAACAAGAGACGAACTGAGCTCTTCACCAAGACACCAACAATACGAAGGCAGCACTGAGAATGTGTATTGGCTGTTGGCACCAAGGCAACTGCTACCAAGATGTGGGAGATAAAGATTAATGATTATTTCAGTGAAATCAGTCTCTGTCCATTCTTGCATTCTCCGATTCAGCCTTTGTTAACACTGTGATTCTTCCATCTTCCGTATCCAAGAAAAAAAACTAAAGTAATTTGGAATGTACGTAGTCCTTTTAGGCAATCCCAGGCCTAAAGTGATATCAAATGCACCTGAAAATAAATAAAGAAAAGGTTCATTATAATACAGGTCATATTCCAAAGAATTTAAGTTCAAGTCCTTTGATGGAGATTAACACTAACTACAATAAATGAATGTTAGTCTTTCTTTTTGCATGACCAATTCTGTCTGGTTGCTAGATTATATAACATTTAAGTGTCTATTTTTTCAGCTGGAAAATGAAAATAAGCAAAAATTTTAAAAAGGAAGATAATACTGCCAATTTTTTTGGAGATAAGAAAATAAACAAATAAACCCTTCTAGGCCAATGCCTTCCCTGTCATTCTGAAACATTGCCGTATGTAGTAGATGAATAAATGTTTTATTCTGTTCCAAAATTAGAAATGAATGCAATATGCCCATTCATAGTTTCATGCAGTCATTCCCATGATGTAGAACTTCACTACGTGAAATCACAACACATTTGCTTTTATTAAGTGGTATAAATAATTCCCATTCACTTTTTAAAAGTATATGACATCATTTTCCCACTAATTCCCTCTTTTCTACATTAATCATTCAGCATCAATTATATCCCATTCATTTCAGTTAGCTAAATTAGCAATGTGTGAAATCATGTATTGTCATTATCCATCATTCCTCCAAAATTAAAGTGTTGTGTCCCTCGTCCTTCAGGTGGACAACACACTACAAACATCACATCACACAGGGCTGCAAGTGAAAACAGGAATTTGATAGAAATTTTTTAAGAATTAGAATTGTAGAATCCCAACAGTGTGGAAAGAGGCCCTTTGGCCTAACAAGTCCACACCAATCATCACAGCATCCCACCAAGACCCATCCCCTGTAACTCACCTAATCTACACTTCCCTGAACACTATGGCCAATTTAGCATGGCCAATCCACCTAGCCTGCACATCTTTGGACTGTGGGAGGAAACTGGAACACCCAGAGCAAACCCACGCAGACACGGGGAAAACGTGCAAACTCCACACAGAGGGTGGAATTGAATTCGGGTCCCTGGCGCTGTGAGGCAGCAAATGTTAACCACTAAGCCACCCGACCGCTTGAAAATTATGAAGCAGCATCCACAGACCACAATCTCTGCCCTGGTATGAATCAAGAGCACTATGTTGCAGCCAAAGACCTTACTGTACAGAAGAGGTCCTTCAGCCCATCAAGTCTGTACCACTGTCGGGACCAAATTTCTTCTTTATCTTCTGACCGAAGACATAACCCCGAGGTTTAAAATCACCTTGGTAATCCACAGAAAAATACCTGCAAGATGTGCTTCTCGGGATATATTTCAAAATTAATCACAAGATGTTCCTATTTATTGTAATTAAATATTGGAGAATTAAGGGAACTCAGATTGCCCTACATACCAGAACAGCATTGCATTCTGCATGGAATAATGCTCCTTTCCCTATAGATTTACTGTGAACAATGCTGGGGCAGATTCACTGTTTAGACTATTATTTTAAGTTATTTCAGTCTTCCAAGCTCAGATTCACACTATCCTATTTAATTTGTTCATGGAAGTGACAAAACATGAATGAAACTGCAAAGATTTTAGAGATCATCCCTGGCCTCAGAAGACAGTGGAGGAAAGCTGTAGTTTATTGCTTGCATGGCACAAACAACAGTTTCACAGTCCCAATGAGCATTCAGCTCTATATTGAAACAACTTTTAAAATTAAAAAGATAGGTGACCTAACATTACAAAAGTAAGTTATGATCAGATCATTCATCCACTAATGAAAACCATAAATACAGAAAATGTTGGATATATCCAGGCAGTATCTATGGATTTAACGGGTGGAATTCTGCAGATTAGTTCCGGCAGGAACTACCGCACTTTTGTTTGCAATTTGGACAAAATGGTCAGTTTTTTCAAGGCTCCTTCCCTCAGCCACAGCATTATTATCCCATATCCGGTTTATCCAACCATTCCCAAGGATCTGTAGGATTATTCTGTCAAAAGAATTACTTCTAATTAGAAGACCCATGGTATGAGTCATAACTGCTCATTACAACTGGCTGGCTTTCTAGTCTTTCATGGGTGGTATTAATGCATAATAATAGTGTTGACCTGGATTAACCTGTCTGACAGGCAAGACCTTTGTTATCAAAACAATGCAGGAGTCTTCATTTTTTATTTAGATTACCAGATTCCTTGCTTTCATTTTTCCTAAATTACAATATTCAGATTTAAACATGTGGCAGCTAGGGGGTTTAACTATTACAGTAACCATTAGACTATTGACTCCGATAAAGATGTTTTGGCCAATGTTCCTGCCAATATCAATGAATACAGAAGCTGGATGTTTCTGTCACTTGTGTCTTTGGTGTGTACCAACTGAATGAAATGAGTTTCGTGATGTTATCAGAACCTCTAATACAACATATCAATTTTACAACTGATTTAGTTCACACCATAAGAAAGCTTTAAAAAAATTAAAACATTTAATTATCATTAGGGAAATTTATGGATATGTACATTCAGTAACATAATATTTAAATAAGGTAACCATCTCCACATGATATTCTATGGCATTACCATTGTTGAATTCCCTCACGATCAACATCCTAGGGTTAGCATTGACCAAAAACTGAACTGGGTCAGGTATAGAAATATAATGGCTACAATGGCAGGTCAGAGGCAAGGCAAACTGCAGAGAATAATTTACCTTTTAACTCTCCAAAACCTGTCCAAAATCAAGAATGTGACAGAATAATTTTCACTCTTTTGGATGACAGCAGTTCCAAGAACACTTAAGAAGCTTGATACACTCCAGGGCAAAGCAGCCCATGTGACTAGCACCTTCTAGCTATCACCCCAATCACTCCCTTTGCCACCAACACACAGTGGTAGCAGTGTGTACCATTTGAAATAAACACAAACACAATATTCTGAAGAACAGTCATACTAGCCTCAAAACGTTAAATCTGTTTGTCTCCATAGATAGTGCCAGAGAAAAATATCTATTGATGAGACTTTGCAGCATTTTCAGCTTTATTTCAGATTTTCACCATCCAGAGTATTTTGCATTTTTGTTATTGTAGGCTGCTACAACGGTCCTTTACACCACCTTCCAAATCTACAAACTCCACCACTTAGAAGGACAAGGCTTGCAGAATGATGGGAACATCACCATTTACAAGTTCCTCTTCAAAGCCACACAATATCCTGACTCACTGAACTAAATCACTGTTCCTTCTGTCGCACTGGGCCAAAATCCTGGAAGCCCTACCCTAACAGCACTGTAGAGTTACCCACCACAACTGCAACCTCCTTTGGTGATGATAGAAGTTCAAGAAGGCAGCTTTCTCATAGAAATTAGGGTTGAGCCATAAATCCTACCATGGCCAGTGACACCTATGTCCCATGAACAAGTAACAAAAAGCAATAAGTTTCATTCAAAAATAAGCTTTCCATTTAATTTTACAATTTCCTGCGCTGTGTGGAACTCATATGATTGTAATTAGATTGTGAGCATAAATTCATCAACAGATACATGAAATAGATATTTTTCTTTGGCTTGGTTAAAAAATAAATTTAGTTTATATATGAAATACATATGCATATATGTTATATATGAACACAGTTCCTATATTCTAAGGCAAGGAGCATTTTTATGCTACTTGGATAGCTCATTTTTAAACTAACAATAAGAAGGATAATTATGAGAAACAAGAACCAGCTAACGTTTATTATATTATCTCTGATAACATTTATTGTAGCAAAGTTACCAGAAGATGTTACTAGGGACAAAGTGATCGAGGACTTGGACAAATCTATAGTGATCAGAGAGGGCCAGCACAGATTTGGAAAGGATGGCATGCCTAACTAAACTGTTTGAAAGTTTGAGGATGCCACTAATATGGTACAGTGTGTCTAGAAGCATTAGTTCCTGGACTTCCAGAAGGCATTGATAATTTTTTTTCTACAAGAAACTTGTGTATGAGGAGTCTTTGGATATTTTTAAGGGAGAGGAGGATCGATTCCTGACAATGGGGTGAAACGTTACTGAAGATAGGTAGAAGAATGAAGTTGAAGGCTACAATCATGTCAGGCTTTTAAAGATGCCCAAGTAGCCTACATGTGTTCCTGACTCATACTTGTCTGTATATTCATTAGGGCTTTTTTGATAAAATGGAAGTGTGTGGAATTAAGAACCACTTTTTTGGCACGAGTAGAGAATTGGGTAAGATGTAGGGAACAAAAGGAAACAGTGGTATGTGTAATTTATAAAGCCATGCCTCACATCCTCTGCAGTACAAATTGTTTGAAATTCTAACATTGTTTGGTTTGAACAGACTGGACTGAGCTGAAACTAAAGTCTGCTGCATGAACAAAAGGAAATACGGGTAACATATACTCCATATGCTGTGAGTCAGTTGAATTTATAATATATTTCACTAGGGGTTATGCAGACCTTTGCCAAATAATGCAAGTATTTTTCTGCTTTCCTCTCTCCATCAAGCACACTTACACTTCTTTAAATATTTTATAAACAAGGTTAGCATTTTTTGTGTTTTGTAATATTTTACATTGTCGACACAATTGATAAATGCTTCAATCCGGTCACACAGAAGATAAAATCCTCTGTGATTCACTGAAACTGTATCACTTAATATTACTGAATTAATCTCAACAAAAATAAAATAACACCATACTAATGAGAATAGATTTAGTCTGTCTTGGCAAGAAGCTTAGGTGGAGCAACATTAAATCATCACAGGAGAAATCTTGGGCTGTTTTGAAGAAATGAGGCACCATCTAAGGACATTTTCAGCACCGATTCCAATAGCTTTAGATGCACAATAAAGAAAGCCTCAAATTTTGATCCAAGTTTCTTTCTATTTCAAGCAGGAAGAACTTTCTATATCAATTCATGAAATTTTGAACACCTACTGGGAGAAACCACAACTACCGAGTGATTATTTCAGTAAACCTGGTGAAACATGGTAGGGATAAATCCAAATCACTAATCAGGAGAAAATAACAGCGAGAATCAAATGAAAGGCTATCTTTTGGAGTACTCGTCAGTCTTTAACGATTGCTATTCGCTGAGGGGGTGGTGTTAATGACCTTTGAGTAAGATTAGAATCGCTTGTATTTGAATAGATAGCAGTGAGAAACTCAGCAATTTGCATGTGTGTATGCTTGATAAAAATCTATGAAAAGGAAAGCGTTTTCCAAAAGGGTTTATTTTGTATTTCCCACTTATGTATAGTGGGCTTGTGCCAATAATAAGCCAATTTACTGAATGTTAGTTACTTAACACCCTATATGTACTGCTTAAATATTCAAATTGCTGTCACATTCTTGAATCTCATTCACAGTAGTGCTGGCTAGATTGAAAAAGGAATTTGAAGGTTTCAATATTCAATGAAGAACCTTCCAAACTTGGTTGGTTATGTCCTGAAAGTTTTTTTTAGAAAAAGGAACAACTCTCCCCCAAAGCACAATAGAAACTTATATGTTGCATCTCCAAAGCTCATAGTAGACCAGGTATCGTTTCCGGAGAGCAGGCATTACTAAATAGCCTCGGCCGCAACCAAATCCTCATGACCATGAAATTCTATGGGTTATTCTCATGGCTATCTTCAAATCGACTCTGTGTTTATTTCATTATTTTATGATTTGGTCTCCACCTACTGCTAATGGTGCTTCAGCAAAAATTTGTACAGATGTCTGTGACAGATCATTTCAATAAATGTGAAGAACTTAATGAAGCTTCTTCACACAGCTTATTTGCCCGTATTAGAAAGTGAAAGGAGACAGTGGAGCAGGGAAGGGACCATGTACCACTTAGTGATCCTACAGTGTTTTTTGTTTACACCAATTATGAACATCCTATCAGCCATGAAGCTTGCAAATATAACAAAATGTTAATCTCTTGTTTATAAAAACAAGAAACTGTGCCCGACGCGGGGGATGATAAAAATGTCATGATACTTGACAAGGACTGGTGCGATTCAGCGTCGAAATACGACCCTACAAATTGCCATACCTGCAACACAGCAACTTCAATCTCCAGTTCCCAAAATTATTTCGGGACCACAATATTTTTTTTCCCCAATTTCCATCTCTTGGTTTCAACTCCTATCCGTCACAGCCGGATTAAGACACGACCAATCTGCACTAAATTTAGAGTTTGTTCAATAACCAGCCTCTGGATGTTGGCAGCATTCACAGATAACCCACGGATGGCCACTTCAGTCGCGGTACGCCCTCAACCAATACCGAAGATTAAAAAAAAGGTTACGTTCATACTAAACACTAAGGTAATAATCTGGCACCATCGGCTGATCCGTGTTCTTTTTAAAAGAGCTACAGGACTTTAAAAAGAACAATGCTATCACATGCGAGGTAGTTCATGCTAAAACATTAAAATTAAACTGTCAGCACTAATATTGCCCAGTCCGAGTTGATTAAAGCAAGTTGGTCAAAAGTAGTGATAGGAATACGAGACATGAAGCAATATCCTTCACAAAAGTAATCTGATTTGCTTGCAATCTGGTTACTAAGCTATTAACCGAGTCTTCAAATCAAATCAGCTGCAGGAAATGTAACTCAATGAATTTAGTCTTTCCACGAGTTATTTCATTTCTTCCTCATGCATTCCTTACTGCATCCCTCCATCTACTGTACTAACTACCAACTGTAACAATTTATAACAGTAATTAAAATAGCAGTTGACGCCAAAAAGTACCTGGGCAGAGAGCCTTGGATTCAGCGCTTGCCGCCTGCGCTCGAAGCTGGCCAGTTAGTGCGAGGCAGAGCTGGAGAGGGTGGGGGTAAGGGAGAGAGGGTGGGGGTAAGGGAGAGAGGGTGGGGTAAGGGGGAGGGGTTGGAGGGACAGAGAGAGAGAGCTCCGCTCAAATACTTACACTCGCTCACGTTCCCAGAGACAGCAGCAGCCTCCCCAGGGCCAACCTTCTTGATCATTGGGTATAAAATGTGCCTGCCTTTCTTTCCCGTTTGTAATCGAAAACTTCCATCCCCTTTCACTCTTAGACCTGCAGTAGTATTTGACATTAAGCGCAAAATAGCGTGAAAGAATTATTTACCGAAGCCGTGCACTTAGAAATTGAGTTGTAGAGGAACTCACTATCACCAGAAGGGAGTGAAATGAGGAACGCGGCTAATCTATGAAATCTACAAACTGATAAAAAGCACAGCCTACAGATCCCGTGCCACCAGCTCTGATTCCGGTCAGCCAGTCCCTTAGTAGTGCTTTGGCTATAAAAACCGTGCAGTTGGCGATTACTAATGTGCCAACTCGCACAGAAACTTCAGGCCAGCCCATGTGCAACAGTTGAGTGCAGACACCCAGGATTTGCTGCCCGGTCTAGCAGGTTTCGCTAAAACCAGGAGAACACGGCGCCGGCTGCTGACCTCCTCCAGTTATGTTACACTGTAGCAAGGCTTCCCCAAACCCTTGGAGGATTGTAAACTGTGACCAGACAATGTCACCGGGCCTGGGAGACACTGAGGGTCTAAATAGGGGAAGAGGGGTGCATGTCAGAGGGAGGAGTCAATCGGAGCACTGCCGATAGCGGAACTGAAGCTAACGGTGGGGTCACAACATAGCCCCCCGCATGTACATTGCAGTCTGTACTCTTGGTAACGGAGTGAATAGTCTTAGTTACTGTGAACACCTTAACTTTTACTGTTTTTAATTTCACTTTTAGAACTGAAGGGTTCAGGTGCAAAATGGGACAACTCGCGATTTCTACCCCTCCCACTGAGATATGAACTCTCCTTGAATTAAAGCATTTTTTAAATCTGATGATTAGCCTGGTGCTGCAATCATAGAATCCCTATAGTGTGGAAACAGGCCATTTGGCCCATCAAGTCCACAGCGCCCCTCTGAAGAGCATCCCACCCGGACCCATTCCCCGACCCCTGCATTTCCCATGTCTAAACCAGCTAACCTAAACCTGGGCGCTATGGACAATTTAGCATGGCCAATCCACCTAGCCTGCACATCTTTGGATTATGAGAAGAAACCGGAGCACCCAGTGGAAACCCACGCAGACATGGGGAGAATATGCAAACTCCACACAGACAGTCGCCCAAGGCTGGAATTGAACTCCGGTCCCTGGTGGTGAGGCTTCAGTGCTAATCACTGAACCACCGTGTCGCCGAAAATGGTTTGAGTGCATGGCTGTTGTAGCGTAGTTTGACCTTTGGAAGTCAGTGTGTTTGTGAAAATTGAAATTTGTAGGACAAAACCTAAAAATGCTGGAGAGTATTAAATTCCTTGCAATTAAATTTTAAAAGTGTGTTCAGATATACAACTTGTTCCCAATAACTTACCTTGTGCCAAATACTGAGAATTTTCACTTTGGAGACACAGTGTGGGAAGGATAATTTATGATAAATGTATCAAACAACAAATACCGAAAGTAATGTTATTGTGGCATTAGCTACTAACTGATTAGTGAGCATTTGAAAGGAGGCATTGAAAAGCAAAGAGTAGCTCCAAAAAAAACCCCACAAAGTAGCCCTGGAGCCAATCTCAAGAAAATCCTAAATATATAGAGCCCTGATGGAGGCACATTTCTTCAAATTTTACTTATTGCCAGAAATTTTTTTTAAAAACTTTTTTTTAAAAAACATCTTTTAATCTAATATTTCTTCCAGCCCTTTTATTGGTTGCACTTATTGGTGTCACCAGAACTGTGAGTGTTGCATCCAACTGAATACGACAAAAATCAACTGCATCTATTCTGCCAAAATTTGTTCCAAGTAGGAAACAAGTAACTAGACAACAACTGTTTATATTAATTTTGAACCTAGTTGTAAGATCTGGATAAATACAACTGTTATAATTAGTCTTTACATTTCTTTGAAAATCAGCCCTTCTGCTGGCTGTTAAATAATCTCTAAATGCAATTTTAATGTCACACTGCACCTGCATAGAGACCAGGCTATTTCACAGTCTTCTGAAGTGCCACAAAGAAATTTACAAACTGGGTATATTTGTTGCTGGGCTTTCCCAGATCTTTCAACTGGTTTGAAATATCATGTTACACTGGCATGCTATCAAAGGTGCAAGGTGATCACTATAACCGTGTTTTGTTTTGGGAACAGACATTCTGCCTTTTGTTTCGCTTTATGTACCTGATATAACATTATATTCAATTCCAGCTGAGCTTAGTTCACACACCAGACTGTTCAACCCTCAATCCCACAATGTTATTTTTAAAGACACACATGGAGCCACCCTAATCAAGCAGGTTCTAGATGCCCTGCAGAGGGCACTACTCTATTTGGATCCATGATCCATCCTCACATTCATACGAAAGAAACTAACATTTATCTCATACCTTGGGAGGGCCAAAGTATCTTTGGAGCATAGTCAGTATTGTATTGTAGGAAAGGTTCATGAAAATATTCATCACAGCTGCAGTAAACATTGGAGCATTATAAAATGAATACAAAATTCTTCAATAGAAAGCAATGCTCTCTCAAAATGAAAAGTTAAACACACAAAGCACAGATCACAATCTGGACTTTCTACCATTTCTTTGGTCTTTTTTTCTGAACTAATGTCTATAGGAAGACTTGCATTTAGCAAATTTATACATGAGTGCAATAATGACATTTTTATGGCACTGAATGTGTTATTGAGTCGTAGGGATGTACAGCAAGGAAACAGACCTTTCAGTCCATCTTGTCCATGCCAACTAACTATCCTTAATTCATTTAGTTCCATTTGACCCATATTCCTTTAAACCCTTCCTATTCATATACTCATCTAAATGCCCTTTAAAATTATGTATTTGTACCAGCCTCCACCACCTCTGCTGGAGCTCATTCTGTACACATACCACCCTCTGTGTGAAAAAGTTGCCCCTCAGGCCCCTTATTAAATCTTGCCCCTCTCACCTGTAACACGTGCCCTCTAGTTTTGGACTCCCCTACCTGGTGGAAAAGGGCCTTAGCTATTTACCCTCCCCATGATGTTATAAACCTCTGTAAGGCCACTACTCAGCTCTGACACTCCAGGGAAAATAGCCCCAGCCTAATTTGCTTTCCCTGAAGCACAAACTCTCCAACTCTGGCAACATCCTTGTAAATCTTTTCTGAACCCCTTCAAATTTCACAACATCTGGGTTGCTGTATTCTAATCTTTTCAATAATTGTCTTGAAAATGATGTTGAAGGATATACATTTTAGCAGAAACAACTTTTAATCTAAACATTAGGATTCGTAAGCTGTTCTGGCATCTCAGCCTTCCTGCAAGCAATTAACCCATTCATCTCAGCAAGTGCTCAGATTTCGTTTCCAGAAATAAACAAAGTGCAGTTTCTCACCCAAAGATCCCTTAAATTGTTTTAAATTCTAATTTATTTTTTCTGCAGTTACATTCAGAAAATTCATTGGAAACGCATTCCCTGACCTGTGACGGAAAGTGTCTTGTTTTCACCAAGCAAAATTAAGCATCTCAGCTCCTATTAAACAAGATTGCCATATTAATAATAATCAATACCACATATAAGGCTAAAAACTTAAATAAGATCATAATACTGCAACCCTTCTGTAATAAGTTAATTTAACATTTGCCTAGCTAATATTATTTTCATAGTATCTAATGACTGCACCACTTTCACATTTAATCAGTAGGCTATGAACGTTGTTGATTATTTACACCCATGAATAATGTCTAGAAAGCTGAACATGGCAATTAAAAAATGTCTGCTGCTTAGTGCCTATCTTTGTGCATGCTAACTGACCCAGTTGAATCAGAAATCTGGAGAATAACTTAAAAATCCCCGTCACCGTCCTTAATTCTTGCCTAGCAAGGCTTTAAAAAAGCCTAATTGTCAGCTCTCCTCATAGGAAGGGCTGCTTTTATAGGATCCAGTCCCACATTGGCCAAAATCAGAAGAATGGGTCAAAGAGCCAGCCCGCCAACAGATCTTGTCATTTCTGGGCCTTGTGTATCTCTGTTGCTGACATCTGTGGGGTCTGAAAATATAGCCCAGTGTCTTCACTGTGCTTCATAATTGACCTCAAGGGGTTAACTGAAAGAAATAAACTAACTTTCCTCTTGGTTAATAAAATAAGCAATTCTGTACATTTCTGACATTTTTATTTCTCCAGTATGGCACCCTGACTGTCAGCCAGAATGTGTAGAAAATTAAAATATGAAACATTTTCTTTGCTTTATTAAACCAAACAGCATACCATATTGCAGAGAGCATTGCTGGCTCAAAACCACTACTTAATTAATTTATCACGGCTGCAGCTGCTCAATGTTGCTGAGGAAACAGTTGTTCACAAATACATAGTTTCCTTAAATTCCAGCGTACTGTAAAAATCAACCAGCATGTTTTCAGCAGAAACAAGAAAATTCATGGCTTATGACAAGCTACATTTCATTAAAATATGCATTGGAGCCTTCAATTGAAAATTTGGTCACCAACAAGATCCTGATGCAAAACATTCTAATTAATGTCATCATACAGGAAAAACGGCACCTTTAATGGAGTTATTATTAATCCCTCTTCATCTATTGACAATTGTGACTTTGCTATCAAAATTGCTTTTGTGGATGCCCACCCATCTCTTCCATGAATAAAAGATCTTCCAAAAATCTGGTTTCTGATTTCATACCAAACAGTTATTCTCACTGAAACAAATATTAACGATATGTAAATGTTCAAGATTCAAGTGCCGTTTTCATTTCTGAAGATCCTTCATTCACAAATCATTTGAACTCTATGAATAGATGGCACACTGCCATACAGTTAAGTAGGATAGCCCTGCAGTTTAGTTTCTTATATACCTCTAAGCTCCCTTTCTTTTTGTTTTCTTGATTTTTGTTGTTCTCAACCAACACCAATTGTATTCCTTAAGTCCTGCGAAGGAGTGAATATTTCCACTTCCATACAGCCTCAAGGCTGCACTGAGATTCATCACAAAGCCTCCAAGTCTATCTCAGCCTTTTTCAAGACCTTCAAACTGAAGTTCTTAAGAAGGGTAATTGGACCCAAAACATTAAGTCCATTTTCTCTCCACAGATGCTACCAGACCTGCTGAGTTTTCCTAACAATTTCTGTTTTTGTTTCTGATTCCCACCATCCTTTTTTTGGGTTTTATTTTTGATTTTATGAACAAACAAATGTTTCCTAACGACTTCAACTACTATTTAAAGGTATGGTCAGGATTGAATTTTCACTTGTCGCTGAAGTTTTGAAGAGGACTTTTGAAATAAGGGGAGGTGGTGGTATGGTAGTAATGTCACTAGGTTAGTGATCCAGAAGCCCAGAATAGTGCAGTGGTGAAACAGCCTCCAATCCAACATGCCAAATGAAGAATTTAGAATTAAATTAGTAAATCTGGAGTAAGAAACTAGCTCCACCTCTGCCTTATTCCATGTAGAGTCGAACTGAATTTTGTGTTTAGAATGCACCTATAATTACAGATATCTCCTAGATATTTAATATTCTTGCATCCTGGGATCCCTACACAATGTCATATGCATGGTTTTGCCTTCTCTCTCCAGCAGCGTCAACTCAATTATCTCCTCGTGTCCAAGTCCGCAATTCACCAAGGACTGGAACTTCGTCGTCATTAATTTTACTTTCCAACCTTTCTTTCACCTCCCCATGAGCCCTTCATGTTTTTGAAGGGTAGCTATTCATCATTCTGTCATTCATGCCTCCTTTTTCACTTTACTACTTTCCCCCTTGCCATAGACTTTGGTCTAGCACTAACTCTTTTGACATTTAATTTTTCCTGCCTTCAACCTTAACAAAGTTTCCTCTTGTTCTTTAACGATGCACTCTTTTTTTTAATTTCCTTCAGTAAAAGCTTTTATCTTTCTGACTTTTCCCGGTTCTGATGAATGCTCATTGACCTGAAACACTGCTCCTTTCCAGAGATCCTGCCTGGGCTGTTGAGTATCTTCAATTTTTTCTGATTTTATTTTAAATATTATCTGATTTTATATCTTGACTGTTCACTTCCTTTTGTCAAAAGGACTCTCAGAACTCTTCTTTTTTCCCAGACTACCATTCTTTCTAGAATGTACATAATATTAGCCATAACATTTCAAAGGAAAAGTTCATTGCATGTTGAATACTTTATGAAATTACTGAAATGTGGAATACTGCATAAATGTAGTTCTTTCTCTCTGTTTCAGGCTTTTAAACCACAAGTCTGATGTTGTCATTGTATCACCCTCCACCACTTCCTCTGGCAGCTCATTTCATATATGCACAACCTTCCGTGTGAAAACTTTGCCCCTTAAGAGCCTTTTAAATCTTTCCCCTCTCATCTTAAACCTATGCCCTCTATTTTGGATTCTGCTACCCTGGGGAAAAGACATTGGCTATTCACCCTATCTATTCCCATGATTTTATAAACTTCTTTTAAGGTCACCCCTCAGCCTCCGGCACTCCAGGGAAAATGGCTCCAGCCTTTTCAGCCTCTCTGTAGCTTAAACCCTTCAACCCTGGCAAGATCCTTGTAATTCTTTTGTGAACACTTCCAAGTTTCACAACATCATTCCTATTTCAGGAAGACCAGAATTGCACACAATATTCAAAAAGTGGCTTAACCACTGTCCTGCACAGTCGCAACATGACCACCCAACGCCTATACACAATGCACTATCCAATAAAGGCAAGCATACCAAATACCTTCTTCACTACCCTGTCTACCTGTGACTCCACTTTTAAGGAATTATGAAGCTTTGCTTGAAGGTTTCTTTGTTCAGCAATAATCCCCAGGATCTTAGCATTAAGTGTATAAGTCCAGCCCTGATTTGCCTTTCCAAAATGCAGTACCTTACATTTACATAAATTAAAATCCATCTGCCACTCCTCATCCACCAGCCCATCTGATCAAAATCCATTTGCGCTCTGAGGTAACCTTCATCACTGTCCACTACACCTCCAATTTTGGTGAAATTTGCAGACTTACTAACCATACCTCCTATGTTCATATCCAAATCATTGATATAAATGACAAAAAGCAATGGACCCTTGTGGCACTCCATTGGTCACAGGCTTCCAGTTTGAAAAGCAACCCTCCACCAGCACCCTCTGTCTCCTACATTTGAACTAGTTCTGTGTCAAAATGGCTAGTTCTCCTTCTATTCCATGCGATCTAACCTTGCTAACCAATGTATTTTGAGGAACCTTGTTGAACGCCTTATTGAAGTCCATATATATTGTGTCCACTACTCTGCCTTTGTCAATCCTCTTTGTTACTTCTTCAAAAAACTCAGTCAAGTTAGTGAGACACAATTTCCCATGCAAAAAGCCATATGACTATCCCTAATCAGTCCTTATTTTTCAAAATTTATGTTGTTTCTGTCCTTCAGGATTCCCCCCAGCTCCAGCTCTGCCTTATTCCATGTAGAGTCGAACTGAATTTTGTGTTTAGAATGACCTATAATTACAGACTGTTATCAGCCTCACCAGTCTATAGTTCCCTGGCCTTCCTTGCCACATTTCTTAAATAGTAGAACCAGGTTAGCCAACCTCCAGTCTCCCGACGCCTTATCTGTGGCTATCGATGATACAGACATCTCAGCAAAGGGACCAGCAAACATTTCCCTAGCTTCTCACAGAGTTCTAGGGTACACCTGATCAGGTCCTATGGATTTGTCCAATTTCATGCATTTTAAGACATTCAACACCTCCTCCTCTGTAATATGGATATTTTTCAAGATGTTGCTGTTTATTTCCCCAAGTTCTCTGCTTCCATATCCTTCTCCACAGTAAACACTGATACAAAATACTCATTTAGTATCTCACCCATTCTTGCAGTTTCACACAGGGGTGGCCTTGCTGATCCTTAGGAAGCCCTATTCTCTCCTTAGTAACCTGTTTGTGCTTAATGCATTTGTAGAATCCCTTTGGATTCTCCTTAACCCTATTTGCCAAAGTGATCTCATATTCCACGTTTTCCCTCCTGATTTCCCTCTTAAATATACTCCTACTGCCTTTATACTCTCCTTGGGATCCACTCCGGCCCTGTTGTCTATACCTGACATATGCTTGCTTCCTTTTCTTGCCTGAAACCACTCAAATGAATTCTGAAGTATTTTTTTAAACTTCATGTTATATTACAACATTTGTGCAATGTAGCATGTAACGATCTTGTATTTTATCAATGAAAGTAGACTGTTGTAAGATTAGTTTCTGTCTGTCACTTCAGAAATAGGCACTCTAAACATACAGCAAGACAGTTTGCCACAGTTGTATCTCTGCTCTGCCTACATTACCTGTTTTATTAACACTGAAACAAAGGATGTACCTCTGCAATCAGCAGTGTTCTGCTGTTGACATCTTCAGGAAACTGATTGCAAGTTTGTTGGAAAAAAATTCAAGCGGTTTGCTTTCAAGATAACAAAGTGTGGACCTGGATGAACACAGCAGGCCAAGCAGCATCTTAGAGCACTAAAGCTTTTGTGCTCTTAAGATGCTGCTTGGCCTGCTGTGTTCATCCAGCTCCACACTTTGTTATCTTGGATTCTCCAGCATCTGCAGTTCCCATTATCACTGATCACAACTGTTTGCTTTCAATCTGCCCAGTTCCCACAGTGGTCCCACTGTCTGGAAGCAACTGAGAGAGAGATGAAAATACTCCTCTTGATTTGACAGTTTACTAGGTTGAGTGTCCATCTAATTTGGTTGATTTTCATTGGCATGCAGTTATGGGATACCCATTGGCATGCAAACACGAGATGCCAGTTGGCTTAATTTCAGGGCTCCGATATAAATAAATCAGTTCGGAGGGGGTTAATTAGCTCAGTTGGCTGGACAACTGGTTAGAGATGTTATAATCCCGATTCCCTTACCAGAGGAGGTTGTCGCAAGGACTCTCCCCAATCCCACCCCTCACCTGTGGTATAGTGACCCTCAGGTTAAACCATCATCAGTCAGCTGTCTCTACTGAGTGAGATGGCGGCCTTGGAGGATTGTGGAAACTTTACTTGTTTGCCAGGACCAGTCTTGGCAAGTCTCATACACTTTTTAATTTTCTGAATTTGGAATCAGACTGACAGAAGAAATGATGAAATATAAAAGCAAATTAAATCTGTACAGATGTTCTTCCATAGTGGAAATAGATTGGTGCCTTTAGCTATGGGACAATTCAACCTAACAGTCCCTCACAAGCTGGATCCATTAGTGTAATGTCACACTTTTACAGTAACTATTAACTTCTTGACTTCATGTTTGATTTAAATAGAAGAAAGTGGGGAATGCCTGACATCACAACAGAAGAAGTTGTAAATGCATAACAATTCCAATAATGCCTGAAAGAGAAATAACAGGCTGACATTTCACACAGAACCTCTTTATTGTTACTGGTAAAAGGCCAGGTGGGAACCAGCTCATTGCGCAAATCAAAGAATGGGAGTAGGAACAACAGGGAAAAGTCACTAGCATAGAAATACCAGATATTTTACAAAGAGACAGCTAATGGGTTTAATAGTCTGGGAAATGGCTTTTTAATTTTGGAAAGGAATCAATGATAATTTTGTCTGACTGTATCAAGCAGGAAACAGAAAGATAAAAATAAGTACCAATTCAAAGTGAACAGTAACCAATGGAATATACAATCTAAAGATCCCATACGAAAACAGCAGACAGCTGAGGTCTAAAATGTTCAAATCAGCTGACAATGGAAGAGTACATAGATGGACGAGGAGATACTATTCCTATGATTATTACTTTATGCTTTATGTTTGAACTCATCCTGCACACAATCCTATCTTTCCTGACACACCAGTTGACCATTGATTGCATTGCTCATGGACAAAGGTTTAAATCTAAGTACACTACGCTTTTGCTGTGTCTTTCACCATCCTTTAACACTCTTGTTCTTTCTTCCCAGTTGTCTTGTTTTAGTTTTCCCTACTCTCCAGTTATATGGCTCCCGTGCATGTTATTTAGTCATCATCACAGTATGGTATCTCTCCAGGTTTTTTTCAGTTTGCTCTCCTCTATCTGTAAGAAATTAGGAAGACCATCCATTTTAAGTAACACTATAAAATCCTTATTGTGATCTAGTAATAGTTGCTATGGTAATGGTTGCGAGTGTGGCTGCAAAGGATTTTACACACACACGAATGTGTAATGTGTGCAGGAGGATTTCCTGACACAGTATGTAGACAGGCCAACAAGAGGTGAGGCCACATTGGATTTGGTACTGGGTAATGAACCAGGCCAGCTGTTACATTTGGAGGTAGATGAGCCCTTTGGTGATAGTGACCACAATTCGGTTACGTTTATTTTAGCAATGGAAAGGGATAGGTGTATACTGCAGGGCAAGAGTTATGGCTGGGGTATAGGCAATTATGAGGCGATTAGGAAAGATTTAGGATGCACAGCATGGGGAAGGAAACTGCAGGGGCTGGGCACAATTGAAATGTGGAGCTTGTTCAAGGAACAGCGACTACGTGTCCATGATAAGTATGTGCTGTCAGGCAGGGATGAAGTGGGCGAGTGAGGGAACTGTGGTTTACTAAAGAAGTTGAAACTCTTGTCAAGAGGAAGAAGGAGGCTTATGTAAAAATGAGGCATGAAGGCTCAGTTAGGGCACTTGAGAGTTACAAGTTAGCCAGGAAGGACCTAAAGAGAGAGCTAAGAAGAGCCAGGAGGGGACATGAGAAGTCTTTGGCAGGTAGGATCAAGGAAAACCCTAAAGCTTTCTATAGGTATGTCAGGAATAAGAGAATGACTAAAGTAAGATTAGGGCAAGTCAAGGACAATAGTGGGAAGTTGTACGAGGAGTCCGAAGAGAAAGAAGAGGCACTAAATGAATATTTTTCATCAGTATTCACACGTGAAAAAGACAATGTTATCGAGGAGAATACTGAGATATAGGCTATTACACTAGACGGGTTTGAGGTTCATAAGGAGGAAGTGTTAGCAACTCTGGACAGTGTGAAAATAGATAAGTCCCCGGGCCGGATTGGATTTATCCTAGTATTCTCTGGGAAGCTAGGGAGGAGATTGCAGAGCCTTTGGCTTTGATCATTATGACATCATTGTCTACAGGAATAGTGCCAGAAGATGGGAGGATAGCAAATGTTGTCCCCTTGTTCAAGAAGGGGAGTAGACACAACCCTAGTAATTATAGACCAGTGGGCCTTACTTCAGTTGAGGGTAAAGTGTTGGAGAGGATTATAAGAGATTGGATTTATAATCATTTAGAAAGGAATAATTTGACTAGGGATAGTCAACACGGTCTTGTGAAGAGTAGGCCATGCCTCACAAACCTTATTGAGTACTTTGAGAAGGTGACCAAACAGGTAGATGGGGGTAAAGCAGTTGATGTGGTGTATATGGATTTCAGTAAAGCATTTGATAAGGTTCTCCATGGTAGGCTATGACAGAAAATATGGAGGCAAGGGATTGAGGGTGATGTAACGGTTTGGATCAGAAATTGGCTAGCTGTAAGAAAACAGAGAGTGGTGGTTGATGGGAAATGTTCATCCTGGAGTTTAGTTACTAGTGGTGTACCACAAGGATCTGTTTTGGGGCCACTGCTGTTTATCATTTTTATAAATGACCTGGATGAGGGAGCAGAAGGATGGGTTAGTAAATTTGCGGATGACACTAAAGTCAGTGGAGTTGTGGATAGTGCGGAAGGATGTTGCAGGTTACGGAGGGACATAGATAAGCTGCAGAGCTGAGCTGAGAGGTGGCAAATGGAGTTTAATGCGGAAAAGTGTGAGGTGATTCACTTTGGAAGGAGTAACAGGAATACAGAGTACTGGGCTAATGGTAAGATTCTTGGTAATGTGGACGAGCAGAGAGATCTCGGTGTCCATGTGCATAGATCCCTGAAAGCTGCCACCCAGGTTGATAGGGTTGTTAAGAAGGCGTACGGTGTGTTAGGGTTTATTGGTAGAGTGATTGAGTTTCGGAGCCATGAGGTCATGTTGCAGCTGTACAAAACTCTGGTGCGGCCATGCTTGGAGTATTGTGTATAGTTCTGGTCGCCGCATTTTAGGAAGGATGTGGAAGCATTGGAAAGGGTGCAGAGGAAATTTACCAGGATGTTGCCTGGTATGGAGAGAAGATCTTATGAGGAAAGGCTGAGGAACCCGAGGCTGTTTTCATTAGAGAGAAGAAGGTTAAGAGGTGACTTAATAGAGACGTACAAGATGATCAGATGATTAAGTAGGGTGGACAGTGAGAGCTTTTTTCCGCAGATGGCGATGGCTAGCACAAGGGGGCACAGCTTTAAATCGAGGGGTGATAGACATAGGACAGATGTCAGTAGGCTGTTTACTCAGAGAGCAGTAAGGGCGTGGAATGCCCTGCGTGCAACAGTGTAGACTCGCCAACTTTAAGGACATTTAAATGGTCATTGGATAAACATGTGGATGATAATGGAATAGTGTAGGTTAGATGGGCTTCAGATTGGTTTCACAGGTCGGCGCAACTTCGAGGGCCAAAGGGCCTGTACTGCGCTGTAGTGTTTTATGTTCTGTGTTCTATCCTCAAAAGTTATTTAACCTAATCTTATTGTTGAACAGATTCTCCACAGTAATATGGAGACTTTCTTAAAATTCCTTTTTCAATTTTCTTCTGTGTTCACTTTAATGTATGTTAAAAACCTTTTAAGTTAATGGAGTTTTGTTTTACTTATTCAGGGGCTGGTGTAGCATTTATTGCCTACATTTGGAAAGATGGTGGTAAGTTGCCTTCTTCAACTACTATTGGTGGACCATTTGGTGTAGAATGATCTATAATGCCATACAACTGCTGGTGTTCCCATGTGTTTACTGCCCTTCTCCTTCTAGATGCTAGCCATCATGGGTTTGCTGTTGAAGCAGCCCTGGTCAATTTCTGGAGTAGTCTTCCAGGTGGTATGTACTGCTGCTACTGAATGTCAGTGCTAGAAGCACTGAATATTTGTGAATGTGGTGCCAATCAATTAGGCTGCTTTGACCTGCATGGTATCAAGTTTCTTCACTGTTGCTGGAACTCTGCCCATCCAGGCAAGTGGAAGGTATTCCATCACACTTCTGACTTGTGCCTTATTGATGGGGGACAGCCTTTGGGAAGTCAGGAGGTGAGTTACTCGCTGCAGGATTCAAAGTGTAGACATTGTTCAAGTTTGCTGCGTTTGAATGCAGTATGCTTCAGTGCCTGAGGAGTCACAAACCAACTTCAACATTGTGCATTCATCAGTGAACAGATCCACTTCTGAGCTTATATGATGGAAAGGTTGTGGATGAAGTGGCTGAAGCGGCTCAGCCTAGGACACTAACCTGAGAAACTCCTACAGAGATGACCTGGAGCTAAGTTGACTGACCTTCAGCAACCACAGCCAACTTCCTATGTGCAGGCAGAATTCCATTCAATAGTCAGCTTCCACCCCCCCCCCCCCCCATGACCCACCAACCCCACCCCACCACACCACCACCAATTCCCATAAAATCTAACATTATTGAGATCTATGTTGTTCTGAGGAAGGGTCACCGGACCTGAAACGTTAACTCTGATTTCTCCTCCACAGATGCTGCCTGACCTGCTGAGCTTTTCCTACAACTTTGTTTTTGTTACTGTTGCCAAACTTAGTTAAATATGGGCTTGATATCAAGGATAGTCACTCGTACTTCAACTCTGGACTTTAGTTCTTTTGTCAATATGTGAACCAAGGCTGTAGTGAGTTCAGGAACCAAGAGGCCCATGGAGAACCCGTACTAAGCCTCAGTGAGCAGGATATTATGAAGCAGTTGCTGCTTGACAGCACTGTTGATGACCCTTTCATCACTTTCCTGATCATTGAGAGTAGACTAGTGGGTAGATTGACTGCGTTGGATTTGTCCTGCTTTGTGCACAGGGCATACCTGGGCAATTTTCCATATTATCAGATAGATGCCAGTATTGTAGCTATACTGGAACAGTTGGCAAGGGGTGTAGCAAATTCTGGAGCACAAGTCTTCAGTACTTCTACTGGAAAGTTGTTAGGACTCATTGACTTTGCTGTATCCAGTGTCTTCAGCCATTTTTATTACCTGGAGTGAATTGGCTGAAGATGGCATCCATGATGCTGGGGAGCTCTGGAGGAGGCCAAAATGGATCACCTACTCAGCGCTGCTGGCTGAAGATTATTACAAATGTTCAGCCTCATCTTTTGCACTGATGTATTATGCTTCCCCATCATTGAGGATGGGGATATTTGTGGAGTCCCCTCCTCCAGTGAATTGTTCACCACAACTCCCAACTGAATGGGACAGGGCTGCAGATATGGTCTGTGAGTTATGGACATAGCCCTGTCTTTCACTTGCTGTTAATGCTGTTGATAGTCTACAGTACCTGTTGTATACTCAGTCTCGAGTTGCTAAATTTATTTGAGATCTCTCTTTTAGTCCAGTGTTTGTACCACACAACACAATGGACGGTATCCTCAGTGTAAAGGTAGAACTTTTTCTCTGCAAGACTAAACTGATCACTTTTACTGATTCCATTACAGACTGATGCATCTACAGCAGGCTGATTGATGAGGACAAGGTCAGGAATGCTTTCCCCTCTTGTTGGTTCCTTCACCACAACAGATCTAGTAGCAATACCCTTCCTCACTCAACCAGCTCAATCAGTAGCACTGAGATAACAAGGTGTAGAGCTGGATGAACACAGCAGGCCAAGCAGCATCAGAGGAGCAGGAAAGCTGACGAATCGGGCCCGGACCCTTCTTCAGAAATGTCTTTTTCTGAAGAAGGGTTTAGGCCTGAAACATCAGCCTTCCTGCTCCTCTGGTGCTGCTTGGCCGCCTGTATTCATCCAGCTCTATACCTTGTGATCTCAGATTCTCCAGCATCTGCAGTTCCTGCTATTTCAGTCAGTAGCACAGCTTCTTAGTGCCGCACATTGAAATCCCCCAACAGAGTACACACAAGTTATCTATGCCACTCTGTGCTTCCCTAAGCGGTGTCATCTGGGATATTGCCACTTTTGGCAGGAAAAAAGAATATTAGCGATAAGAGATAATGGGAACTGCAGATGCTGGAGAATTCCAAGATAATAAAATGTGAGGCTGGATGAACACAGCAGGCCAAGCAGCATCTCAGGAGCACAAAAGCTGACGTTTCGGGCCTAGACCCTTCATCAGAGAAGATGTGATGAAGGGTCTAGGCCCGAAACGTCAGCTTTTGCGCTCCTGAGATGCTGCTTGGCCTGCTGTGTTCATCCAGCCTCACATTTTATTATCTTAAAAAGAATATTAGCGTTCAGTTTCAATTGCACATCAATATTTTAAACTATTTCAAATGAACCCAATCTCTAATTACAAAAGCTCTCCTGCTGCCACTCCTACCCACCTTACCACAATAATCAAAATACCATACATCAGTTGCAAGATAATAAAATGTGAGGCTGGATGAACACAGCAGGCCAAGCAGCATCTCAGGAGCACAAAAGCCTCACATTTTATTATCTTGGATTCTCCAGCATCTGCAGTTCCCATTATCTCTGATACATCAGTTGCAATTTGCTTGTGCAATCTTGTATTTGAAATTGTATATTCATATTAAAAAGTATCCTAGAAGATAATATGCACTATCATAGTTTTAGAGATGTAGAAAATTATTGGAAACTGGAATCTCTCAAATGTCTGTCCAATGTAATGATTGTCACAGTCCTTGCATGGATCTTCTATATTACGCTGGTTCTGTCCATACTGAGTAAAAGTTTTCTTTCTTGATAGCAGTTGGCAAAGGTTTGATGTAGGTTTGTGTGCTACTCTGATGCCCAATGGTCACAGGAGTCTTGAGGTCAGTTCAGATATATTCGGATGTATAATAACATGACAAGTGTGTTAGGGTGTACTCTATCTTCCTGTTGTTTGTGTGATAAGCATTGTTGGACCCAGCTGTTAGGGCATTCATTGTCTCTAAATCCTTGATGGAGGTATTCTTCCTTATTTTGGTGTAGTTCTGGGTTGCTACACCAACTAGCAACAAAAAGACATGACCAATACTTACTCGTCCCCATACACATAGACAAGGAGAACCACCAATTTGATTGGGACAACATCAGGATCCTAGGCCAAGTCAAACAGAGACAAGCACAGGAGTTTCTAGAGGCCTCATCCTCCACCAAGAAGGCCATAAATAAGCATATAGGATTCGACCCTATATACGTACCACGGCGAAGAAAAATCAGAAATGAGAGAATCAGCTCCAACGGACCCCCGAGTTTAAATAATAAGCGGAAAAACACAGCAGTGCTTCATTGGAGGCTGCACTGATGATGTCACCCAGCAGGGTAATGAAACATCTGCGAACTAATGAACCATCTTGGCGAGCGAACCAATCACAGCATCCACAACCTGACCTACAAATCTACTCAAGAACCTGAAAGAACAGGAGTGGCAGAGGTTTTGTTCCCTCTGAAAGCTGGCTCTGAGGAAGCTGCATCAGCATCAAGGGCTATCCACATATAAATATAAGGTAACTTGGGGACGGGATACCAGTCTCTGTGGAGTTATACCAAAAGTATGAAAGACGTTCCCTTTGCTGATTGATATCAGGTAAATATATTACAATGAAATTTATATTTTGCTTGTTTTACGTCCACTTATAAGTATAAGGGATTTGATTCAAAGACATTCTTCAAGGTTTATTTCTCTCATCATTACAGACAGGCCTGTTATGAGTGAAGAAATTGTTTGAGAATGAATGTCGGAAAGAAACAGGGAGGCCCCTCAGAGTGTTAGCATTGGAACAGGCCATTCAGGAAATTGAAATCATTATTCAGAAACCAAATTAGGTACTGTTCAAAAGCTCTATCTCATTCAGTGAAAACTCGTAATGGAAAATACAATTGGGAGTGGCTAATATACTGTCCAAAAATGTTGTGATTATTGATTTGTTTGCAAACTCATCTCAACATCAACAGCACTAATTGGTGATGGTTTAATGACAGGAAGAAGACTACTGGAATTCAAAATCATGAGAACTCAGAGGATCATAGAAAAGCTTTAATTTGACAAGGCAATGTGGGATAACCTTGGATTCAAACCTGAAGGAAGAGATAAAAAAGGAGTAAGAGTACTGAAGCATGTACATGAACATGTTATTCCAGTTATGTGCATATTCACAGAGTGCGGCCTACCTTTTAGGGGGAGAAAAGTCTGAAAATGAAAGTTTGCCATGAAGACTTTGGCTCACCATAACTTTCTTGGCTTGATAGCACTCATTGCTAAATTTGATTTGTTGCCAATGATATCAAAATCATGGATGTAGTGGACCTGGGAATCTTCGTGCTTGCCTAAAACATTATGTGGTGACCCCCATCTAAAGTTTGGTTAAAAAGAATCTATTTTGGATGACTTGAGAAAAACAGGATATTTCAGTTTCTCTGCTGACTCTATATACACTAGGTATTTCATATTTTGATCAACTACCTGTTATTATAAGATATGTGTGATTGATGATGAGTTTCCCTATTGTTGTGTTTTGCTGCATGGTCAGCATTTCATTATTTCTTTCAGGAAATAATTAGTTAAGATATCATCTCTATACCGTAATAGGTAAGGGTTTAAGATCCCATGGTCTATTTTCCCCAGGAATTGCCTGAAATATGATATGCTATTGAAAATATGTCGCTCTGTTTTAACTCTTGTTTAACTTTAGCCCAAATACTTCTGTGCCTATGAATGTAATGTTTGTATATCTCAGGGAGCTGCATAAATGGCGGTTAGATTTTTCAATAACATGATTTCTATGTCAAGTTTTTCTAGTTCCAAAAGGGTAACATATTCATTGCTACACTAGTTAAAATGCTGGAGGTGAAAATCACATCTGGTAGGTAGCAATGGCTCTTTGTAAAGTATATTCCAATACCATCCTGGTAGATGGTTGGAAACCCATTGTTGTGTAATGGACAACAGCTGTTGGTACCAGAGAATTGGGACAATCAGCAGTAGCAGTTTCAGAGAGTATAGACAGCAGTGCCTATCTTTAGATGGGGGATTGATCTGTCAGAAGATAAAGTTAATTATCTTTTCAACTAAGGAATGTCAAGATTAGAAATTTCTAAAGTTTCCTTTACCTAAATATTAAAAGGCTGAATCTATAAATATAAGCAAAACTAAAGGCTGCACAATGAGCAATCTTCTCTGTCTCTCTTTAAAGAAAAGAAAACTCAAGAGCCTGGTACTCAATTTTTTAAAAACAACTAAAAGTTATGTGTTTCTTTAGAAACAGGCCCTATAGAAGAAAATACAGTTTAAAGATACTAAAAAAAAGTATTCTACACTAAGGAGGCTTACCTGTGTCTCAACCAGTTCTGCCATTTTCATTCTCTAAATATGTGCAACAGTATATTTAAAAGATTTTTTAAAAGTCTGTGCCATCCCATTGCTGCTTATTTGTTTTAAATGCTGCCTACAGGGGGAAACCTGCAACGACAAGTCTACAGTTGTTAAAGCAACATATCCGAGGGACCACAAAGCAAGTAATGAAGCAACAGAGCAAATTAAAGGGAAATAGAAATATGAAAACGGAGAAAAGAAGGATAGAAGAGGAAAGCCAATAAAATAAAGAAACAAACATCATCCTGCACTCTTCTTCAAAAGAATAGAGCAGAAACCTGTGAAGAGAAATAGAAGGCCAACCATTATGAATTGAGGCTGCAGTGACACTTTTACAACTGTGCAAACAATGGATGCAGTTTGCTTTCACTTTTTTCTTAAAAAGTGCTCTGAAAGTCTTGTTTTTCATTGACAAAGAGGGTTTTACAGAATCAACATATCTTTCCATGGACAGTGTCAAAGATCCAGAAAAAAAATCTGGAAAATTCCAAATGACCAACTCAAGGCAAGAAAGAACTTAAGGACTAACAAATTCCAACCCATTCCATACAGACATCAAGCCCAAGAGTCTACCAAATAGTTTGTCAGAATGTACTTCACAAAGAGCATGAATGCGACTTTATCGAAGAGGAACTGTCAGAGAGGCTCATTAAACAAGTTGTTGCCTCCGTAATAATCAAAGCTGTTAGGAAGGATTTTGTGGGCAAGTAAAAGGACTATACCAAGAATGCATTACTTGAGGATGGGTGCAAGTATGAAGCCGCAGTTGCAAATTAATAACAATTACATTCTTTAGGTGCAGCCAGCACAATTGCTCTGCCAGCAAAATACAGCAAACAAATAATAACAACTCTTACATGCTGCATCTACCCAAATGTTGTTCACTTTTTCTTGATATCTGTAAAGCATGTGGCACCAGAAGGATATTGGATAAGAGCAAAGACTAAGCCAGATACCAGAACAAAGCATAGATGCGCAACAAAACCGTATAACACCATAATTCTGGCAAAGAAATGTTAGGAAAGTACGCAAATGCAAACATGTTAATGAGCTTGAAAGTTGTCCAATCGAAAGGCAAATGTCAGAGGACAAAGCTTTCTGTAATAAGCTCACGCACAATGTCAATTATGTAAGATGGTCAAAAGTTTTTACAACCATTGATATCATATGTCCTGAAATGTCAGAAAAACACAAATTAAAAGCTAAATGAACACTGGAGCTAGTCCCAAGTATCATCAGTATGCATCCTGAAACAAATATATCTCAGTAATTAGCGTTCTGAAGCATACAGAAGACTGTGTTACAGCATGTAAAGATCAGTAATTCCCATGCATTGGCAGAAACACACTGGCTTCCTAAAATCTTCTACCTTGTAGATACAAATGGTTCAGCAGTGGCAGGACTAGCAGCAGTATGCACAGATCTCAACATAGCCACAATTCATGAGATCCAAATCACACCCACTTTAGAGGAACAGACCATATGTGAAGCAATAAAATGAGTGAATGACCTACATTGACATGGCTTTAAAGTGAGAAACAAGCCAGGCAGCAAAATGATTACTGCAACACACTGCACAGGTTACCCAATCGACACACAGACCAAAGACATTCCTCTACATGTTGTCTTCTTGACTGCAAAGGTGAAAATGTTCTCAAAGTAGATGTGCTACACTTTGCTGATTGCAGCTTTTTACACTGCTGTAGCCAATGCTGAAAATAAACAACTACATGAGATGCAAAGGATCATTATCCAGACATTGGGACTACGTGATTATATTTATGGATGACGTATAAAGAAACACTGGATAATATTAAACTGATCGGATACTTGCTGGTTTGAATTATTTTTTCCTCCAAGGAACAAAGGTAATAGTTTAAGTGAGCTGTGATTCACCTCCTAATTACAGAAAGACAAGTTACTGTGGTAAAACAACCAAAGCTTTTAGGAACATAATGATGAGATGACCTGACAGTATGAAAAAGCACCTGAAAAGATTTTGTTTTTTTTATTTTGGCTATGCAGAAACAAACCTGTAATCAGTAAGCATCATTTTCCAGACCAAGCAAGTCCCAATACAAAAAGCATTACAGCGAAATATCATGTCCATATTGCACCAAGAACCCATGGGTGTGAAAACACAAGATGGCTAGCACACTGACCTGTGCTCCTGCCAGGGACAATTCAGAATATTCAACAGCTCATGAATTCCATTGAAGCATGTCAAGTGTGTCAACCTCATCAATAAAAGAGTCTCCACGTCCAAATAACATTCCACCCATTTCTGACACAAATGGCAACAAAATTATTCATGGTGTGTGATATCATCACAGGATCAGAGCATGAGAGTTGCAGGTACAACAGTCTCCTATATCAAATTGCCTAAGGATCTGTTGAAACATGACATGCTACTGGAGGCATGCTGCTTAATGCCGCTCTGAATCAATCTTGGTAACTTATTAACTCCATGTAGAGCTGGATGAACACAGCAGGCCAAGCAGCATCAGAGGAGCAGGAATGCTGACGTTTCGGGCTTAGACCCTTCTTCAGACCCTTCTTTCTGAAGAAGAGTCTAGGCCCAAAACATCAGCTTTCCTGCTCCTCTGATGCCTCTTGGCCTGCTGTGTTCATCGAGCTCTATACCTTGTTATCTCAAATTCTCCAGCATCTGCAGTTCTTACTATCTCTGAAACTTATTAACTCAGGTTTCTGAGAGGTATAATGTTTCTCTATAATAGAAAGCTATAATAAGCACCTGTTGAAGCATAGAATGTCATGGTATCAACATTTTAGTTTCTTATTTTATGAAGTATAACAAAAACATTGGTGTATCGGGCAAATATCCTGCTGGAGGCAAATTCCATGCTTCCGAACCATTTTTTGAATTAGAGAAACATAGTAGTAAAAGTATGGTCAAGTTGGTGCTGGGTTGTCTCGGCAATAACTGCAAAGTTAACTTTAATGATTGCAGAGACAGACATATGATAATAGAACAATAGAACAATACAGCGCAGAACAGGCCCTTCGGCCCTCAATGTTGCGCCAACCTGTGAACTAATCTAAGCCCCTCCCCCTACACTATCCCATCATTATCCATATGCTTAGCAAGAAGGTATAACTGCATGTAGCAAAAATTTCTCGAGAAAGGTAAGTTTGCCATATATAGCCCATGTGTTGGACATTCATTGAAATCCTTATGGCCATGCTGCAGTTGATTGCTACCAATGCAGTTTGGTACGGATTGTACCATACCAAAACAGTTCTTTGACACGAGATGGCAAGTACGTGCAAGGGTTTCCTTAATCTTGGCTAAGTGTTATAATTAAAATTATTAACATTCTTACTCGTCTTCATACTGCTGAGAGTAAAAAGAAAGTGATACAGGGTGATAAGATGGCCCTCTGCAAGAGAAAATGAAGGAATGAGAGTTTGCTGTCATGTTAGAACTTTTTTTGAACAGATGATTCCGGTTTCCCAAACAAGCGAGGCCTTACAGGATGCAGATAGCCCGCCTTACATTTGCAAAGTTTTACTTATCACTCTGTTGATTTTTGTAAGACAGTTTTGTTGAACTCAAACTTAAAGAGAAGTGCCTGATGCAGAGTACAGGCATGGGAATCAAAGGAAAAGAAAGAAAACTAAAGTCAATGGTACACCTCATGCTGATGAATCATATTCTCCAAGAGATAAGTTTCAAGTGAAATCTTCTATTCCTGTGATAGATGCAATTGGAACTAACTTGAATAAAAGAGCAATCAATCACAAAAATGTTGCAAACAGTTTATATTTTTTGGTTGATTTAGATGCCTCAGAAAAGCAGCTGTGTGGAGCTATGAAGCATCTCATAAAAATTATTCTGACAATGTTGCTGTTAAACCCACTGGGAAAATAAAGGCACTTCAAGCTTATATCAAGGAAAATTATTCAGTTAAAAGATATTTATGTCACCCGGGGCCTGTGTCAAGTCATCATCCAAGATAAGATTCTGTTGTCTTTTTAAGTCTAACAGAGACAAACTGTTCAGGAGAAAGGTCATTTTGTGGCTGCAAAACATCAAGAATGAACAAGGGAAAACAATACTGCAGGAAAAGCTGTCAGCACCATGCATTGTGTGTGTAGAAAGTGATAAATTTCATAACATCTTCTGATGGCATCAATGACATTGCTGTCCAGAGTTCATAAAAGAAAATGTTTTAAATTTTATGTAGATAGTGTTGCAGATTCCATTTATTAAGCGCTAAACTGTGTAATTACTTGTGTTACATGGATTAAAGGTTTTCATTTATGGTAATTAAGAAATCAAAAGACTTCCATTTAAGAGAATTTGCAAGAATTTCATAATGCAAACAGGCTTATGGCAAGCTTTGTAAGATACTCTTTATTCGTTCAAGTGAAAATGGACATCACTGGCTAGTCCACCATTTATTGGTCATCCCAAATTGTGCCAAACAAGGTTGTGAGCTGTGATCTTCAGTTGCTGCAGACCTTGGGTACAAGAACTCCCACAATGATGCTGAGGAGGGAGTTCCAGGATTTTGACTCCATGACACTTACAGAATATCGATATAGTTCCAACTCAGGGTGTCTGCTGGTGGTGTTTCAATGCAACTGCTGCCCTTATCCTTCTACATTGCAGAGGTCTGGGGTTTGGAAGCTGCGCTGAGGGAACTTTGTCAAGTAACTGTGATACATCTAGTAAATGGCACACACTGCTACACCTATGTCAGTGGTGAACGGAATGAATGTTTAAAGTTCTGGATGGGGTGCCAGTCAAGCAGATTGCTTATTTGTCCTGAGCAGTGTCAGGGTGTCTTGAGTTGTTGGAATTGTAGCCATCCAGGCAAGTGAGAACTATTCCATCACACTCCTGATTTGCTCTTTTTAGATGGTGGACCGACGTCGGGAATGCAAGAGATGCATAACTTGATAGAGCATTCTCAGCATCTCTCCTGCTCTTGTAACTAATATAAATATACATTTCTGGTCAATGATAACTGCTGGAACATTGATATGGGGGATTCAGCAATGGTAATGACAGTGAACGTAAAAGGGAAATGATTACTGGCTATAGAGATAACAAGGTGTAGAGCTGGATGAACACATCTTCGGAGTAGGAAAGCTGATGTTTTGGCCTAGACTCTTCGTCATAAATGTCAGGAGAGAGGAGGGTAACTTCTTCAGGATAGGCATACTTAGAAGACGCTTCGTAGTGGGGTGAAAATTGTATCAGAGATAATAGGAACTGCAGATGCTGGAGAATCCGAGATAACAAGATGTGGAGCTGGATGAACACAGCAGGCCAAGCAGCATCTTAGGAGCAGGAAAGCTGATGTTTTGGGCCTGGAGGCCAGTTCTACATCTTGTTATCTCGGCTTCCCCAGCATCTGCAGTTCCTATTATCTCTCATCCATGGTTACTGGTTATGTTGTCTCATACTGGATAGGTCATTGCTTTGCAGTTGTCAGACTTGAATGTTACTTGTCATTTATCAGCCTAGGTGTGGATGTTGTTCAAGTCTTGCGACATATGGAATTTGACTTCAGCACGTGAGGAGTCTTGAATGGTGCTAAACTTTGTACAGTCAAATAACTGCACTTCTGACTTTAGGATGGAGGGAAAGACATTGAGATAGCTGAAGCTATTTGGGCCCAGGAAATACCCCATGGAACCCCTACAAAGGTGTTCTGGGGATGAGATGAATGACTTCCAACGACCACAAACTTCCTCCTTTGTGCCAGGTGTACAAACAGTTTTCCCGTTGATTCTAATTGACTCCAGTTTTGATAGGTTTGCTTGATGCTGTACTTGGCTTATTAATCTTCTGTTGCATCTTCATTTATGTATATGTGCAAATAAATCTTAAATCTGCAAAAACATTACTTTGATGCATTTACTTTCATTATCCTTTCATTTAGAATAAGACATAGGAATAGATGTAAGCCACTCAGCCCATCAGGTCTGCTCCATTGTTTTGGTAATGATACTGGCCTCTTTAAGCTAGATACAGTTTAGGGCCTCAGCATGTCATTATCCAGCCTTGGTGACATCACATAGTTTCCTCTTCTGAAGGCTTAATATTACATGCTCCCACAGTGGGTGGGGCACAGGAAATAGGTTGGGTGCCCAACCTACCACTTTCTCTCCTACCCCTTTGATACAGAGAGTGGGTGAGTGCTAAAGGTGTCAGCTTTCCCAACATCTGCAAATAAATAATTAAGGGCCCATTAAATTTGTTAAAGGCTCAATTAACCCTGATGTTACATTGTCCTTACTGTAACATGATTGCTGTGATCAGGCAGGCAGGATTTGAGGCTGGCTCATTAAGTATATTCAAGGCTGAGGTAGATTTTTAATTAGCAAGGGAAGCAAGGATTATGGGAAAAGGCAGGAAAGTGGAGTTGAGGATGTTGTGCTGCTACGCTGTGGATTCAGAGACAATGCTGTCATTGCATTGAGATCTGGTGCAGTTCATCAAATTCTCTGTCCTCCATGTAAGCATGCAACAAGTCACATCTGCAAAATCCAGCAAATCACCATATTATAGCTGCAGGGAGCACTTCATGGTACTAGCAGAGATTTGGAAAGAGTATAAATCACTTTAACAGCAAGTTGAATGCCTAGCACTTTGAGTAATGCCAAAAGTTGGGCCCCCCTTGCTGTTGCGTACATGTCCTTCAGTGAACTACAAGACTGCATGATTTGTAAATCATGCAACAAAACAGTCAAGAAGGCTGTTTGTCATCACAATGAAGCCAGTTGGGAACTCGTGACACACCCGTCTAAATACCCTTTCCAATATAACAGTCCCTGTGACCAAGACTGGAAAAGGTACACTCGGACCCCCAGCCAGAGGCATCAGCTTCTGGAGCATTGGGTCCAGCATCACAAAAGGTCCTAACTTCACAACACTTTAATTTGGTATTATGTTCAAAGCTTTGATATTGAATGAATACGTAGGTGAATCCTGATATTTTAAAATAATATTCCCAATGAGAAGGAGAGAAATCTACAGGAAAAAAAAACAGTGCTAGGGATATTCAGCAGGTCTGGCAGCATCTGTAGAATGAGAAACAGTTAACATTTCAAGTCCAATTATTCTTCTTCGGAAATGAGTTCTGAGGGTCCTAGCTCCAAATGGTGCCTTATGGTACAGACCAAATGTGTTATTGCAAAGGTTTCAGCAATGATTCAGTTGAATGCGCTCTCACTCTGATCGTAATGCTCTGGGTTCAAGTCCAACTTCAAAACATAAGCTCAAAAACATGAGTCTCCAGTGCAATGCTGAAGGAGTGCTGTTCTGCCAGAGGTACTGTCTTTTGAATAAGACATCAAACTGATGTCCCAACTGACTTCTTAAGTGGATGAAAAGGATCAGGCAGCACTATTTCAAGAGAAGAGGAGATTTCCCTGATGCCCTGGCCACTGTCTATGTCTTCAATCACAGGAAGAGATTTCCTGATCTTTGTCACATAATGTTTCTGGGGGCTTGTGTTCAAATTGGTCGCCATGTTTCCTACATTTGTAACAATGACTAGATTTCAAAAAGTGCTTAATTAGCTGTAAGTTACTTTGAGATATCTGGCAGCCCTAAAAATTTCTGTGTAATGCTAATTTTTATTTCTTTTCTGAAATCGATCCTTTCTTCCTCTCTTGTTGCTGCACAGCTGTAACATTTCAAGTCAGAAAAGTTTAGAGTGGGAAGAAAGAACTTATACATTCAATATATCTCAGGTTGCCCCAAAGTACCACTGTACGTTTTTGAAAGATGTCATTGTTGCATTGTTAGATGCATGGCAGCAACTTGTTTGTACAAACTGCAATGAAATAAAAGACAGATGAAAGACTGATGTTGGGAACAGCAGTAAAGAACTGGTGCTCATTGCCGATCTGGTGAAAAGCAGAAACTAAGGTATAGTGAATTCCAGAGCGCAAGTTTCTATATTCCAACAGAATGTTGAACTTGACATCATCTGTGCTATCTGGCAACAGTGCAAATCGTGGATCAACTGATCAATCAATCCATTTGTACTCACACCAGAGTGTGCAAAGCAATGAAAATTGAAATGATCATAATTCACTTTATGACTATTCTTCAGAAAGATAACTAAAGATTAAAATACACACATGGGTTTGAAGCTGAAACATTAATATCTAAAACATATAAACATTAAAAAATATAAAGATTGCATTTTATTATTCCAAAAATCATGTAACTTCTAAATAATATGCTGATGAAATGTAGCTCCATATATGTGGAAGAACTTTTTCAGTACTCCATTAAAATAAAGTCGTATGCAATTAAACCAGGCTTAACATTTTCATTCATTTTACAGTGAGAATAGTAGTAATATTGTAACTGAATTTAGCAAGAACATTGTTACACTTCACCGTAACGAATCTCTTGTTTTTGTTACTTCCCAAGGAGGCACGTATTGACAACTTACTTAACAGTACAACATTACTGCTTGTTGCAAAGTTGTGTAGAGTACACTTGAACTGGAAGGCAGGCAGTTAAAATTTGTTTATAAAAATGATAGGGGGAAAGGCACGTAGTCCCTTGAAGAGGTGATGTGCTTTTCTGAGCTTGGAGATTTAAATGAAAAAGCATCTGTAAGCAGCTGAAGAGGTACAAACAGTTCTGAAATTGAAACATGTATCAATTGGCTGTAATTCGAAATGTTAGGCTTGGTTTGGTGTTTTGGCAACTAGTTTGAAAATCAGCCAATTAATTTAAACCAAGCACTTAGCAATTGATAAACAATTGGTTTTCAATTTGGTTATTTTGACAACCTCAGATCAAACCTATAATAAAAAAATTGACAGGTCATTTTGGCGGGGGGTAGTATGTAAGAAGAGGGTTTTTGAAAATTAGTGCGAGAGCAAATTGTCATTTAAAAGGTAAATGGCTGGCTGTCAGAAATCTAAGCTCTCTGAGAAAGCACTACGACACTCCTAGCTAAGATTCCTGACAGAATAATTCACAGAGAAAGCATTCTTGACAGAAGGATCAGCTAAGAAAACAAATAACATTCTGGAAGGCTTAATCTGGCTGTACTTGAGAGTCTTAAGTTTTAACTTAGATTTCTTATTACTTGGATTATATAAATGGGACTTGTGTTTATTGGAACAGCATGCCAGTTGAATTTTGTTCAGTAGGGAATAGTTAGCAGTAAAGGGGGAATTGTTTGTTTTGTTGGTAGTTCTGTTAATTTGTTCACTGTTAGGGTTAAATAAATAGTTACTTGTTTCTTATAAAACAAATCGGACTCTCTTCCATTTAACCACTCCTTTTTAACATATTAGGCAAGGTGAGTCAAGCTTCTCTGGGTGTTTTGGGTTTAATTATTAGAAGGGGACCTCTACTCCTGCTGAAACAGATTGGGGGGCATGTGTTTCAATTTTAATTATAGAGGAGTTTGACCTCCCCTTCCCAACTCTGCTGTTCCGAAGTACTAACTCATTGTTCCTGTGCTGTTCCATACCTGCAGCCATTACAAATCAATTCCAAACATGGCCCACAAATGCAAGCAAACATAGAACAGTCACCTTTAAGATTCTTAAAGTGTTTCTTAAAATATGGCATTTTCCATTTTAATTTATAACTCTTCAGCAGAATTGTAGTAAACTCTATGATATTTTTTCCTGTAGACAATAAATTTGTTGCTTCAACAATGTATAATGATACCTAGCCAACTAAAGCTAGAACCAACTAATAAGCTGGAAAGGTGAATAGTTTGAAAGTCACTGTACTACCTCAGGCCTTGGATGATATATGGGCCTTTGTACATTAAAGGTCTTTTTACATGAACAGGATAATGAAATTGCCCGTGCTAACTGGCCAGGTACAATTCACAAACTTCTGTAGATTTCATGGTTTCTTTTCCACTTTGCTTGGCGTTATGGGAGCAGTAATATCCTCAGCTTTACCATTCTAGTAACACCAAGAAGCAGCTGATAACATTTTACAAAGATGAAATATCTATGTATCTTAAGTGTCTGACTTATTCTGGAGCAAATTCCTTTTAATATGGAAATTCAGTTCATACTTGGCACAAGCAGAACACTGATTGCCATTTTAGGTAGAGGCCATTTTAGACCACACAGTGCAAGTTCCAATCAATAGCCATGAAGCGACAAGCCAGTGTAAAAGAATACCTTGAATTATGTCTTGAATGAGCGGGAGTATAGCGAGAAAAATGAATCAGGACCATTGTTGCCATTCATTGCCTTCAGTCAAGCATCACTCCAAAATCCCTCTTTCCAACCCCCTCTCCCAAACCTGACAACTTCTGACTTGTTTTCATGATAGCATGACCATTTTCCATTGTTGAATCTGAAAAACTGCATACTAGATTAAGTGATTTGCAGTTCACCTATCAAATATAAATGAGGCCAGAACCTCAAAGTCATGGGTCCACTCCACCAGTCGGTTCCCCAACTTCAAATGGATCCCCTACTGTCTTTAATTCAGAATCTTCTGGTCTCTACATTAAACATGCTTTATTTTATGTACATGAAAATTTATTTTGTTGGAACACTTTCGAAGTAAATCTCTTTTACTTTTGTCATTATAGTTTCACTTTAAAACTAATATTTTAAATTGTGCCCATTCAAAAGTTAAAATTCCACAACTTGTGAACACCACAAGAGCAGAAACAGAACAGATCATTTGAATTTTAGTGCGTTATAGGCACCATGAATTTGATCATGAATTGCATTCAAATATTTTAATCCTTGATAAGTATAGTTATGGTCTAACTGGATAAAAATGGCCTGAAAGTTGATGGCTTCCATGGACCAATGTGTCCTATTGCAGACTTGGCTATTATATGTATTGGCCTGTCAGAGCAATACAGATGTTACCACTAAACTCAGACGTGCAATGTTCAATATATTACATCATGGCTCTTTGATAACTGGAAGTGAATACAACTCACTAGCTTTTCAAAGTGTTCACAAACATCAATGGTCAGAGAAAAGTGAGAGAAACGATCACAATTATTATCCAAGCATAGGACTCCATTACAGTCTTCATAACACTCGTTGGAATCTCTTAATACTCAGTGTTCCTTTTATGAGAAAACTATTTTTGATACTGTTATGTTTGACAGCATTAGCCAGCAAAGTTTGGTATCAACTGTTAGCATACTCCATGTTGTTGGTATATGATTTGAGGGAGATGATTGATTAGTGATTGGACCACAACTATTGAGAACAAATCCATAAACAATTTCCCTAAGTTCCAACGAAAAGAACAGCAGATGCTGTACATCAGGAACAAAAACAAAGTTGCTGGAAAATCAGCAGATCTGGCAGCATCTGTGAAGTCAAAAACAGTTAACGTTTTGGGTCTGATGACCCTTCCTCAGAACAGTTCTGAGGAAGGGTCACTAGACTTGAAATATTAACTCTGTTTTTTCCTTCACAGATGCTGCCAGACCTGCTGAGCTTTTCCAGCAACTTTGTTTTTGTTCCTAAGTTTGAAGTCTATGTAAATTGAGAGAGTCTTGTTGCACACCGTGAAAGAGTCCCTTCGGCCTGACATGTCTGTGCCATTTGTCAATCATATGTTATCTAATCTCATTTTACAACATATGGCCTGTGGCCTTGTATGCTTTGGCATTTCAAGTCTTCATCCACATACTTCTTAAACGTTGTCTAACACTTTACACAACTGCATCAAAATCTCCCTGCTCTTGTACTTAATGCTTCAACTAATAAAAGGGTATATGTGCTATTAACCACCCTATCCATCTGACCTGCTGGTTTTAAAGATCTATGGACATGCACATCAAGGTCCATCTGGCCCTCCAAACTTCCAAAGTTCCTACCAATCATGCTATCATATCCCAAGCGTGATAAATCCTGCAAAATTCATCACCTCTCTCTTTTCTGGATTAAATTCCAATTACCACTGTTCTGTCCATCTGAACCAGCCCATCTACATTAATCTGTAGTCTAAGGCTTTCTTCCTTGCTGTTTACCACACCACCGATCTTCCTGTCACCTGTGGCCTTGCTGATGGTACCTCTTATATGCATGCCTAGATCATTAAAGTAGAATACAAATGGCCAGAAGACCCAGAACCAAACTCTGCAGTCTGCCACTGAAGTCAGACTTCTAGTTACAAAAACAACCTTTGACCATTACCATTGTTTCATGCCACTAAGCTAATTTTGGATCTAGCTTGCTAAATGGTCATGGATCCCATGGGCCCTTAGTTTCTTAACAATCTGCCATACAACACCTTGTCAAAAGCCTTACAGAAGTCCATGTAGGCCACATCAACTACGTTACCTGTTTCTACACACACTTAGGCACCTCCTCAGAAAATTCAATCAAATTCATTAGATAGGGCCTCCCCCAGCAAAGCCATGCCAACTCTTCTTGATTATCCTCTGCAAGTAGGGATTAATTCTGTTCCTTAATTTTTTACAACACTTTCCCTACCACTAATGTTACAGTCACTGTTCTGTAGTTTCCTGGTTTATCTCTGCCACCGTTCTTCAATAATGGTACTGCATTGACTGCCCTTTAATCCTGTGTCCTTAGAGGATTTCTTCCCACAGCAGCCTGGAGATTTACCTACTGTGAAGCCAGCTAAAACTCTGAATATCTCCTCCGTCTCAATGCTAACGTGTTTAAGTATATCACAGTCTCAGACTTCTATACCTATATTATCTTCTCTATAAAGAATACAGATGTGAAATACTTATTTAAACTCTTACCTATGTCTTCTGGCTCCCCACACAGATTGCTACTGTGGTCCATATTCTTTCCGTAGTTATTATCTTGCCCACAACACATTTATAAAATACCTTTGGATTTTCCTTTCTTTTACCCACTAGTGCTTTTTCATACCCCCTCTTTACTCTCCTGATTTTTTTCAAGTAACCCCTTACACTTTTTATACTCCTCTACAGCTACCATTATGTTGAACTCTCAGTATCTGCCACAAGCTTCCCTGTTTTCCTTATCCAATCCCAAACATCCCTTGACGTCAAAGGTTCTCTGGACTTGTCCATCCCATCCTCCACATTAATGGGAACATATTGGCCTGCAAGTTCACTGTTTACTTTTTGAATGATTCCATTGCTTTGATACAGGTTTTCCTAAAAAGTAGCTGTTCCTGGTCCACTTTGGATAGATCACGTAATATCTTTTAAAATTGACCTACCCAAAAATATGACTTTTACTTCTGGTCTATATACTTTTCTATAACTACCTGAAGTCTTCTAATCACTTTCACCAAAATGTCCCCCACTGACAATTCTACCACTTTCCTTACCTTGTTCCCTAAAATTAGGTCCGAGCCTTTCACAGCTTGCCCATCACAGTTAATAAGCTGATATTCCCACTATTACCCTGTTATCTTGATAATTCTATGAGATTTACCTACAGAACTGCCCTTGTATCTCTCTCTGACTGTTTGGGAGTCTATAGTACATGCACTGCAATGTGATTGCCTCTTTTTTTTAAGTTAAACCTAAAAGGCCTCATTTGAGGAACTTTCTGAGATGTCATTCCTCTTTATTACAGTAATTGATTCCTTGATCAATATTATGACATCACTACCTCTTTTAATCCCCATCCCTAACATTTTGTCTGAAGATTCTATACCCTGGAATGTTGATCTGCCAGCCCTGTCACTCCCTCAGTCATGTCTCCTTAGCAATGAGATCACATCTCATATGTCATACCTTGCAAGATTCCTTGCATTAAAACAAACGCCATTCAGCCTTGGCATATGCTTTTGTGCCTTTTCCTGACTATGTGGCAGCATGGTGGCTCAGTGGTTAGCACTGCTGCCTCACAGGGACCTGGGTTCTATTCTAGGCTTGGGTGAGTGTCTGTGTGAATTTTGCACATTCTCCCCATATTTGCCTGGGTTTCCTCCCACAACCCAAAGATGTGCAGTCAAGGTGGATTGGCCATGGGAAATGCAGGGTTACAGGGAAAGGGTCAGGAGGGGAGTGGGGAGGTGGGTCTGTGTGGGATGCAAGCTCCAGATGGTCGGTGTGAACTCAAAGGGCTGAATGGCTAGCTTCCATGCTTTAGGGATTGTATCATTTCCACATTGATTTAGTTTTGAGTGTATACTTGTCTATGCATCGCCCCTTACTGTACCGAGAGACTGTATCCCATCTTCCACCCAAATTAGTTTAAACCTCCACTAATAGTAAGGGTGTTGGTCTGAGAAGCTGATTCAGGAGCAACCTTTCACATTTGTACACATCCCACCTTCCCCAGAAACAGAACGCATCCTGGAATCTAAAGCCCTTCTTCCTCCACCAACTCCTCAGCCACATTTTCATCAGTTCTATTCGCCTATTCATATATTAACCAACACATGGTACCAGGAATAATCCAGAGATTGCAACCTTTGAGGCCCTGTTTTGAATCTACTACCTAGCTCTGTAAATTCTTGTTGTAGTATCTCATCCAATTTTCTGCCGATGGCATTGGTCCCAATGTGAACAACTACCTTTGGCTGTTTGCCTTCCCGTTTCATGATGTTTGCAGCCATTCAGTGGCCCTAGCCCCAGGGAGGCAACAAACCATCCTGGAGTCGCCTGCCTATAACCATCACTGTTGAGTCTCCCACTACATGGTCATCCCACTCTTTTTGCTCCCACCTTGTGCAGCTGGCCACTGGGGAACCATCTCTATCACATTTTCCAAAACAGAGAAACTGTTCTCATGTGAGAGGCACTCTGAGGCTTTCCTAACTACCTGCTTGTCTAGCTTCTTCAAGTCGTCACCCATTCCTTCCCTGACTGTACTGCTTAAAGCTGATGGGTGACCACATGTAAAAACATGATATCCACGAAACTCTCAGCCTTGCTCTCAGCTGTGCCTCTAGCTGATGCTGAAGCTCCAAAACTGAGTACTTGAGCTGATTAAAGTGATGGGACTTTCCGCAGACGTAGTCGTCCCAGTCATCCAATTAGTGCAAGCCGAGCAACACTGGGACTGAGCCCCCTGACTGCACCTCAAGATAAAATACTCTTACCTCAATTCAATCCAAGTAGAAAATCATTTTAAGTTGCCCTTTTCTAAAGAAAAGATTGCAAAACTCTCACTTTCTCTAATTCAGCTTTCACAACTTACCCACTGACTACAAAACAGCTCCCTGCTTTGCCCTGACATCACTTTCACAGTGTGGTGGGCTTCATCTTGGGGATTAACAGCTATAAACTAGCTCAATCTTTCACTCCTACTCCCACTGTTTTCCTGATGATGAATTCCTTATGCCTTGGCACATGGTCCTCTCCTCAACCACTTTTCTCAGCGATACTGACTGCCTGTCTCTCAGTGATACTGCCTGTCTGTCTCTCAGTGATATTGCCTGTCTGTCTCCCAGCATTATTGTCTGTCTGCCTGTCTCTCACTGATACTGACTGCTGCCCTGTCTCTCAGTGATACTGACTGCCTGTCTTTCAGTGATACTGACTGCCTGTCTCTCAGCGACATTGACTGCCTATCTCTCAGTGATACTGACTGCCTGATTCTCACTGATACTGACTGCCTGACTCTCAGCGATACTGACTGCCTGTCTCTCAGTGATACTGACTGCCTGATTCTCACTGATACTGACTGCCTGCCACTGGATCCTGACCTCACACATTCCTTGATATTATACAATTTTATCCCATATATTCCAATATATACTGACAGAGAGGAAATAAATATCAAACGAAAGTGTCTACCAATGACCAATTATGGAGTGGCATTGGCTAGAGGCTGCAATTTATCAGTCACTTCAAAAAATTGGAACAAGCTATGGATTTTTATTATCTTATTAGTCACCCAGATGTAGCCCACTCTGTACTTGCCTTGTTATGTGACTTGCTCGAACATTATTGCCGGTACAGTGCAGGTGGAAACAATCCATCAGTACAGCTGCACTTTCCCCACTACTGGTGCTGGAGCCCCACAAAACAGACCCACTTCTACAGCACCAGTCTTTAAGCCACACATGCATTTCTCTAATTCTGCCTGCTTTATTTTGTTTTGCACACAGTTCAGGTAACAATCCTGAGATTATGACATTTGGCCCAATTTTCTTAATCTGGTGCCTAGCCCTTCAAGCTGACTATGCAAAATTTATTTCTTTGATCTTCTTTAGTCATTGGTACCTATGTGAACCATAATGACTGAATCCTCCCACTTCCACTATAACTTTCTGGCTATTCCTGATCAGGTGTTCTGAGCCCTGATATGGGGCAGGCAACACACCCTTCTGGACTCTTTGAAGAGCGTAGTGTCAACCCCCTTTGCTCTATTGTCCCCTCCTACCACTACATTCCTCTTGGCACCTCACACTTTAATAGCTTCCTATACCACAGTGCCATGGTCAGTTGGCTCATCCACCCGAAACCCCCACTCTTGTCATTCAAACAATCAGAAAATATCTCAACCCTGTTAGACTTTTTCAAAAGTTGAGGCTGTGCCACTTCCACCTTTTCAATTCTCTAACTTGCATCACTCACAGTATTACCCTCCTGACTTTAACCTTTCTCTAAGCTGTGTGACTGCCTCCTGGAATAAAGTGTGCAGATAAGTTTCCACTCCCTGATGTGTCACAGTGTCTGCAGTCTGATATCCAGCCTATTAACTCTAAGCCTACCTTCCTGACACTGCAGGCATGATTGTTCTAGATTACAGCAGCATCCAGAAGCACCCACACCCTGCAATCACAACACGTCACCTGCCCTGCCATCTTCATTATGAGTTAGATTCATTAAGTAAAGGTAATAATTAACATCAATGGCCCTTCTTTAATGAATAAATTTTATAACAAATAGAAACTTCGTTGACACATAAGGCAGACTTTTTCCATATTTTGGCCAAGGGTCAATTTTATAGCATCTCATGGAAGCATTCCCCATGTAAGCCCTGACAATGTTTCGGCTGCCCACCTCCCTGATTGTCTATTCCACCTCTACAGCACCATTATCATGTAAGGACCTTGCTCAGCAGCAGTAGAAGTGCTCACCAATGCCAGAACTCTAAAGCATTCATCATGCAGAAGCCATGTTTAAAACCAGATGTGTACTATTTCAAATGCCCCAAACTGGTTTGAAGCCATTCCCCTGGGTCAATGTGGTGTCCGTGATCTAGAGGAATGTGCAGTATGAAAATTAATAACATTCACTGCTCCAAAACAGATGGGTTTTCCTGAAAATCAACAATGGTTTCATGGTCATCATTAGACTCCTAATTCTAGATATTTATTGAATTCAAATTCCACCATTTGCCATGGCAGAATTCAAACTCTGATCCCCGGACCCTTACCAGGATCCTGGATTAATAGTCTGACAGCAATATTACTAGGTCATCACCAACTTGGCAGATTGTTGACTGGACATTTATGTAAATGGTAGATGTCAATGTGAAGGCTCAAACAAGCTATATGTATGAGACTAGAATAAATATTTCAGTCAAACCTTTGCATAATGTATTTTAAAATTCACAAATACAGATTAGTGCCCCAATAAAATGGACCCAACAAATGACAATGCTGTGTTGTTATACAATAGCTGTGCAATAATACATTAAGAATGAATTCCTGTGTGATTTTGAAGACTATTTATTCTTGCAATTCAAGAAAAATATATAATCACACTTCCAGCTTAAAACTAGAATCAATAAGAGATTATCAAATAAGAATGTTTACAATTTTACCAAACCTATGTTTATAGGCTGGAAATGTTGTTTGCTGCTGGAAAATTACTCAATCTCCCTCAGAATCTCAGCCCCAATATAAGTATTTTAAAGCAACATTTCTAAAGCTTGTATGAAGAGAGACTGGACATGAAACACATGGTTTTCCAGGAAATGCTGGAAATGAAGCAACAGTTTAATCAATGCCCATAAAGAGAAAGGATACATTAATGTTTAACTGTATTTCCAGCATTTTCTGTGTTGCTTCCTAATGCCAGCCTTTGCTATTTCATTTCCCTTCAATTTAGACATGAAACTTATGTGATGTTAATTCTCATTTTATTTGTTAATAACCAGGACATAACTGCTACATTACAGCAAGCTCCACTCCATCACCAGTCTGTTGCAAATATCCCACACTATAAAAGCTGTTCTCAGTTTATCCACCTTAGAAGGGTAAAGCTTAAAAAGCTGCTGATGTCAGATCACATAGCAATTGGTGTGCTGTTCTGTAGCTTTAGTGGGGGGCTATGGCAGTAGTGAGAAAGTAACTTCACATTTTGTTAATTTTCTGTGCCCTTTGCAATAGCTATTTATAAAAGGAAATTCATGTTCATGATTGCAACAAATCTGAAAAGACAGCAATGCCTTTCATCTTAGTTAACCCAGTCAAGTATGAAAAGGCAATGATCGATAGGGTAGGATGTGAGAATATTGAAGGAGGTGCTTCTGCAAAGATCAGGATCAGAATCATATTTTCCTTCCTTTTCCCATTTACATATTCATTTGTTCACTTGCCATGTTAAAATACAGTGGAACATTTTACGTTTATTTTCAATCTATCTGTCATAAAGTTAGAAATAAATGAGAAGTGACATTAATAGAGTTTTGCATGAGTTTGGTTTAGTATTCTTCAGAGATTCATTCCACATGAAGCACTTTGATAGAAATGAGCACAATATGTAAGCCATTTCCTGTAGTGTCTGGGCTGCAGTTCAGTGAAGATCTTGATTGCATTGCCATTTAGAGAGAACTGGGAACACTTAGACTTAACTGGCGACGCAAAAAAAGTGCAGAATAACTTACATACAATTACCATAAATAAAACTGAAGAGAGAAAATAAACACAGACAACTAAAACAACTGAATCCAGTTGTTATAATCTAATTGAATTACAATTCAATATGTCAGAAATATTGCAGAGATAGTGGGTTATTGCAGAGTTCAGCTTGTCTGAAACTGATCAGGGTCAGTGTTCATGATGAATAGATGTGCTCCAAAGCAAATTGAAAATTTATAAGGCAGCATCTCTATTTTGATACAAAGAGACAGCTTTAACTCAGGGCAGCATGGTGGCTCAGTGATTAGCACTGCTGCCTCACAGCGCCAGGGACCCAGGTTTGATTCTACTCTTGGGTGACTGGGCGGATTTCTGCCAGGTGCTTTGGGTTTCCTCCCACAGTCCAAAGATTTGCAGGCTGGGTTATAATGTTCAGGGATGTGTAGATTAGGTGTGCTTGCCATGGGAGAGGGTAGGGGGATGGGTCTGGGTGAGCTGAAGGACCTATTTTCGCACTGTGGAGAGTAGATAACAATATTGTCAATGGTTGTATATTAAATTTTCATCATCTAATTGCTGGGAAACCAGAAGAATTGCCAATTTCTACTTTACTGACTAGATCTATTAAGGATTGAAGGCAGAGCCATAGGAATCCCAAATGAAACAATTATTTGCCTATAAAGAAAATAGATACAACGTTCTTTGAGCTATTTAGGAGAGCATCTTTCAATCACCAGACTTTAAAATTCACCATCTGAAATACTTTGGATTAAATATCTTGTCCATTGTTCTTTTAATAATTTATGTTGACATCTTGAACATTTTTCCTCAGATAGGATTACTGATTTGGAAAATTCCTAAGCTCCACTGTGTGAAATGAAAACAATAAATGTAACTATGCAACTATGAGATTGTTGCATTGCTGTAGATGTTTTGGCTAAATGGTTGTATGGTTCATTTTTTAAAAAGCTTGCTTCACATTGTTAAGCTCAAACAATTCATCAAATAAAACTGTCAGAACCCAAGGTAGAGGACTAAGAATCAATTGGAACACACAAAAAATGTCAAATATACAATCATGTTTTTAATTTTTTAAAAGTTTTAATTGATCAGAAGGCTGCTAGCCTTAATGCATTGTATGTACCTAATGATAGGAAACTTACATGATGATAAAATGTATATTTACTCCTAAAGTGTAATGAATTATCACAATTAGACTAATGAAATGTGGCTCCAGAGGAGGTAAGAGTACTATTTTTCTAGTCCCATTGTCTAACACAGAGATGAGAGGTCAATGAGATCCATATTCACCAACATCTTAACCTGTTGAATTTTATGGGATCAGATTTAAGTATCGATCCATGACGAGCTCCTGCCTGGCTTGGTGTCTCCAGCAAATCGCACAGAAGGATGTGGGTTTGAGAAGTATGTCGGTGGTGTGGATATAAGGAAATAATTTGTAAATGTCCTTGTCTTCAGAAGGACAGCATTTCAGTGTAGTGATTGCAGGAAATGGCAAAGTGGAGGCAATGTCAGTGAACGTATTTTTGGGAGATAAGACAGAGGTTATCTTTTAGGGACACCAGGAGGTAAATGAATTCAATGGAGAGAGGAAAAGTGGGGCTGAGATGAAGATTAAAATTTCATAAAATTGAGGGTTTCTCAACAGGGGAATATCAAAGTTTGATTCAGAGATGAGTGCAAACCACTACCAGAATGGGCCTGGACATTATTGATGGTTGGAAAATGATCAAATTTAGAGGATGCTATAAGAGTCACCACCTTGGAATAAATTTTCCATCAAAGCCAGAATGTGTGTGATTATCCAGTATCAGGCTTTAAATGGTAAGGCACTGGTTCCTGGGTAAAAGATATTCTGGCAGGAAATGCGAAGGGATGTTGTAATTATTATAGTACTGGGAGGACCAGGCAACAATAATGGGTGGGATGAGCAAGATGGGAAAAAGGTTTAGTCCCCATTTTATGAGTTGAAAAAGGTCAATGAAAGAGATGGATGGGGCAACCCGGGTTTCTGCTCATAACCTGTCTCATTGGGGATCCCAGGGAATATAAAATGCCTTATGCATCAAAGTAGAATTTAATGTCTTCATTTTCCGACCTGAATCTTATGCCAGTCAGCAAGCAGGAAAGTTTTGACACTTAAATTGTTTGATTTAATGTCAAGCAAAGGCAACTAATCAATTACCCAATTGTTTGCAACAATCCTTCTACACTAACTTGAAATATTTCACATTTTTTGGAAACACAAGGAGCCACGTTTACTCACATTTTGGAGCAAGTGTGGTGCCGAGGTTCAGAGTACTAGAAAATTTGGGGGTGAAACCTATTTCTTTTGATCTTCTAAGTCTTTTAGTCAGAGGTCTCATTACTTTCGAAGGCTACTATCCCAGACCCTAGGTATCAATGGCTTTTCAATCAGATTTGAGCCCTCCAAGCTTTTGTACCCCAATGCCCATGAGAAGTTCCTGTGACATAGTTAGGTAAGAATACACAGCAAAGGGATCAGAGCTGCAACTATTAAATATTTGGAGATTGCAGCCTGGACAAGCTATGAAAATCATTACAGAAAGCAGAAGAGAAGGAGAACATGATAATTGATGTGACAAGCCCGAAAAGAAAATCTCTTCTCCCTAAAGAATTTACAAGTTGATACTGCAAATCTTGTTGTGAAGATCCCTATATGAAGGAGTTGCCTTCACCCAACAGGAACAATAATGGAGCCCTGCAAGCTTCTGCATCAGGACCTGCAAGATACGGTTATCTGTTAAGAAAGTTCTGCTTTTAACTGAGAAAGTAATAAGCACACTCAATGTCTTTGCTACTGGCTAAGAAGCTCAGAGGCCTGTGAAATAGCATGTGGTATTGAGGGACACACTTATCAGGTAATTAATGCACTTTTTAATAAGAACTGAAGAGTTTATCCAATAGTAGGATAACAGTGTGATAAGCAATCAGTTTTACTGCTTTGCTGGAGTTCCCCATACTAAAGTGTGTAATAGCTGGTGTGCACATTGCACTGTGAACTCTTTTGGTTACCTCTTAGTGTGTTTTTAAATTGAATTTCCCATTATCTGCAACCAACGTAAATTCCCAATTCTAATATTGGATATTTTTGTTCTCATAAAATCTGCCATTCTCAGAGCTTTTCAAGAGATTAGATGGCTTGTAGGTTGCAGAAACATGCCCTTGCCACAACAGATAGTGAACATTCTGTAAATAACAGGAGCAACAGCTGAGGAGGACTGAAGTAAATCATCTGCATCTATAAAAACCGGAATAAAGAACCGTTGGTGTTTTTGTCATCTTGATAGGTCAAGGGTGGGCAATGTAATTTGCTCCCAAACATGCAACCTCCATAGTTACAGCCCACTTAACGAGACATCCAAATAAAAATCACAGGAGATTCAGTACAGGACTGTAAACTGGGAAAGAGGAGTGTGCAACGAGACCTGGGTGTCCTGTGTGCCAGTCGCTGAAGGTAAGCATGCAGGTGCAGCAGGCGTTGAAGAAAGCAAATGGTATGTTGCCCTTCATTGTGAGAAGTTTCACGTACAGGAGCAGGGATGTGTTGTTGCAGTTATACAGGGCCTTGGTGAGACCACACCTAGAATATTGTGTGCAGTTTTGATCTCCTTTTCTGAGGAAGGATGCTCTTGTTCTCAGTGGATGCGGGAAAGGTTTACCAGGCTGATTCCGGGGATGGTGGGTCTGATGTATGAGGAGAGATCGAGTAGATTGGGGTTGTTTTTACTAGCGTTCAAACGAATGAGGGGCGATCTCATAGAGGCTCATAAAATTCTAACTGGACAAGACAGGGCAAATGGAAGGAGGATGCTCCTGATGGTGGATGCATCCAGAACCAGGGGTCACAGTATGAGGATTCAGGATAGATGATTTATAATGGAGATAAGAAGACATCTCTTCAGTCAAAGAGTGGTCAGCCTGTGGAACACATTATCACTGGAAGTAGTTGCTGCCAAAACATTGAATGTATTCAAGAGGCGAATAGATATAGCACTTGGGGCGAATTTGATCAAAGGTAATTGAGAGAAAGCGGGATTAGGCTATTGAGTTGCACAATCAGGCATGATTGTGAAGAATGGCGGAGCAGGCTCGAAGGGCCAAATGGCCTCCTCCTGCTCTTATCTTCTATGCTTCTATGTTTCTGTGTATTCCTTGAAGTGGTGATCTGAGCTACTTTGGAGACAGATGTTGGAGTAGCTCAAGACCATCACTCAGCCAGATTCCTATAAACAGCATCCAAAATCAACTTACCGATCAAAGGCTTTAATTTGTTTAATAATCACCCTCAGTCGCTATTATCATTTCACCATTCTTCACTTCTGAACAATAGCACAGAAACAATGCTTTCCGAGTGTTTTCCCATTGTGAAGACATTTTGCTGATTGAAAATTGTTGTGAACCCAGAGCTCCGGCTGGTGGAGGTGACAATGTGATTGGGGGGAGTGCAGCTTGGGGAGCAGCGACATTTCTAATAGTATGGCTTGGAGACGTGGAGGGGGTGATCTCTGACAGCTCAGAAGCGGGGAAACAAGAGTCTGGTGACAGTGTGGCAGAAGTCAATTAATCCACAAGTAAAATGAACTCACTTTTCCCCTGGGTTTTTGAAGACAGGAATTAGGCTTCAAGGAATGAAACAGTTAGGTCCCAGCCACTATTTAAGAAAACTACAAAGTTTTGAAATGGCCACACAGCCATTTGGTCAGAGACCCATGGCGTCCATTGCTTCCTTGGAGGTCGCAACCCCAAAATTTTGGCTGATGGGACATGGCCCACAGTTTGGGAAGTCCCATCCTAGAACATCACAGCGGTTCAGGATTCTTTCCCCAACCTGATCTCACAAGTCATCGCAAGCACCATAACTCAGCATGAGCATAGTCCACCCTTTACAACTTCATTAATAAATTCACAATTCAATTTCTAACAAACATGTAATACCATTAGCAGTGAGCACTAGCCATCATTCTGATTACAGAGTTTCCTTCGATGTCTGCGAATTCATCTCTCTCTTCTGTGCTGGTGCATCCCTTAAGTGCAATCTGAGCTGTCAGCCTAGATACCACCCACACACACACAAGCACCTAATTTTTACAGTGCAGAGATGGTTAATCAGCCATTGTGCCTGCACCAGCTCACTGAACTCTTTAATATAGTGCCAATTTCCTGCCTTTTTCCCAAAACCTTGAAAATTGTTTCTCTTCAAATAATTATCCATTGCTCTCTTGAATTCTTCAGTTGAAACTGCCCTCACCACACAACTGAGCTTTGCAAAAGGCTTCATTACTTTCCTACTGCTCCACCAGCCTGCAGCCTGAATTTAAACACTGGAACCAAAGCTTGCCTTCACTGAAGCACAGCTCTTCCACATTACAAGACAAATGTGCTCAGCCAATTGCACCAGAAGTGGGGTAAGGGCTATCGTCTGATGGAAATGGCACATTAAGTACAACAGAAAACAAGAAGACAGTGGTAGAAGTTGGATCTTACAGTATATCCAGAGCAGAAGTGTCTTTTTGATGTTGAGGGAAGTCCAGGAGTTTGAAGCCAGGTTGCAGTTGATAAGATGCAGATTTCTCTAAATCTTTTCCAATGGCCTCAGATTAAAGCCAAAGGAGCAAATTCTGGATAGAAGCAGAGTCTTACATGTTTTTCAAATTAGCTCAGTACAGAAATATGGCCTTGCCTTTTAAGGGAATGCAGAACCTGTTAACTTCTTCAGTTAATCTGTTGGTGGAGAGACAGCCCACAAGAGAAACAACTGTTCTGCTGTCATTTAGTGGTCAAGTGGTGATGGCATTTTCATACATCAGAAGATCTACTTCCAACAGCTGTCAGCCATCTCTCGGCAAGAACTGTGGTCACTGTGATAACACAGGTAGCCCATTCCTGCACATGTGCAGTAAGGTGTTTGTACACAAAGTCTCATGTAAAATCTACATGATGACATCAGTACTTGGAATGTGCATTCCTCAGTAAATACATGCGTAGTTGCCCACAGTTGCCGCAATCAACAATCACTGCCAGTTTGAAAAGGAAGTAACCTGAAACTTATGGCACGTACAGTGTAAACACTGTTTGATAAAGCAGTAATTGTAGTGGTTACAGATGAATTGGATCCCAGAGATTTCTAGCCACAGGTGCAACTGGGTGCTGGCAAGAAGATGATTGGTCTATGGACTAGTGAGCATTTACTAATGACAAAAGCCTTTTATCTGTTAACAACTGTGTGATTGATTCTCCACAGGAGGTGTCTCTCTGCTCTTTGCAGACAAAACCCATTTTAAACATGAGGGAAACAAGTTCATGTCTCCTTCTGCAGTTGTTGTAAGGTATAACTGGTAAGTAAGAGACCTTTTTTAAGTGAACCAGCAACCGCCAGTCTCTTGTAAACCATCTGACCAATCAAAGAATCATATGGAAACATCTCAGAAATCAGTGACTAGGAATTACAGAACTGCCTTCCAGTTTTCCCTTATCCATAAGAGTGTGTGTGTGTGTGTGTGTGTGTGTGTGTGTGTGTGTGTGTGTGTGTGTGTGTGTGTGTGTGTGTGTGAGAGAGGCTAGATGCCAATAATTTATAATCACTTACCTTTAGCTACTCTATTTACTTGTAATAAGCAGTAATTCGTAATAAGTATAGAGATCTAATCCATGCTTTCTGTCAACCAAGGTCTGAAAATCATGTAAGTTGAGGAACGATATGCATTTATTTTAACATTTTTAACTTTTGTGATGAATCTAAGATGCCACACAAGTGCCAGACAATGTTCACCTCCACTAAGAAGGAATCCAACCATCTTCCTTTTACATTCAATGGTATTACTATCACTAACCCGACTATCAATGTTCTGGAAGTTAGTGATAATCAGATCCTGATCTGGACCAGCCAGATGAATACTGTAACTACAAGGTCTGATTAGAAACTAGGAATTCTGTGGCAATCAACTCACTTCCTAACCCACCACCACCAATGAAATTCCTACAAGGCACAAGCTGGAATTGTAATGCTCGTTTGCCTGGACGGATGCAGCTCCAACGTTACTCAAGAAGTTTGACACCATCCAGGACAAAGCAGCCATTTTGATTGGCACCATGTCCATCACTTGATAGAACTGTTGATGATCATTTGATGATAATTAAAAGTAGCTTGATGGGATGCCAATCTGTCCTGTCTTTTATGTACATGACTTCCCTGGGTACAGGATATGTCAGTGTTGTAGCTGTACCAGAATAGTTTGGCGTTTGGGCTGAGCTCCCCTATCATTGAGGATGGAGGAACTTCCTCCTCCTTTGATTTGTTAAATTGACCATCAGCATTTCTAGCTGGATATAGCAGGACCGAGGTTTAGATTCATTGTTTATAGGATCACTTAGTTCTGCCTAACAGGTGCTGCTTCAGCAGTTGGGCATGCAAGTACTGCTGTTGTTCGTGGCATGCCACCTAGTAATCTTCATTGAAGTTCTTGCTTGATGTTAATGGTAGAATGGGGGAGTATGAGGTTAAAGGTTGTGATTGAACACAAGTTTGCTACTGCTGATAGCCCAAATGCCTCATGGCTGTCCAGTTTCAAGTTGCCACATTTGCCATTTTCACTACCAGCTGACATCAAGTTAACATAGTGACCATGTGATGTTTAATTCTACTGCCAATAAGATAGGGTACTCCCTTCTCCTATTTGAAAGGGTAAGGTACATTCAAACTCATTTTAGACCCTTGTCAACAGCTATCAGTGTAGAGCTGGATGATCACAGCAGCCAGGCAACATCAGAGGAGCAGGAAAGCTGACATTTTGGGTCTGGACCCTTCTTGGACCACCGCTGATGCCGACCCCGCTCCACCCGACACTGGCACCGCTCTGCCCACTGCCAATGCCGACACTGCTCCGCCCACTGCCCCCACAGCCAGCAGCTCCACTGTAAACATCAGCCCCCAGCCCTGCTGGGTGTTCATCGTCTCCCCAGACCTCCCCCTCACTGAGGACGACGATCAGTCCTCAGTAACAGTCTCACCTTTATTCCCCAACACCCGAACATCAATGAATACCACTCATGCCTGGGCGTCAAGCAAGGAAGAAGGGTCCTGACCCAAAATGTCAGCTTTCCTGCTCCTCTGATGCTGCTTGGCTTGCTGTGTTCATCCAGCTCTACACCTTGTTGTCTCAGATTCTCCAGCATCGGCAGTTCCTACTATCACTTAACAGCTATCAGTGTAGGGTATATGAGTGAATATTAGTGGACATTGATTGAGTTGTCAGGAGGTGTGCAGACAGAAAGAGATGGAAACTGATTGATTTGAATGAGATGCAGAAATAAGCTTGTCACATTAATGTGAGGGGTTTAGGTAACCCTTGAATAAGCCATGCCACACTCCATTCTTACCTTGAATAGATCATTAAACTTCTTCTAACATCACAGCTAGCAACATCCACTATGCCCTTTTGCTGACCACATCAACAAATTTCAACCACACCTTCCAATTCTCCTGCCTTTTATTCTGTCTTCTTCACCTCCAATAACAAGGACCAAAATCTTCCTGCAAGACCTTAGAGCCCACTGCATTTCTACACTGCAGGAATTCTATGATTCTGTGATTATGTCCAGGGAGAAATCAGGGAAGAATGTTTGACCTTGCAATGTCACAAGTCCACTGCTGCAATTTCTGCCTCTGTTTAAACTCTTGTGCAACACTTCAGCTTTTATCCTAGTAGTGTAAGGATAAGACAAGGAGTCTTCAGAGGAATACAAGCAGGTTAAGCGAGTGGACAAAAATATGGAATATGGAATGCAATGCAGGAAAAGGTGAGATGATGCATATTGACAGGAGGAATATTGTGACTGGATGTTATTTAAATGGGAAAAGACTGTAGAAAGTTATAGAACTGAGGGATTTGGGAGTGAATGTGTATGAATCACTTAAAGAGACCTTACAATGTCAGTGGATAATAGGGTCAATGGAATGTTGGCCTTTATTTCAAGGGGAATAGAATATAAGTATGGGGAGGTTTTGCTAAAACTGTACAGGCACTAAGCAGACCACATCTTCAATACAGTAACGGTTTATTTTACCTTATCAATTGAGAGACACACCGGGCACTGGAGGCAGTCCAGAGACAGTTCATTGGACTGTTACCAGGTATAAAGGTATTGCTTGATGAGGAGAAGTTGAGCAATTGGGCCTGTGCTCCTGTGGTTTCTTTAAACAGATGAGCTGAAATAAGTACATGTAGGCTGTCATTATACCCACTTGCAGTAATAGGCCAAAAAACCTGAAACTTAGTGGCAAATGCTGTGGCTTGGTTAAACAGCCACAAACAAACTTCTGAGATCCCCATGAGCAGCTGAAGGTCCTGATTACTCCTGTAAAACAATGTAAAAACAAAACTTCAGTCCAATGTCCCGACTCAATGATCTTTCATCGGAAATGGAACACGTTCAATATGTAACAGTTTTTAAGCATGCAGGGAGCCAAGGAAGAAGAATAGATGTGGGAAGAACAAAACTTGAGGCCTGTGAAGAAGTTGGAGTAAGGACCGAATAATTGCCAAAAGGCATGATAGTAGAAGGCAAAACCATATGGTAAAGAGATAATAAAAGAAACAAAAGATGGATCTAGTGGAGACGAAACTGGCAAAAACAAAATTATTACTCACAGCTGCTGTCAAAAGGACAGCAGAGTGGCTCAGTGGTTAACACTGCAGCCTCACAGCACCAGGGACCCAAGTTCAATTCTACCCTTGGGTGATTTCTGTGTGGAGTTTCTCCCCATGTCTGCACGGGTTTCCTCTGGATGTTCCAGTTTCCTCACACAGTCCAAAGATGTGCAGTTTGGTGAATTAGCCATGCTAAATTACCCATAGTATCCAGGAATGTGTAGGTTAGGTGTCTTAGCCATGGAGAATGCAGGGTTATGGAGTAGGTAGGTGGGGATGCTCTTCAGAGGGTTAGTATGAACTTGTTGGGCTGAATGGCCTGCTTCCATGCTGTAGGGGTGCTGTAGTAGCAAAATAATGGAGGAGCAGTTATGATCTGAAGTTATTTGACCAGTCAAAAATTAAGATACTGTTCCTCAAGCTTGTGATGGGTTTAATTACAGTTATCCAGGATGCTGAGGGTAGTGAGGTCAAGGTTAGAATGGAGTGTAGAACATCACTATAATGTAATTTTATAATTTGTTGAAATCCTTTATGCAAGCCATATGCATGACCTGGAACTCCCGGTCCCTTGTCATTTTAATTCTTTGTTTCACTCTCACTCTGAATACTCTATCCCATAAGAAGCTGTCATATTTTTCACTGATTTAATCTATTTTAAGTGAATGTTATTGTTGCAAAGTCCCCAGAAGAAGCATCAATACATTAAATGAAACATCAAAAGTAGCTGGCTGTGTGCAGGTGTGCAGAAACTGTCACATTTCATTGCGAAGGGCTGTCAGACTTTGCAATCTTAACACTGTAGGCTGTTTTTATTACAGAGAAGTGAAGTAACTTGTAAAAAGAATGTTTTAAGGTTGTGGAGTGTTCAGAAAAGGAAGCTAAGTTCCTGAGAGCAGGTTGGAGTCAATAAACTTACATAATTCAAAGTTTCATTGTATTTTGATGCCAACTTAGAAATTCAAGAAACTTCACATACACAAATAAAATGGAGCTGATATATATTTTAGTTACCATAAGTGTTTTGAAAACTATACGAATAATACACATCATCAGTGACTCATGATATCAGAGTTTATCTCCTTTTGAACTTCACAAGAATCCATTTGGTTCATATGCTTTATCCAATGAACTCTGCTTTTAATTCTCCAAGCAACAATTTGTAAAGTATCAGTAATTTAGAGGATTTGGATTGGATGATTGACCTGTGGTTTTAAAATGCGAGCATGAACAGGAGAAAAAGCTACTGTTTTATTTACTGATAAAAATTTTGAATGCATTTATAAAACCCATGAAGGGTGTTAAAATTGCTGTAAGAAATTTAAACGTATTCTTGTTGTCAAGGCTATCTCTAATGTCATTGTCTGAACAAAGCAATTTGACATCTGATTGGCTATTTCAAGTTTAATGTAGGTTTTGATAGGAAGGTAGGATCCTGCCCATCTTGAAAATAAATATATAAAGTTGTTATAAAGAGGAATTCAATGTTTAAGTCAGGCAACTTCATTTATATTGAGCTTTACCTGTTGGTTGCTTAATTCTTGCAATTCCTAAGTCCAAAAATAATGTTATCTGTCAGAGTAGAAGGTGATGTTTTATGGCCTCAGATTCCTATAATGTTCCAAAAGAGCTGCACAGAAGCTCATGAAACAAAACCTCAACTTTTGCATGGTCAATTTACAGACTTCTGGACTCTACATTGTACAGCGGGTGCTGGTAATGATTCTGCTTTTGTTGTTTTCTCAATTCATCTTTTGTTTCTTGTCCCACTATCACCACAGTTTGCCTTGCACTATTGTCCCCTCTGCCATTCAACTTCTTCTGAATTTCACCCCATCACAAACCCTAAGGTTCTTTTCTCCTGTCCCCCTTTTTCTCTACCTCTGAGTTTGCTTAAAGTCTGTCACATCTCTAACTTTTCCAGTTGTGATGAAAGATCAATGACCTGAAACATTGGGTAGAATTTTACTGCATGTTGTGGGACCCAAGACTACTCTTTCCAGGATTCAAACAAGGGATGCAATTTTCCCTGAAGTGGCAGCCTCCTAATTGGCTGTATCCAAGTTTTCCATCTGATTAAGGATGGTGGGCAGCATCTAGATGATGCTGACTGTATCGGGGATTTTGGCAGGTCTGAGACCTCGGCATTCAAATCAGGAGAGGTGGACACTGCTAAGGCAAGTCAGGAATCAAGAAGGAGTCTCAATGTGAAGGCATTCTCCAATAGATGTTAAAAGTAGAGCACCCAAGAAAGCAGGATCCTCTGGTCCATGGAGATGACGATGATCCTCCAGATGACCCAATGGTCCATGGGGCTGGGCTTCCTCACTGTTGTTACATCAAAATCTTGGAATTCCCTCTTTAATGGTATTGTACACTAACCTACAGCACATAGATTGCAGCAGTTCAAGAATACAGCTCCTCACCAACTTCTCAAGGGCAGCTAGGGTTGGGCAATAAATCCTAGCCAGCCAGCAATACCCAAGTCCTAGGAATGAATAAAAAATGTAAGCCTTCTGATAACCTAGTTCATTAACCCAGAACTTTAGTCCACCTAAATCAACAGCAGAAAGATTCAACAATGAACTCCACCAACAGATTGGCCAGAAATTTCCCAGACTCATGGAGGTGGAGAGAACATGGAAAATTTAGAAGAAATTTTTAAATGGGTCAGCTCATCATGTGTTCCTGCCAGCTTCATGTGAATCCATCAAAAGAGGCTGCTTCACAACAGGAGGTCAAGGCCAACAAGTAATCTTGTACATTCAGGCATAAAGAAACCAGAAAGTTGTGTGCAATGCAACAAATCCCGAGTGACAGTATCATTTCCCCTAAACATTGATCTCTTCTGTCTGCTATGTAGAGAACACCATTTGGACCCATCTGGCCTCCCTTTACTCTCCAAATTGCCAGCGTACTTTTTCCCAGGGACTGCCAGATAATCTCCCTCCCACCTGCCCAACTACCTAGCCACCAAATTGTCTCATTGTTGGGACTCCAATGCAAGTGAGAAAAATTGGCCAGATGAACCAAAAAGAATTGTTTTGTTCTATATTACATATAGGTTCTCCTGGAAATCATGAACAATGCCATTTGAGCCATGAAATGTTAATAACATCATAATTTTCTTACATATCAGTTGATACTAGACCTCTTGGAAAAGTTTGATGGTGGAAAATCTGCATACCAATCACAAAGCCTAACTCTTTGACATTTGTTGATTCAGTTTCCATAATAACTAAAATTTTACTTCTTAAATTATCAATCAGTGTAATCAAGTAAGGCAGGACAAATGCATCTCCTAGAGACATTTAAAGTCACAAATTCAGAATCATTCATGTCGAGTCTCACTGGACTGATTCGATCAACATGTCAGCAATCCCCAGAGACATGGTTGAAAGCAGCTGTAAAGGTATTAAGTAACAACGGTGTATTTCTGTGTTATTTTAACTGTACTGTATGTAACATTGCATATGCCTTCCTTCCAAACTTTTCCCACATTGAAAGCGTTAAATATTTAGAAATCATTTAGCAAAGGGCTAAAATGAATCATAATTTTGTAAAGTATCAAGTGGTAAATTAAGCCCAGAGAAAAACACTGGAGAGTTAAATACAAATTGCTTTGCGACATGCTAAAATAGTATTTATCCACTGAGAAGGATGCATTACAAACAGACAGCTTTGGCTGATCAGTTTAAAGTTCATCTGGTTATTAGTATTCCAATTATTTTCAATGGGGCAGAGAAGTGTAGATATAAACACTCTTCTCAGCCACCATTGAAACAATTTAAAATTGTCTGTCTGAAAAATAAATGAAAAAAAATTGGCCAAAGTTACTTAAAATGTTAAATACATGGATATTAAATTTTACAATCAAAATTCTGAACTTGTTTTCTCATCTGTAAGGAATTGAAGTTTGCAAAGAAATCTCATGTTTGGCCAATATTCTGCTACCATCTTCTCACTCAACTTGGAAGTATTTTTGTAATGTTCTGAAATGAATCAATTAAGCTGTACTTCAATCTTAAGTGGTTTGGTCCTGACAGCAGAAATGTGGCCTGAAGCTTGGAATCCTAGTTAGCCTGATTCAGCCCAGAGTTACAGTCTCTGACGGGAAGGGGACTTTTATTTTCTCAAAGTGTACGTTGCCTTTCTGAATCAGTTCCTTTTAAACTGTAGGGACACTAATAGTGAAATGAATCATGTATATTGTAAAATGCACACATTGTCTTTTTTAAATGTTAATACAACAATCCTTGCAGTGCTGGTATGTTTTGCGCATATGACATGAGAATTTTACTGAAGTGAAGCTTAAGCTGTCTTGCTACAGGGTGTCCCTCCAATGTGAGAGGTCTCATGACTACTGCAGACTAAGACAAACATTTGTATATGATTGCATTTTGATTCAAACATTGCGAGCATTGAAGGTTTTTGCCCTGACTGGGTCTCTAGTGTTCAATTCTGGCAATATTGTCACAGTCTTGTTGAAATGAAATTTAGCCATCTGCCATAGCACCTTGATTCTGTCACTCACACCCATTCCAACACCTGACTTCCATAATAGTTTTGCTATTGAAAGAGTGGCTTAGGTGCAACCTGACATTAGTCTTTGTAACAAGACTACTTTCCATGCCATTAATAGGTAGGCTTCTCCACTCAAGGATTGCTTGCATACATTTGTGCAGGATTTGCTTGATTTAATTAATGGTTTCTTTGGTGTTTTCACTGCCTGCTCGGCCTTTCCATTTGATTGGCGATAATATGGAGATTTTGTATGATGTTGAATTTTCCAATCTTTCATAGAGCAACTGAATTCTTCACTCAAGAACTGAGGGCCATTGTCACTCATGACAATATTAGGAATGTCATAACTGCTGAAGTGCACTTTTAGGTATTCGACAATTTCAGCCATCATCATTGAAGCCAACTGGACAGTCTTCCAGCAATCAGAATAATACTTGATTGTGACAAGGTAATCAGCTCCTGAGAGTTTGAAGAGATCTACTCCCAGTTTAATCCATGGTCCATCTGACATATCATATATCGGCAGTGGCACTCTAGTTCGGCTAGCTTGGTACTCAGTACAAATACAGGGTACTGCACTGGCAAACATGCTCCTTGCTTTCATTGCTCATGTTGGCAAGAAGGGCACATCACTTTATCTTCACCAGATTTGACTCAACTCCTTGGTGACCTGCATGCCCTTTAACATCTCACCTTTCAACTCCTTTGGGATAGTGACTCTTTTTCCTTTATACAATATGCCACTTTGGGCTGTCAAGTCATTTCTACACACCCAATGCATTTTTACAGCAACAGGTGTGTCCTCGATGCTCTCGGGCTACCCTTTTATCACTACTTTTTGCAACACAGATTGATTTCCATCTCTTCAGATAGTTCGCTTGATGTGAGCAAGGCACTTGTCAATTTAAGTTAATGTCTCTGGGCTAATGATTTGACAGCAGGATGAGCAACTTGAAATAACCCCACAGAGGCTGGTATCCTATTGCCAAGTCTATTGTTAATTCATACAGAAACAGTCCTTGACTGTAATACTGATTCGTACAAAGTGGGGCACCAGACTGTCAGTTGACACTCAACCTTCTAATGTCAGCCAGGGTTCCCTGATTGGACCAGATCAACAGCCCTAATCAGGCAACTCATATTTTACGAGGTCCAGCTGGCTGACCTTGTTACAATCTCTACATTACTGGTTCATGTGATTTTGCAAGATTTCATACTGATGTAGCCTCCTCTACTTTCTGCATTAGACGTGATGTTCTCAGCAGCATATCTGCAATATGCATCTGCTTTCCTTGCTTATATGTCACATCTAAATGATATCACGGTAACCAGGGTAAAATTCTTTGCAGAGATAGTA